>NC_090236.1:21770129-22128629 GCF_024489055.1 Chanodichthys erythropterus | reverse complement strand
TATGACAAGAACTTCTGAGTCATAGATGTCCAGATTTGGTGTTATTGGGGATAGTGGGGTAAGCTGTGTCACTTTTTTTACCTAAGTTGTTCTCTAAGCAGTGAGAAAGTAGAAAAATCTTAGATTTCAAGTTATATTTTATATATAATATAAAAATATTAAATAATATGTAATTAATTAAAACAAACAAATGCATAAATAAATTCATATTTTTTTATACATTGGTAATTCAATTTATTCCTGTGATGGTAAAGCTAAATTTTCAGTATCATTACTTCAGTCTTCAGTGTCACACAATCATTCAGAATTCATTCTAATTTGATGATTTGCTGCTCAAGAAATATTTCTTATTATTATCAATGCTGAAAACAGTTGTGCTGCTTAATGTTTTTGTGAAAAAAAAACCTTGCTGACCCCAAACTTTTTAACTGTAGAATATGATATTATATTTTTAGACTTAAAAAAAAAATAATTTTACCTGCCACATAGAAAATTTTAATTTACAAAATGAAAATAAAAGGGGTTTTAACATGAAAGTGCTTATCAATATATTGGGCACATGACAAAATCTGCAGTTTTTTAGAAAAAGGGTGTGACCCATCTTACCCCACTCTCCCCTACAGATCGTGGTCATCTGTTGTCTGAAGATATCTTTCTCTCTCTGATAGGAGCAGCTTCCTGAGCTTCATTCCCACTTCCAGACTCAGGGTTTTCACACCTCCATGTTTTCCTCATCCTGGTTTCTCAACATCCTCCTTTCATCTCTGCCTATCACAGCTGCCATGAGGGCTTTTGATATCTTCATGTGTGAGGTACTTTTAACCACATCACCACATCCCACACTGAATATCATATTTCATATCTATAGAAAATAGATAAGCTAAGAATTTTAGATTTTTTTGATTATTTGTTCATATTCTGAATTAGCTTTTATTTTTCAGTTTTAATTTTATATATATATATATATATATATATATATATATATATATATATATAATATATATATATATATATAATATATATATATATATGTATATATATATATATATATATATATTCATTTTCATAATTTTATGTGGTTTTGTCACATATTTCTATTTAACTTGATTTTTTTTATTTCAGCTTTAGTTTCAGTAAATGTCAGTGTTCAGAGTAAACTTATTTATTCACATCAGTTATATAGGCCTTTTTTCATCTAATATTTATATTTTATTTTAACTTTATTTCAATGACCTAAAAAGATTTTTGATAGTGTTGTCATGACAACTCTTGGAAGTTTGGTATGGTAATAGAGATTGACATGGTAATGGTATGACAATATTAATGAATTTGGTCTTGGCGGAATAGATCTGCTATGCTGCTGCTGCAGAGCAAGTACCAAGACTTGCTACCAATACATTTACAGACATTGCTGTGAGCATGTAAGATATGCTGCTGCTGCTTAAGTTGAATTAATTCATGAATTGAGTTTAATGTGTTGACATAGAACTCCTGTTTAATGTGATAGTTTCATTCTTACATCTACTATAATACAGTATATAGTCCTGGGATTCTTAACGTCAGTGAATAAATACATAGATCCGCAAAGATCATACTCCCCAGTGGTCTGGTGGTAGAACTTTTGTTAATCGTGTCAGAGGTTCTAGGTTCTAATCCACCCTCGTAATTTTTTTTCACATTAAAATCAAAGTTCGTCAGTGATTGTATATCAAGAGCAGGGACATGTTTGTGAATATTTTGTCAGCAGCATTAATCTATAGACTGAAGAGCGATAGACTCAACACATTCCATTGCCAAATCGCTTCTAATTTAACACAAACGAACATCAAATATATACATGTCATTTGCATTAGAAACATACTTGCAGAGAGAAAAAGTTTTTAAAAAGTGGTGGGTACAATATTGACCCTGACAAAAAGTGGTGGGGACACCCGTCCCACCCACAAATTACGCCTATGCTTATCAGCCTGTGTCATCTAGAGTTTCATGCCAGAACTATGCCATTTTATTTTTAGTTAACAATAACAACACTGCCAACAGCATCTATATATGCAGTTAAATTGACAATTTCAGTGATTATTCAGTGACGCATGTGTCTGCAGGGTTTGGAGATTGTCTTCCGGATTGGTTTGGCTGTGCTTCACATGAAGCAGACAGAACTCATCAAGCTTGATATAGAAGGAATGATGAACGTAATGAAGCAATCCACAGAAGCTAAATTTTACTTTTTTTTTTTTTTTTTTTTTTAAATGAATATGACTTTGAAATACTGCCTCTATGAATTTCTTGGTGTTCAGAGTAATACTGTTGTTTTCAGTGCTTGCAGAATCTAGAATCATGGGAATCAGATCCTGATGGGATGATTGAAGCAGCATATCAAATCAATTATAACCCCAGCAGAATGAAACAGTAAGCTAGTCCTTCAACTTTTTCCTCATTTTCCTTGTTCTTCTAGCCTATTATCTGGTTTATTTCACTCATTTTAGACTGAGAAAAGAGTACACATCTATCAAAACTAAAGAGATGGAGGAGCAGGAGGAACTAAATGTGAGTGCTTGATTGTTTCTCTTCACATATTATTTCTCAGCAGCACAAAAAATTCAGTCTTCGGGTTATGAATCGATACCCAAGCTATTTTCAGCCACTTTTTGCAAGTACTTAGTTTGTTTTCTTGCCTTTTCTCAAGGGACTTTCCTCAGAGAACAAATATTTAAAGCATAGACTTGACATTCTGGAGAAGGTGAGCCTATTGCAGTGCCTTTATGTTAAAGTTATGTTAATACATTTTTTCTAAAGATATGTTCTTACTGTGCCGCCCTTCCAGAGGTGCTCTGAGAAACTGGTGTCACAGCTGAAGAAAGAGCTGGAGAAATCTCTGCTAAATGCAGCCAAGTCACAAAACGCTTTAAAGGAGATGCAGGCAAACATCTTGCAGATAGAAGAGGTTTAAATCAAGTCAAATCTTTCATGCAAACCCCTGTCTACCATAAATTAACAATACATTAAGCACAGTTATAGAGTGCTGCGGAGATGAAATATTTTTGTTGGCCAACCAGAATCACCCCGGTTTCCTCAACAAAAACCCAATGGTATTTTTCCATTGCAGAAAATATTGATTTTGTTCAACGTGATATTCTTTACAAATGAATACAACTAATACATATTTAAGCCTAAATACAATCGCCAGAAGTAAAAAGCTAAACATAGGCTATAAACGAACAGTGTGATCACATGACTTCAACAACACCACCACTAAGCTTCCAACAACTATTTCAGTCTTTATTAAAAAAAAAACAAATAAAACATTCTAACTGAAAGTTTGAGTTAGAATAGTTTTCAAAAGCACGATTATAAACACAATGAGGCTGTGAAAGCGGACTAGTGGATATGAGTTGATCTCTTCAATGATGTTTAATGTCCCAGACAACTTCTGTAGTCCCATTTAACCTCTTTTTCAGGACAAAATCAAAGCTTTAAAAAATCACAAGGGGTATTGCTGTTTTTTATGTCATATAATTAAACAGGAAAATATCCTGAGCTTACAGATCTTATTTCAGGCACTGCACAAAAAAAAAACCCATTCAAAAAACTCACTAACTTCAGGACGATTGAACCAGAAGGTTTTGGCCTACAAAAATGCATCATCCCAGCACTCTATTCATAGGTATAGTGAGTTAATGAACATCAGTTATCACATACTGATGCTTAGACAGCTGTGGGGTTGCTTCAGTAATGATAAATGTTTTTGTGTGTGTGTGTGTGTGTGTGTGTGTGTGTGTGTGTGTGTGTGTGTGTGTGTTGTAGAGCAGCGCTGTGCCTGATGAGGACAGCGTGATGTATCTGCAGACGGAGCTAATCAGCTGTAGACTGCGCGAAGCAGTGGCACTCACAGAGCTGAAAGAGCTGAAACAGCACATTAAAGACATGGAAAAGAAATTGCAGGTAACTTTAGATGGCCATAGAAAAAGAAGATATTCAGTGTTCAGTTCAATATACCACAAGTAAGGTTCATCAAAATGTCACTGTGTCACTCTCAGAGGCAGCAGGTGCATGGTGCAGGTCAGCAGAAGGTCAGCAGTGCACAGAATGACCTGCAGGTGGAGCTGTTGAGCACAAGACTGAAGGAAGCGCTCACTCAGGCCGCGCTCAAAGAGAGCCGCCACAGACTGCTGCAGCTGCAGACAGAGGTTAAAATCCTCAGCTGATCATATCTGCTGGTTTTCAGCTTGGTGCACTGCGATATGAGGAACAGAAGAGCAATGAAAGCTTAGTTCAGGTCGCTTACTCCTGGAACTGGTTTCAAGTAAAATTTCACATAACAATACACTTTGATATAAATGTTAGCATTAAACTTTTCCCCCCTATGTTTGACGTATATTTCTGAGTAAAACACCTTCGCGAAAAAGAAAAAATGTAGGACTGGACTTGATTTCGTCTATCAAGAAATTAATTTGATCTCATGTGCGTGACAGGTTGTGCTTTCGTTCCAGTAGACACGTCATCAGAAAAGAGAGTGAGGAAGTGATTTTAATTAAGATTATTTGGGCACATAATTTATTTAAAAATAATGATGTGCGCGTTTTTTTTTTAAGTAACGAAAAAATCATTTATAGCCTAATAAATACAGGTTATTCAAACAAAAAAACTGTTTAACGACCTGCATTTTGAAGTAGCCTAATCTTTCTTCAGGAGCTATAAATGCCATTAAAGTGTGAAAATTAAACTGCGCTAGTCAAAAGAAGCATGCTGCTCCTGCTTGGACAACCCATTCGTGCGAGCAGGAGCAGCACGAACCGCTGACAGCGGCGCAGATCAAGGCAGCAGCGCAGTGTGAATCACGCAATCCGTCTCGCTTCAGTCGGGCTGCGTGATAGAATGGATGACAGATCACAGTTTTTTCTTGTTGTCTTTATCTAGAAAAAAGAAGAAGTTAACCGCTATCAGTTTTTGAGATTTTCAAACTTGCAATACATAGTCCTACACATATACAAATCACAATTATGGAAATTCGAGAACATGACGAGGAAAAGATCACAGCACGCGCATATACACATAAATGTTTGTTTTTCTATAATTGTGAGGACCTCCACTGACGTAATGGTTTTTATACTGTACAAACGGTATATTCTATCCCCCTACACTAACCCTACCCCTAAACAAAACAAAAACATTATGTTTATTAATTATATTTCCTCGTGAGGACCAGCAAAAAGTCCTCACAAAGTAGGGAACCTCAAGTTTTACTAGTAAATCCTAGTAGTAATCCTAGTAGTTAACCCCCCACCCCCTTTTCTTTTAAATTCATGTTGGAAATGTGGTATTCAATGTCTACTTTAAACCTGAAAATGAACAAAAGTTTAGGTTTTTGAAAAGTTAAAACAGTGAATCAAAAAGCTAGGCGTACTAACAGGGGCGTAGGAACCACTTTGACATTGGGGGGGACATTTTGGCCATTATGAATCAACGTCCATCTCGCCACCATAATAGTAACATACAGTATTGTGACGTCACGTGGTACGACATATATGACCCTGCTGTGCCACCTGCCTCTCCTTTTATCTCGTCCATGGCTGCATCATGGCTCTCCTAATAAATTAACAAATGTAGCCAATATGATATTGCAAACAAAGTAATAGTGGACTTATACATGGTCAGTTATGTTTATCGTGGGCTCTTCTGTATGTGAAAAATTTATAAAAGGCAAAAACTTTAATAGTCATCATTAATTCCTTTTAAGACCTCACCTCACAACCTCCACCTGTTACTTCATGTGCCACTCCTTCCTCACCTGCCTCTTTCCTGATAATACCAGCCTTCTCCTGATGACAAATTATAATTTTTTAATGTAAATATAGGCTTGGTAAATGAAGGTTATGATGTCGCCCTGTCCTTGTGTAAAATGTGTTGTATTATAACTATTTACACTAACCTTACTCTTTGTAAAAAACTTCAGCAACGTTATTTCCTTTGGTTTTATTTTTTTCTGTGGTGGCATTATGCTGAAAAGAGATGAGAGAACGTTTTACTTTTGCTAAGGTTAACACAGAGAAATCGATTGCCCGCTATATGGCTATCTACCTAACGTAACGTTAACCTCCTCTCGCAAAGCATAACATACGTGCCATACAAAATTCCACTGTTGATTTAATGTCATGCCTCGTATCCATAATTCAGTTTTAAAAAGCTTGTTAATTTAAACCGCTTGACTGAGACTAATTTACCTCATACAAAGTCGAGTCGTTCAAAGCTGGTGCGCACCAATAACGTATTTGAATGTTCGTAGTGTAATGTTGACTTCTCTCTACCAATCAGATGCTCCGAGTCCGACTATAGGTGAAAAGTGAAGAATATGAAGCTGGTGATTGGCGAATGGTGATTATTCAAACATGAATGAAATCACTCTGGGTTTGACTGACAAAACCGAATATCTTCTTCGTCGCGTATTCAAAATAAAAGTTCAAAATGTACAGTTATTGTTCCTGCGGTGTATAGGCTAATTTTTGGGTGGGACACATGCAGCATTTTCCAATATTGAGGGGGACACGTCCCCCCCGTCCCCCCCGGTTCCTACGCCAGTGCGTACTAACCAAAACAATGACGTTTTTGGTTAATAACTTTATGTTGGGATAACACGGACCATATTAAAGAGTTAGTTCACCCAAAAATGAAAATAATGTCATTTACTACTCACCCTCATGTCATTCTACACCCGTAAGACCTTCGATCATCTTTGGAACACAAATTAAGATATTTTGATGAAATCTGATGGCTCAGTGAGGCCTCTATAGACAGCAATGCCATTGTAACTCTCAAGATCCATAAAGGTACTAAAAACACATTTAAAACAGTTCATGTGAGTTCAGTGGTTCTACCTTTATATTATAAAGCGATGAGAATACTTTTTATGCACCAAAAAAAACATAAAAAAAAAAAAAAAAAGACTTTTCAACAATATAGTGATGGGCCGATTTCAAAACACTGCTTCGGAGCTTTATGAATCGAATCAATGATTCGGAGTGCCAAAGTCACGTGATTGCAGCAGTTTAGTCGTTTGACAGGAGATTCGAATCACTTATTATGGTAACATAGAATTATAGCTGTTTGTTCTCTTCCCACTTTTTTCAGATTGTGTGTTTGTTTGTTTTTATTCAAATGCATATACATATTTTAACCAATTTGAAAAATTGTCATTGTGAAACATCATGATGAAACATCCTGATATTTCAAAATTATTCTTATCTCTGATTAGGAAACATTACAGTCTAGAATAGAGGTGTGTAAGACATGTCTCCTAAATCCGATTCTGACAAACTTAAATCTATGTCCTCACATGGTTATTAAATGTGACTCGATTCAGTCCTTTAATGTGAACTGTTTTATTATCACAGAACAAAATTCACAGTAACCAGCTAAAGCGTACTGAAGCGCACATAAACAGTCAGCGAGATCATCTACAGGAGTTGACATCACTGAACCAAGACCTGTGCAGCCAATTACAACAGAGCAGACAACAGTTTTCAGCTGTTCAATACAAGGTAACACCACACCTGACATCATCTGCTATTTGACAGTCTGGAGGTGTCTAATTACAGTGTCATTTACCCTCGTTGACTTCCTTCAGGCTAAATTCATCCTGCATGACCATGACGAGCATCATTAAACTTCTCTCATTCATCCCAGCTCTGTGTTCAAGTAAAATTCTCAGTTCACTACAAGTTAAGCCAAAGTCCCTATAAGACAAGTCATTTCACTCGGCGGCCATCTTTGAAACGCCTCTCGGGCATCCTGGGCATCATGCCCTATCTCTTTGAATGGGGAAACATCAAATTCTCCAAAACTGTTCGCCAACCTTACAATTAAATTTCATATTTAAAATCACCAATGAAATCTAACAACAACCGGCTCATAAATTTAGTTTCTAAACGCTCGAATCATGACAAAAAAAAAAACTATTTTTCAGGCTGGATCAAGCTAATGCGCATGCGCAGACCTAAATGCGCATCTCTTCGGAGGCGCGCGTCTGACTGTTTCTATAGAAACTGGTGATTCTAACGGCCGCTGAAGTGACGTGATGACTTTACCAGTCGGCGATTGGCTCTTATTTAGAAGGCGGGACTTATTCCGCCATATTAGACGTTACACTTTCTTTCATTCAAAACAATACAAGTGACACGTCTTGTGTTATTCTATAGTCTTTGGTAAGCTCAGTTGACAGGATTGAGGAGTGGGGAATATATTTGATTACCAAAAAATAGTCCACACTTTTCTATAAAAAAAAAGAAGAAGCAGCAAAAATCTGGCTTACAGTGAGACATTTACAATGGACATGAATAGAGCCAATCCATAAACACTAAAATACTCACTGTTTCCATAAAACAATGTGTTCAAATGAATCCGGAACAGTAGAGGAAAAGAAAGCACCCCACAATACACAAGCCTTTTCCATGAGCACTAATCACAGTCCACAAACAAAAACACAGTTCATAGTAAAGCTGAAATCAGCAACTGTTCCATTTATTCATCACACATGACTTGTGTAAAAGTGGCCTGTCTGTTGATCACCCAAACAGAACAGACTTGAGGGAAATGGTATCTTCTGCTTTTTCTAGAAGCAAACCTACGATAACATCTTTCTCACTCTCTTGGCCGAGTCTTCAGATGCTGGCGTAGTTCACACACTCAGACCATTCCTCCACATCACACTTGTCTATCAGCTCTTTTATGCAGAAGTGATTTTGCAAGAAAATGCCAACATTGTATCTCACTTTACAGTAATGTGAAACAAATGCTTGCTTGCATTAATGTCACTCTCAAAGAGTTCCGGATGGGCTAGTCTGGCATGATGGTGGTTGACAAAAAGATTCAGATAAATTCAAATCTGATTTCAAAACACCTAATGTTACTTCATTGCTGACATTGTTGCGTTTAGCAGCCTGTTTGCATCATTTGCTGTGCTTCAATGAAATTAAGGGTTGTTTACCTTTTCTCCAGCGAAAAGAAAAGCAGGACGAGAACATGACCATCATCGCAAGTCTTCAAAAGCAGATTACAGAGTTACAAAATCAAGTATGTCTGACCTTTTTCATTTCATGGCACATCGGTTTCCCTTTTTGCACTTTAACAGGCCCAGCAGTGTAACTATCCATAGCTAAGACTGAATGCCAGATTTGCTAACAAGTGGTTGGACAATCCAACCCGATCTCACGACAGTTTGTATGTATTTTATGAGGTGGCAAATTTGAACAACCTCGCTCATACAAATTTGTAAGTTTTTTGCTAAATCGTACATATTTTAAGAGTTGCCAAATTCGTATGAATTCGTACGAATGACTAACCTAACCACGCCCCTAAACTTATCCGTCACTTTAGACAAATTCACACGAATTAGCCACCTCGTAAAATACATTCGAATTGGTCGTGAGATGGCATTGGACAATCAGTATTTGCATTAGCATATGCTAATTCACAAATTAATCATCTACATTTATGAAAACTATTGTAAAGTAAAAGTCTGGCTTTAAAGAGTTAGTTCACCCATGAATAAAAACTCATCAATTACTCACTCTTAATGAGGTTTGTTCTTGTGCATCTAGCAAGTATGGTTGAGTTTGCCATAAAACCAGTCATAAGGGTAAATTTTTTAAATTGAGATTTATACATCATCTGAAACCTGAATAAATAAGCTTTCCATTGATGTATGGTTTGTTATGATAGGATATTTGGCTGAGATACAACCATTTTAAATCTGGAATCTGAGGGTGCAAAAAAATCTAAATATTTGAAGTTGTCCAAATGAAGTCCTTAGCAATGCATATTACTTACAAAAATAATTTTTTTAAATATATTTTCAGTAGGAAATGTACAAAATATTGATAATTTTTTTTGACCCATACAATGTATTGTTGGCTATTGCTATAAATATACTCGTGCGACTTATGACTGATTTTGTGGTCCAGGGTCACATATATGATGTGCTCAGAGTTGGGTGTAACTAATTACTAAGTAATTAATTACTATAATTTAAGGGATTACTCTTTTTCAGTAATTTAATTACAGTTACTTCTGATTTAATTGCATTAAATGCTGTATAGACTGTATAACAATTCTATCTAAAACAATAGTGGATTTAACATTACATTTAATGGCTAATGATATGTTTTTAATTTAAACTTCTCCCTTTAAATACTTTAAATCAGTTCAAAAATAATATATGCAATTTTTTATTATTTATTTGAAAGAATTAAAAGAGCATTTTTTAATGTCTCTCCTTGTATTGTTCAACTGGTCGAGGTTGATATAGGATTATAAGTAATGCAATACTTTTTTAGACAGAGTAATTAGTACAGTAATCTAATTACACTGGCGAATATGTAATTAATTACTTTTTTGGAGTAACTTACGTCATGTGATCTATATTTGAGTTGATCAGTGTTTACATATGAATAAAATCCTTAATTAAATCTGTTCATCATGTAGAGCGATCAAATATTTTGATTAACCGGCTCAATATGGATTACTTTTACAATGCCTTTATGAACTTTTTAAAGCATCAAAGTTTTGATAAAATTATTTTCCAGTGGAGGAACAGACCTCAGGTTTCATTAAAAAAATCTTCATTTGTGTTTGTGGATGAATGAAAGTCATACAGGTTTGGAATGACTTGAGGGCGAGTAATAAATGACAGAATTTTCAATTTTGTGTGAACTATTCCTTTAAAGGTTTAACGTCACAATGAAATGGAAACGTACATCTGAGTGTAAAGGCCTGTTCACACCAAGGACGTTAACTGCAAGGAAATGCAACTGCACAAAGGCACAAAGCCTGTCATTTGCACTCATTCTGAGAGTTGAAATGTCAACATTTTCTATATTTTCATTGTCACTTGCTAGCCACCTTTTACACATCTTGTCAAGCTGAGGTGGTGTACCCAGACAATTAAGTCTTTACAATGAGACAGACTACAATTAGACTCTGCTGTCAGTGTGTCAGAAGCTACACAGTTAAGCTAACAGACATATGAGAATGCTAACGCTAATTACAGCAGCACAACAAGACACAGAGGAACCAAAATGAAACCCCTGTCTTGAAATGAAATTAGTCAAATTCACGTGTCACGATAAGCCGTCAGAGACATGATCATGCACGCATGCTGTGGAGCCAAACTTCTCCTTATTGAGCGAACATTTTCTCAAATAGCCACACAATGGCCAGGAAACTCTTAGCACCTCTCAACACGTCTGCCTCCATGTGATTTGTAGCACCCCACTGTTCAGTAGATTTACAACCAGAAACCCTGGCGTGCAGGTTCACGATGAGCATAGCTGATTACCGAGATAAAGGAAGACCTCCTCCCATTGTAACCGCTTAACCGTGCGGCCTGGTTCATTATTGTCTCGCTACATAGCATTGTCAAAAAAGGTGCTAGTGAGATAAACTGCTGTTCACATGGTGCAACAAGAAGAGAATAAAGCTATCTGACAAACAAGCAGTCAGTATTAATCATTGGTTCTGGAAACTTAGTTTGAGATTTAAAAAATGTAAAAATAGTTTTAAAAATGCCTTTATTTTGTCAGTATTATACTGATTTGGGTGCAGATTTGAGACAAGTGGCGCCAGCACCCGATTTTGTTGCAGCACACCCCACATGACATAATATGTCTTGGAAATGCACATTTGAGAGTACCTTGAGTTTGGACGCATACAGCTGTAAATTTATTTTCACTTTAACAGTAGCATCTGTAAAAATAAAAATAAAAAAATATATATTTTTGGTTAAATGTTTTACTGAGTTTCAAAAGTCTCTGTTTTGGTCCATTTATACTGAAACGCAACCTCTGCGTTTTCAAACTAAAACGGGCTTCAAAGTTTTTTCAAAGTCTCAATTTTTGAGGTTAGAAAATGCCGGCGTAGTGTAAACGACAGACGTGACTGTAGCAAAACTTATGAAGTTTAAAACGAAAACGCACTAGAGTAAACGGGGCCTTAGATCATGACAACAACAGGTAAAACAACACATAAAACTGATAAAAAAAATTCTCTAATTTGGCCTATATTTCATTACAACTTTAATACAATTAATACATGTCTACATTAATAATATAATAAAATTAAATATGAATTTCACACATTTCTGCCACAATACCATGGTTACAGTTAGTTTTACCACAGTAAATCCACAGTAAATGTTGGTGATTTGTGGGTTGAAAAGCCTTCTAACACTCAGGGTCAGTTTTTACCCAGTGGAACATAAGCTATATTTTAAAGTGTTGCATGTTAGCATGTTGTTATTACACTTAATGTTAGTACACTTATTTAAAAAGAGAAGTTTTTTTAAAGTTCGAATAATATTTGATCTACAGAAAAAACAGTGATGAGAGAAACAATTAAAAAAATTACATTTTATTTGAATATATAATTAAATGAAATTTATAAGAACATATAACATAAGAATTATACCAGTATAACTTCTCTTGATTTAACTCATGATTGCTAAAAACATTTATGAAACCTACATAATATATATACATAACCCAAAATTATCACTCATCACGTATTAATTGTACTTTTTTTTACTTAATAAACTGATTTTTATAGTGAAAAATCGTATTCATTTTGCATGCTGCAGTGGTTAATGATATGTGCAGAAGAGCAAACCTTTTTTACATTTTTAAATGCATACTGTTTGGTCATTTAACTTTATTTAGGCTGTAGTTCATTTGGTATCGTTTTTTAAATGTCACTTACATTTGATGTCTGTTTATAGTGTGTATGTGTACGCATATTCATGTTTATCGACAAAATTCGGTCCGAAAAGTGTTTGTTAGATATGGGAAAGAGGCTAAATGTATTTTAAAAAGTATTTTTGAGACAAATCTCAATGTTGATAGTATTCACATCCACATCCATCCGTCCATCCATCCATCCATCATGGTCAAAAAAGTCCTGAATGCATCATAAGGGTCAAGGCTCAGAGCAGTTTCATGAAAAATGACCCAAAAAATTGCATCACAGCACATAACACAGACACACACACACACACACACACACACACACACACACATATCTTTGGACATCTTTTAAAACCATCAACTTGTTTAATACCTATAGCTGGCTTTTATTTCCAATACTATGAAGAAGTTTGATTTTTTTACCAATTTACATAAAGGAACTATCCTGTAGTTTTGATTCTGATGCATACATTTGCTCTGAAGTTTCCTACTCTTTCCTATCTGAAGTGAGCAGAAACATTGTCAGTAGTTTGAGGTCTGGTGAAAAACTGCCGCTGTCTGATAACCTGTAGGTGCGAGGGCCTCTCAACACCTCCTGCTCTCTGACTGATTTTCTGTGGTTTTGGTGGTGGCAAGGGGAACCAGTCTGATTAAATTTGATTGATACTTCTTTCTCAAAATCTGTTTTATACTGATACAGCTGTGTTTGGCTCATAAACTTGTAGTTATGTGTTAGTTAGAAGATCTGGTTTCAGTCTGTATTGATGCAGAAAAATAACGCTGTTCAATTTAAGACGCATTCTTGTCATTGATTCTCACATGTATGGTTTTGAATTGAGCGATGTGTGTGGCTATAATCAATGTCTCCTTTTTTTAAAGAGCTGCTAAGCCGTGCGCCATCTCTGATTGAACTCTGGTTGAGCTGTAGTCTCAAATTCAGAAATAACATTGTGGTTGTGAAAGCTTGTATACATCTCAGTCTTTCTTCCCATAAAGATGCTCTGAGAACACAGAAACCTCAAAACATTATCACGGTTTCTTCGTGCAGCTATTTCAATCACGTACTCACTAAAGAGATGCAGAGAGGCTCAGCTTTAGAAGAAAGCAGAGAAAGAAAAATAGACCTTTCTGAAGTTTTGACCTATTGCTGCAGTCACTGTCTGTTTAAGTCTGTCTTTGGTTTCCTGTTCTTGATGTGAGGAGGTTTGTCACGTTTACACTCTGTGCTGCTTGTGAGAGAACTTAGCTGTGTCTGTCCTTTGTCTTTGCTTCACATTTTCTCTTTATACTCTTATTAGCTTTAATCTAAATGGATTGGATCATTTCTTAGAAGACCATGGTGTCAGAATTTTTTTTATCAAGAGGCAATATTTGCAATTATGGACAATTTCCTGCCTTTATATAGCATTTGAAAATAAATAAATGAATGAATGATTAGGCATTTCATTATTATTATTATTATTATTATTATTATTCATAAAAAACACTTACCTCTAAGAAAATAAATATCTGACTCTACAGGTAGCATCTTAGACACACTAAATCCATTACTATACAGACCTACTACAGATTATTGTGAATTATAGGCCTATTGGAGGTAACAGAAACAGAAACAAAAGATGTACTTTTTTTCTTTGAATATGTCTTTGTCACCTCCAGTGGCACTTGTGGTTAATTCTGGTCAAATCTATGTATGCAGATCTCAATGTAGAAAGATTAGTACTGTGTGTCAAAGTTTAAAGGGATAGTTCACCCAAAAATGAAAACTCTGTTGTTCCAAAAGTGTATTAAATTCTTTCTTCTACTGAATAGCCTACAAAAGAAGATATTTTAAAGAATTTTGGTAACCAAACATTGTAAACCCTAACGCTCAAAATAATTAATGGGTTTGTGTAGGACAAACTTAAATTACTTCAGTCAAATTAACTTTTATGAGTATTATAGCACTGTCTTGACTTTTAAGTTCAAAGAACTGATATATTTTAAGTAACTGAAGTGTTTCATTTTTTTTGAGTTTTATGAACTTATTTCTTTTGATTTAGACTAACTTAAAGCTGCAATATGTAAACAATACTTACAATATGTTTCCAACTGTTTGTAAATCGTGAGAAAACGGCTATTTTAACCAAAGCTCCGGGACGTGTGAGGAGTCGCATGTCAATTGCATCATACCCTAGTTAACCCTCGGTCTGCCTCGGTTTTCAGTTTTATTTTGTAGAAACCATTGAAACACCAAAGACGCTTTAATATATTACACATTTTAATAGACAAGGGAACATTTGTTTTGATATATTTATAGACAGAAAACGAATTATTGTTATATAGCTCAACACGTTTAGTCTTATTGTTTAAATCTAATTTTCTTGATTTTTTTTGCGATTACCATGATTTACCATGCCTCAGAGAAAAACACTATTTTGTGAACTAGCTAACATAGCATAATCAGATGCAGCTTTATTTTTAGTAACAGTAATACAGCATTTCTCTATCATACAATACATTTTAAAATTAATCGCATGCCATTTATCAACACAAGCCATCCAGCATTTAATATGATATTCTAAAATCGATCTGTCTTACTGCAGTGTCCAACAGTGTTTCACAGCAGCCGCCGAGCGAGTGCACAGTAACATTATAACATTTTCAACACAGTCAAATGAATCAAATATAATAAACAGAGCTGCGTTACCTCATACTCATGACCAGAGAAGCAGAAGCGGCGCCGGCGACTGTGTCATAATAAAAGTTCCGCTGCTCGTGAGGCGTGTGTTGCGCAATCGCTCCAGCGACCTCATTCAGCTCCCACAACACTCTGCTTCATACTACAGTAACGTTAATAATCACCTCCATGAACATGATTTCTTCCCGAGTCCTGTCCTGATTATTTCCACCGGCTGTGAGGTGAAGACTATGTCCCAAGATTCCGCTCTCAAACTTGGCGTCATCAAGCTACGTTTTGAATAGGCGCCCCCTGGTGGATGGAAAAACTACATAGACAAACTCAAAGGCCCACTGAAACTGGGCTGGGAATTCTATTTCCCAGCATGCTTTGCCCATGGACTTGTTTTGTTATGCTAATTTAGAAGAGTTTCTGTTAATATGGGTTTTTGGATAGTTACCATCATGGTGACAAGTGGTGCATTCGGCTTGGTTTGAGAACAAATATGTTAAATACTTTAAATTGCTACTCATCCAGCAAGTGCTATATGCTATTGTTAACATGTCAGCAAATTAGCTTTTTCTGAATTACCTTGTTATAGCTAGCTAGTTGTTTGTTAACAAAAATGTTTACATTGGGGTTACATGATCATTTTAACTTATTCGGATTTACAGTGAACCAGTTGATGGGCCTCATTGACTTCCAAAGCCCATCAACTATTTGCTAACCCAAATTCTTTATAATATCTTACTTTGTGTTCAGCAGAAGAAAGAAATTCATACAGTTTTGGAAAAACTTGAGGGTGAGTAAATCATGACAGAATTTTCATTTTTGGGTGAACTATCCCTTTAAGTGTTAATATCACCAGCCCTTATTCGTAAGGTTTTGTGTAATGTTTTCAAACAATATGATTATGTAGTTTTTGTATAATACAAGATTGTTCTCATTCTTCACAGATTCAGAGCCTCTCCAAGTGTACTACATCATTTTCTCAATCCACACCCGCCTCTCTGGAGCACAATGATACCTAAAAATGGACAGCTGCCCTAACATCCCGTCAACCTGTCTCCAGAAGCACTGAGACACTGAAGATGTTCTATTAAGAGTGCGACCCACAGCTGCAGTGTATATGAGAGAGTCTTCACAGCAGCAGCTGTTAATAATGCTGCAACACATTAAGTGTCATGAGCAGAGACACGCTGTGACACTTTTGCCATCACCACTTAAAAGTGACAAAAAGATTTTGCATTCTTAAAAGAAAGAAGAAAAAAAAAACTAATGTTAAATACACTCGTGTTCATCACACAGCACTTTCAAGAACTGTGACACTGTAAAAGAGGATTTAGTCATTTACACATTGTCAGCAATAAACATCTTACTATGGATACTGGTACCGAAAATCCTACTGATTGAACAACACTGATTTTAGTCAAATAAATCTGTATTTGTGCATTTAGGCCTTGTATAATATGAATAAACTGCAATAAAATAGTAATAAATTGCACAAATGTATAATGCACTATTATTCAAATATAAAAGAAATAATAAAAGATTAGGTATTCATTTTAATGAGAAAAAAAGTTCATCACAGAAGAGGTGTATTCAAGTCTCTGTATGTATGAACTGCAGTTTTATGTATTTTTGAATATGCAATAACACCCAGCGTTGGCTGGGATGTTATTCCTGGAAGAGTAATTGCAGAAAACCACACCTGGGACAAATATAAAATCGCCCCACACAGACAAGCCAAAAATCCTAATGTGATTTAGATCACTATGGGCGTCTATCAGACTACATCATAACATAGAATTACTATCATTCATCTTTCAATTGAGATTAAAATGCCCGAGGTTAGGTAGCTGAAAAATTTGTGACTGAGACATGATCAAACACGGTCGCGTTCAGGAAGTTACAATGTGTATTTAAGGCACGTGTTTGCGCTGCTGTAGCTGGAGACGGAGGCAGGACGCGCGCAGCAGTCACATCTCTAGCGGAGCACAACAGCGCAGCGCAACAGGTGAGTCCGGTCCTGACTCAGGACAGTGCGATTCAGAGAGACAGCGTGCTGCAGACCTTAATGATGACGGCTGCTTTGTTTCTCGAGCTTTTACTAGATTTCTAATTGCATTTTGATTCGAATTGAAGTCAGATGTCGTTACTTTTAAGTTTTTCGCTTCGGATAACATTTTCGTTATCTTGACGGCCTGGCCAAGGTAAGCTTGAAGACTCTATAAATTCTGCACATACTTTGCTGGGTCATTGTAACTTTACGGGAAAGATAATAGTGTAGCTATTACAGTTCACACGTCTATGTGTGCGCGCAGCCGGTGCGCCAGAGTTTTTCCCATGCACATTCACTCAGACATGGACACTTGTTTCAGCATTAATGAAGCGGTGTCAGGTCAGATTATACAGCCTCTACGAGGCCTATCAATGCTGTTAAAATGTGGTTGCAGCTGCAGACACAACATTACCTTGCCTAATGCAGGAGTTTTCAAACTGGGGTCCGGAGACCCCCATGGGGCCACAAGGGGGAGCTAGGGGGGGAAACTTCAAATTTAAAAAAAAGAAAAAAGAAAATTGTATTTATACAAAATGGAAAAGGTAACATTTTATCGAAATATGACAATATTTCTGTTTCATTCTGCTTTCTGATATGCTATAATGAGATTAAACACCTACACTGATTCTATTGATAGCCTATAGTTGAACTGTAAAAACTATACTTTTAATAATTATAGTAATCGCTCTTTTCTTTTCAATGTGCTTTAAAGATTAGTTGGTATTTCTGTTGCACGAGTTTCCCGTCTTGCTTGTCTCCTTTACTTTATTCATTGCTGTAAGGCATGAAGCTGCCTTGGAAGAATATTTTTATGAAAAATGTTGGGTACGCTTTATTTTATAACGCTTTATTTTATACATTTTATATTAGCATGCATATTACAAGGTTATTAGCTGTTTATCAGTACTTATAAAGCACATATTAATGCCTTATCCTTCATCCCCCAATCCTTCCTAAATTGAAATGCTACAATATACTATTAACAAGTAATAAATTAGGATTTTATTGAGGCAGATGTAGTTAATAGTGAATATGTGTTCCCCATTCTAAAGTGTTACAAAATGTTGATATTCAAATACATCTTAAAAAGATGAATTAAAAATATTTATCCTACGGTTTATACATATAGCGAAAAGAAAAAAATATATAAAAAAGTAGGCCTGTATTTTCCAGACAATATTATAATCATTTCTTTTGACTTTAGTACAATGACAATATAAAAGCAAGTTATTTAATTTTGGATGTGCCACACTGTCAAAATATCAAAAAACACATTATTCAGCACATTATTCAGTAATTTTATGGAAATTTCTGTTAAAACACAACCTAATGAAATGCGTAATTCAAAATACAGGTAAAACTTTTATCCTTTATATAGCATATATATATATATATATATATATATAAAGTTCATATCTACATGAAATTATTTCTCATGAATGTTGAACTCTTGTCCTAATCAGTTGTTTGTCACGTTTTATAACACTTTTCGTTGTTTTCCAAAAAGATTTGCGCAAGGTAAAGCCGAGACTTACAAATGTACAGAGAGCATCCAGTTAAATAAATTCTATTTAATTTAGCCTAGCCTATATAAATCTTAGCCTAAATTAAGCATGCAAATATTGTGCGTGACGCAGAGATGGCTATTCAATCCTAAACCGTAAAGCCTATTAATATTGTCTAATTTTCTTCCTTATTATTAGGTTAATAAATATGCAGTTTTAAATGCTATTTGAAACGAATTGTTTATTCCCTGTGCTTAGAATTTGATGTTCTTTAAGTCTCGACATCAGGTTATTAACGACCGCAACCAAACCAATTAGTTATTGGCAATAATACCCTGGGCCCCATTTGCAGTCTGTTACTTGGAAGTGACGTGATGTTGATATATCATGCGGACAGAGGATCAGTTTACTAAATAAGGCTTTGAGATCAAGTTGCCAAGAGAGAGCCTATAACAAAGTGCGCCGTGCAGTTCCTCGACCTCAAATCGCTTTTGCTTTATTTGGGAGGTTTTGATTGCAAAAGGCTGCGGGATAGAGATTTGACAGACCTGCTGCTGTGTATATCAGGTGCATTTTTTCACACCGGCGCTGCTCTTGAAATCCACTTTTCAGGCAGGATTGGAGAGCCGTGAGTGATTGATGACCCTGAACCTGATAACGGAGAGTAAACATGCCGAGGTCATTTTTGGTGAAGAGCAAACGGGCGCACAGTTATCATCAACCCCGTTACCTGGACGACAACTGCATCCCAACTGAGAAACTTCTCACGTGCCAAGGTACGAATAGCCTACATTTATCAGTATTAATTAAGCAATGAAACGCGTTAATTAAAATAATGCATTGTGAATATTATTGGGTTTAGAAAGTCAAATGGGGCAAATCCCCGAGAGTCCGGTGGATGTGGGAAATCATTCCCCTAAGGCCAGCATGGTGTGCACGGCGGACCATTCCTCCCAACAGTCCCCGCTGAGCTGCGAGGGCAGTGTGTGTGACCGCTCATCCGACTATGACGACTTCTGGAGACCCCTGTCCTCGGGAACCTCTCCAGGTTGGCGTGTTCTCATGCTAATTTAACAGTTGTGAAACTATAGGGCCTATGCGAAAATACTTATTACGCTTTCTCACTCTATATAACATATCTCACTCTAGATCTGGATAAATCGGTGCCTTCTCCAGACGACTCTCAGCCTTTCGACTTGTCTTTTCGTCCTTATGTTTGGGCCCATTCAACATCCGAGCTCAGACACCTCATTCAGTCTTGCAACCGTGTTTCTGTGGATTCAGAGACATCAATGGGGGTGTATGATGCCATGGACAGAAGGCCGGGTGCCCATCTCCTCATTGAACCAGCACAATCCGGGCGATTTTACCAGGACTATGGCTCCCTGAACACTAACCTGTTGGATAGTAGAGGCTTCTATGCAGACTTCAAGATGTCAACTAAAGTAGCAGAGATTGATTCGGAGTCTGATATCATGTCCACGCGAATTCAACTAAGCGGCTCGTTCAAATGCGTAAAATGCACTAAGGTAAAATAGGTTAAATCAACTTATATTTACATCAACTGTCTGTCCTTTAATGAGCTCTTTTTGAAGCCGTAAATAAAACAAAGATTATTGGAGTGTAGCCGTTTTACGGGAAAATATGAGCTTTTCTAAAGGTTCACGTTTAATTCAAAATGTTATTTGCTGTTTCTTTAATTGTGAAATTTACTTTCTTTTCAGTGTAATAACAAATTGAAATAAAAACTTTTTGTAGACTACTTTTAAGAAAAAGGGGTTCTAGATCCTAGGGTTCTTGACTCAATTTTAAAGAACTCTTTATGCCAAAAAGGTTCTATCGACTACAAGGAGAAATGCGCCTGACAGAACCCTTTAAAGGGATAGTTCACCCCAAAATGAGGGTGAGTAAATGATGACAGAGTTTTCAAGTAGTTCCAAACCTGTATACATTTCTATGTTCTGCTGAACACCAAAGAAGATATTCGGAAGAATGTTTGTAACCAAGCAGATCTCTACAATATGGTAGTCAATGGGGGGCGAGATCTGCTTGGGTACAAACATTATTACAAATATCTTCCCTTGTGTACAGCAGAACAAAGAAATTTATACAGGTTTGGAACAACTTGAGGGTGAGTAAATGATGACAGAGTTTTCATTTTTGGGTGAACTATCCCTTTAAGGTTCTATAGTCTTACGCTATACAAAATTTATAGCCTATTTGTCTATAAAACTTTCGTCTAAAAGATTTTTAAGATCACACGAAACCAAACTAAATCACGACTGTTTAAAATCAAACGGTGAATCATGTTTCTTCTTCTTAACGGTTATGCTTTTGTTTTTGAACAGGTGTTTTCGACCCCTCATGGGTTAGAAGTTCACGTGCGGCGGTCTCACAGTGGCACGAGGCCCTTCGCGTGCGAAATCTGTGGAAAAACGTTCGGCCACGCGGTCAGCCTGGAGCAACATAAAGCTGTCCATTCACAAGTAGGCCTATGCGTGCATTCCCGCAACATTTATTAAGCCAGAATGATAAGCCTCGACTGTCTCAATAATCATCTTTTTACCGGCAGGAAAGAGTCTTCAGCTGCAAAATCTGCGACAAAAGTTTCAAGAGGTCGTCCACTTTGTCCACGCACCTCCTCATCCACTCTGACACCAGACCATATCCCTGTCAGTACTGCGGCAAACGATTCCATCAGAAATCAGATATGAAGAAACACACGTTCATTCATACAGGTGATTTAAATGTTGATACAAAGAAAATAATAATTAGTAGCCGAATCGATTCTTTGAATTGAACTGCGCATGGTCAGGCTGGGTTTGCAAAAGTTGCGTTTGTGCCGAGACTAAAAGAAACCTTCGTATTTCACAGGTGAAAAGCCACACAAGTGTCAGGTGTGTGGAAAAGCCTTCAGTCAGAGTTCAAACCTCATCACACACAGCAGAAAACACACAGGATTCAAGCCTTTCGGATGCGAACTGTGTAGCAAAGGATTTCAGCGCAAAGTAGATCTGAGGAGACACAAAGAAACGCAGCATGGACTAAAATAACGCATTTTTTCCCCTTACTGTTTGTTTGCACATGCATGTGACACTATGTAGAATTAGAAGGTAATATTGTGTGGGTTTTATGGATTTAGAAAATAACATTTATTTGCTGTCAGAGATTTCCGATACACAGTTCCAAGTATTTTATAACAAGCTAGGATATTTTGTTCCAAATATTTATTAAACAAAATATTAGTAAATCCAGCTGAAATTTCATCAAGAGCATTACCTTGCATTTGTATTTAACATGAAATTCTTCAGAGTGAAGAATTCTTAATAAATTCTGAAAAAGAGTGAAGAGTGAAGCAGTATTTTTTTTTTAAACGCTCATGTAAATCTGAATTTGATTCTATATCAGTTAATTTTGTGCAAGTAAATAAGATATCATTAATTACTTAAATATAATATGGACTAATGAAAATAAAAGGCTGCATAAAATCTTTGAATTAGGTAGGCTTTTATTATAATGTGTGTGCTGTACATTATGTTTGTGGAGTAACACAGGGTTTGAAGAGCATCACGAGGTTGTGTAGATCTCTGTCCTCCAGTTTCAGCTCTCTCATGAGAGAAGAGATGTACTCCAATGAAGACGGACTTGCCAGTGACTCTCTCAGCAATGGTGACACTTCTGTTAACCTAAAACAAACAGAGTTTAGCACCACTGGCATGTAAACAGAATCAAATCAAACTAAATACAGTGAGAATAGCAATTATCTCTCCAGAGCACTATAAAAATTTTCACGGAGCAAAAAAAAAAAAAAAAAAAACTTGTACACCCTTGCAATTTAAAGGGTTAGTTCACCCAAAAATGAAAACAATGTATTTATTACTTACCCTCATGCCGTTCCACACCCATAAGACCTTTGTTAATCTTCAGAACACAAATTAAGATATTTTAGTGGAAATCCGATGGCTCAGTGAGGCCTGCATAGGGAGCAATGGCATTTCCTCTCTCAAGATTCATTAATGTAAAACATATTTAAATCAGTTCATGTGAGTACAGTGGGTCAATATTAATATTATAAAGCGACAAGAATATTTTTGTAGCGCCAAAAAAACAAAACGACATGTAGTGATGGCTGATTTCAAAACACTGCTTCATGAAGCTTTGGAACATAATGAATCAGCGTGTCGAATCAGTGATTTCAGCAGTTTGGCGGTTTGACACGCAATCCGAATCATGCTTCGACACGCTGATTCATTATGGTCCGAAGCTTCCTGAAGCAGTGTTTTGAAATCGGCCATCACTATATAAGTCGTTATTTTGTTTTTTTTTGGTGCACCAAAAATATTCTCGTCACTTTATAATATTAATATTGAACCACTGTACTCACATGAACTGATTTAAATATGTTTTTAGTACCTTTATGGATCTTGAGAGAGGAAATGTCAGGCCTTACGGGTGTGGAACGGCATGAGGGCAAGTAATAAATGACATTTTAATTTTTGGGTGAACTAACCCTTTAATAAAACAGACTAATATTTAACTACAGTACTAAGATTAACACAGCTAAACACAAACACCTGCATTTATGCCACTTTCAGGAGTCATCCATCCATGGTTCTCTCTCAAAGAGGAAAAGGGTTATTGCAACAGCTCGGATTCAACCTGTTCTACAGTTTCTGGAGCTTTATCTATTATTGAACTGATCTCAACAAAAGACCACAGGCCAGCGGCACACCTGACATAAGGCACAGAGGAGTGCGTGCCCAAATTATTCATGAAGGGAAAATAACAGGCCCTCTGCTGAAAAACAGATTGAAAGCCTCAAATGAGTCCTGAAACTTAATGAAGACAAGCAGGCACAAAAAAAAAAAAAAAAAAAAAAAAAAAAAAAAAAACCAGATTCACACCGAGATTAGTGAATATTAAGTTATAAAACATGCAACATGTTTTAAGTAAAATCTTTCCCATTGACAAACAAACCGTTTGTGTTCTGAAGATTACAGTATTTTTCACAAATAAAACTGCATCTTCTCTGGGCAAAATCATATTATATTTGTTGCGTCATCAATAAATGATTTAATTAAAAAGGCAAATTAACTGTTAATCACTGATCAATTTAATCCTGTACTTACTGAAATAATTCACTGTTACTTGTCTTTTCTGTGTAATTAAAGTAGTTCATCCAAAAATTAAAATTCTGTCATTAATTACGCACCCTCATGTAGTATCAAACCCGCAAAACCTTCATCTTCAGAACACAA
The DNA here is from genome assembly GCF_024489055.1 of Chanodichthys erythropterus. Classification (NCBI taxonomy): domain Eukaryota; kingdom Metazoa; phylum Chordata; class Actinopteri; order Cypriniformes; family Xenocyprididae; genus Chanodichthys; species Chanodichthys erythropterus. The sequence goes on along the minus strand of NC_090236.1, from coordinate 22,104,417 downwards.
ATTAAAATATATTTTTCAATCTGAGAGTTTTTTTTAATTTCCCATAAAAAGCAACAAAATTACCACATTCAAGTCTAGAGTAGTAAAGACATTGTTAGAGTAGTAAAGACATTGTTAAAATAGTCCACGTGACTACAGTGGTTCAAACTTAATGTTACGAAGCGACAAGAATACTTCTTGTGTGCAAAAACAAAACAAAAATAACGACTTTATTCAACAATTTCTTCTCTACCCTGAGAGTCAGTTTATGTTGAACACACTGCAGAGCTGTAATGACAGAAATTTCATTTTTGGATGAACTAACCCTTTAATTGTGAAATTGACTAGCAATTTCTGAGTGAAAATTGTTTCTACACATTTTTATTCAGTGAAGTTATTATAAAATATATATACATATATTACATTTTGGGGGTTATTAGAACAGCACACTTTTGCACAATCATTTCTCATGGGGATCTAATAACCAAACAAAGCTCTTCTTGTGAACAACAGTGGTTAATCGGCTGAAATCCTCCAGCCAGTCAATAATAAATCAGAGCCGTGTCTTTAGGACAGATCTTTAAATGGGGAGTGGTTTAATAGTGCTTGTGTGCTGGCTCTTCAGGTGGAATGTTTCCCATGCTGTTACCGCAGCATCACGGATCCACAGCAATCAGACCTTGATAAGATACGGGCTTGTGTTGACACAGACAGGGAGCAGCACGGAACTCTCTTCAGAGTTAGTGGCTCTGTCAAGCATTCATAAAGCTGAGGGAAGCCATACAAGCCACCTGCTACTGTACAAACATGATTCTGCAGCCTTTTCTTACACACACACACACACACACACACACACACAAAAACAATCTCATTCTTTAAAAAGCACTGCAAGAGTAGTATTCTGATATTCTGTGCCAGTCAATGACAATGATAAAATATTAAATATATATATTGTACATGTTTTCTTTAACAATATCATGAATTATTAATTACATTTCTGGTGAGTCACAGCACCTGATATTTTACAACCTGAACTAACCTTGCCATGCCATAAAAAGGTCAAATTATCTGATATTTTAAGAGACTTTTTTACCTTGACACACAGTCATGAGGGTCTGCAGGGATCCTCTCTATATTTTGATTTCCATTGAATTTTATCATTTTTTTTTTAAAATTCTGCCTGTTAATAACACCATATGACTATGATTTGACAAACATTTTTCACATAATTTTTCCTCTAAGAAATAATAAAAGATTAAGCCGAACCACTTAGGTAAAAAACACTAATTAATAATACATTAACTAACAATAACTAGAACATTTGTAACAGTATTTATGCAATTTGGTTAACATTAGTTATTAAAAATACAAATGTTCATTGTCAGTTCATGTTAGCTCAGGTCCATTAAATAATATTAACACATACTTTTGATACACAACTTTTGATTTTAATAATGTTTTAGTAAATACATCTGTTAACCAACTAAGATTGTTTTAGAAATATATTTCATGGTTAGATTATGTTAACCAACCTAGTTAACAAATGTAATGGTCCCACTTTATATTAGGTCTCTTTAACTACAGTGTATATAAATTAATCACTTGACACAATGCACTTATTGTGCACGTACTTGTTTTACATTGTACAAGTCATCTCAATGGCAAAAAGTGTCCCAATCACCCCGAATTCATGACACACAAATTTTGGGGTTACGGAAACAACACCATGGTAAATACACATATTAACATGAATTTTTCTGAGGTGAGACACTTTTTATTTCATAAGTTCCGAAATATTGTTAGAACATCAACCCTGACAACATCGCATCTGACCACAGATTCTGAATCAGGACAATGCGTTTCCCTTTTGAGATCGGTCTCTCGACATTGCATCGGAAGCTGATGCGTTAGGGAAACTCTCTTTGTCCGAGAAGCCCGACTGAATCATGCTATTGCACCTGCAATAACCAATGGCGCTCAAGCGCGAAGGCTCGCCCACTATATAAGTCCGCCCTGAGTGCTATGAATCTTTATCCACTCGAGCCTGACGTTTTTGCCTTTGATACCCAAGGTAAGCAAAAGAACGAAGATAGGAATTCCCCTCATGTGATTCGGCGGAGAAGAATGTGGCTGCGAGGATGCGGCCTCCCCTTATAGAGAAATCTGATTGGCATAATCTCGTGAAAGCGGCAATCAAGACTCTCCACGCAAGACTTGCTGTAGTCTTCAGCACCCCACCCACTGTTGTGCCTCCCTTCCTGCCACCGTTGAGCCTTGGGCCTGAAAACCTCAGTCTCAGTCTCCATCGGTTCCGGGGAGGATGATGCAATATCAACTAATGCAATGTCATCTAACGCCAACCATCTAAGAAATGGATGGATGGTTCCTATCTGAAAGCGGGCCGCCAATCAGCCGCCCCTCAGAGACCAGAACCATTTTTCCCTGAGATACATGAAGAGCTCACCCAGGCATGACGCTCTTCTTACTCAGCCCACGCCCAGGGACATGCTGTGTCAGCTTCAGCTCTGTACACACTTACCATACTGCAGGTGTTACAGACCAGGCTTTTGAAGTCCCTGGACGAGGAAGGCCCAGACCCAGATGCTTGTGTAAGCTGCATTAGGCAACAGACCACACCCTTTGTGCAGCTAAGAAGGTCATTCAAGGAGTTGGGCATAGCATGGGAGCGCATGGTGGTGCAACAGTGTCATCTTTGGCTCACCTTGACAGAAATGCGTGATGCTGCCAAGTCGCACTTGCTTGACGCACTTGCTTGCTTGACGCACCCCGCGAACCCTAAAGGTATCTTTGGTGATGCTGAGCGAGTTGAAAGTGCTCCAGTTTAAGACAGCGCTGCTGCTTGTGCTAGTTTGTGGGAAGCGAGCAGGAGATATGCAAGCTCTCTCAATTAATAGAGTTTATATGGAGTTCGGGACGGACAACTGTATGGTAAGCTTACCCCAGGCAAGGGTATACACCCAAAGTGTTCTAAACCCCGTTCAGTGCTCAGGTTATAGTACTTCAAGTATTTCACCCTCCCGACCAAGTCACGGAAGGAGAGTCGCGTGAACGCCCACTGTGCCTCGTTCGCGTGCTGTGTGCTTATGTGGGCAGAACTAGCTTTTTACGCTTGCTCTATTCGCTTAGCTATTCGTCTGCTATGGGGCCACTAAGAAAGCTTATTCGGTGTCAAAGCAAAGGCTTCCGCACAAGATAGTGGAAGCCAACTACTTGACTTATTCTTCTCAAGAGGCAGACTGTCCTACAGGACACTCCACTAGGAGTTTGGCTTCATCTTGGGCTTGGTCAAAGGGTATGCCTATTCAAGACATTTGCTTAGCAACAGGATGGTCTTCGCAGAATACTGCAGGTTTTGTCTGCAAAGAGGGAGTTTAATGAGCTGCCATTGGATGGCTAAGAGACTTGTCACCACACCCCTCCTCAGCGAGTGGTTTCGACAAGGTCGTACAGCTGAGAATGTGTTCGTTAACACCTCAACCATACTCGAGCAGGCACTTTTTGCTGCCCGTCTCTTATGTGGTTAAGCAAACAACATTCTCCTCACAGTTCGCTTGGTGTATATTGACAGGGCTCTAGCGGAAGGGTGCCTGACCCTCTGTTAGGCATTCTGTTGCATCTTAGACTCATGGTAGTAAATAATAATGCACTTATCAGAGCTGATTTTATAAATGGTATTCCGCTTCTCAAAGCTGTTTATGTCATAAGTGCACCAATTACATTATTGTTGCTTCAGTCACCTCCCCACACAAATACTGTGACTTGGCGCTGTGTTGACTGGTGCCGAGGGCGTCGATGCCATCTTGAGATATGCATGTTCACTCCCGCTCAACTCTTCTATTAGATTTGAGCTAGTGTTTAGTGTGCTGTTTTTACACAGAGGGGATTTCATACGTTCCCCAACGCGTCAGCTTTTGACGCAATGTGAAGTGACAAATCTCAAAAGGGAACATCTCGGGCCACTCGCAAAACCATGGTCCCCTAAGAGGAGGGAACGAGACATTGCATTAGCTGCCATGTAAAAATCTTTAAGCCTTTGCTGTATGCAATTGTTTAGTCAAAAGATCCAAAGGCAATAGTGCTCAGGCGCAGACTTATATAGCGGCCGAGCCTTTCCGTGCTTGAGAGCCATTAGCTATTGCAGGTGCAATAGCGTGATTGAATCAAGCTTCAGCATTTCAGAAAAAGGAAGTTTCCCCAACACGTCAGCTTTCAACACAATGGTTACATGGGTAACCCGAGACATTTCCTTAGGCACTCTTTACTTAAACTGTGTCTGACAGAAGAGTCAACAGCTTTCATGCACATCTTTCAAAATAAAAGTCTTGATTTAGAAAAAACAGGTTTCATTGACTGCACACTCCCCGACCCGCTCAAAACAAGTCTTGTGACACAGATTGCCCTAACCTACACTTAAACCTACCCATACCACCAAACCGGTCTCTAACCTTACCCGTATCCCACCTCAATATTAGCAAAAGTATTCTGCAATATAAAATTTATGCAATTACAATGTAGTTAAAGACACCTATTATAAAGCGTGACAAATGTAACCATATTGTAAAGTGTTACCATTACTTAAGAATTTAATGATTTTAATAAGGCTCTTATCAAGTTTTTGCTAGTTATACAATATACAGTAAAACATCTCTTACTTTTTGAAAATTCAGAATCAATTCTCAAAAGAAGTTTCTTTATCAAGTAGACAAATATTAACTTGGAGCAAAAACAAATGCACACAAATCATACACGCACTCGCACGGACATAAATCACTTGCGTCTTATGACTTTACATAGTGTGTTCCTGAAGAGAAAACAATGCTCCCTGATTTCCTCAGTACTGTTCCCGTCCGCCCTTGTTAAAGCCAGGCCCTCCAGCTGTTGATCCATCTACCACATACTTTCACTGTCAGAGCACAGCAGGCCACCGAGGTGCCATAAAGCCCCAATCAACAGCCGTCATCAGATAAAACCACAGTATTATCTGCAGTTGCAATAATCTGAGCCTTTATATGAGCACACGTTAGCTTAGGTTGAGGAACAGTCATGCTGGACTCTCATGGCAAATACCAACACATGTGGCACTTTCCCATGCATGAGCATAGCAAAGCCAAGCAGTAGTAGATAATTAGCTTAAGCAATCTAAAGATCTGTTTGACATTTGAAAGAAACCAAATATGTTAATAATAATACATTTTATTTAAAAGCGCCTTTCTGAACACTCAAGGTCACTTTACATAAATAAACAACACACATAGATAAACGACACAGATAAACATTACATGAACATTAAACAATTGGACGATGAGTGCAATCACTAAGCGTAAGCCAGTATGAACAGATGAGTTTTAAGTCTTGATTTAAACAGAGGAAGAGAATCAGATTAAGTTAAGACCCGAATCTGGTTGGATGTAATCTGCACGATGGTTTGATGAGCCATAAACCACCTAGCAACTTCAGAAATTATTAAAATCTAGTTTTATTGTAATAAATATTTATTTGATACTTACACTGACAGAAGAACCACAGCGATTAAAGTCCATTCTGGGATTTTGTGAATGATATTTGTGTTTGTAAACCTGGAACAAAGAACAACATTAGCAAATATGTACTTAAATGCCATACAATTTTGAATGTGCATTGATGTCATAAAGACTTGCAAAATGTGGGGGAATAAGTGCAATATTAAAGTCAAACTGCTTTGATGGCTGTCAGGTTTTTGAAGTTGCTCAGATTTAGTGGCCCTCAACAGGAAAAACATAATTCCTGGAAGCAGGGTCAATCCAAGGGTGAAGTGCCCCTTCAGAGGCATGCTAAATCATCTTCATAGTGTGACACACTATTTCCTGTTGACAACACCTCTATGGCCAATCACAATTTATGGGATGTGAAACTCAAAACGTCATGTCAAAAAGGTCTACACAGTGTCTGATAGACAAACATAAACACTGATTTTACCCTGTTGTACACTATTTTTTATGCTTTTAAAAGAAGTCATATACATATACACACACATATATATATATATATATATATATGTGTATATATATATGTCTTCTTTTAAAAGCATAATAATTAGTGTAAAACTGGGTAATATCCGTTTTTATGTTTGTCTCTCAGACACTGTGTAGACCTTTTTGACATGACGTTTTGAGTTTCACATCCCATAAATTGTGATTATATATATATATATATATATATATATATATATATATATTTGATGCTGTTGACTATTTAAACAATTTGTTTTGTTTTAAAGCCATTGTAGGTTTCTTTCTGGTTCAAATGTGATTGCTTCATGTTAAATTGACTTAAATGATTTTCATTTAAATTGACATTCAAATAATGCTTCCTGTTTAGTCAAAGAGTAAACATTTTAAGTTAAACTAAAACCATTCGTTAAAGTTAAATGAGCACCATTGATTCTAGTTTGTTGTACATTGTTAATTCTATTTGGTTTTAATTGTTTGAGTCTCATGGAACCACTGTTCATGATTGAATCATGTTCAGCCAAAGAGCTATTTTTTGAGTGGGGTGCATGGAGAACTATGGTATCCAAGGTAATGCCGGCATACCACAACATAGGAGGAACCATATCCAAAAGGAGTAACAGTTGATGCAAGAGGAAGCCGTCTGAAAGGGATGCCCTGGTACTAGCCAACTCATTGCAGAATTACATGCGCACCTCGACTCTCCCATTTTAACCAAAACTGTTCGACAGTTCCACAGAGTCAGTATTCATGGTCGGGCAGCTATAGCCAAACCTCTGGTCACTCATGCCAATGCCAAATGTTGGTTTCATTGGTGCCAACACTCTAGTTATGGTGTGAAGAAGCCTGTTGCGTGTCGGGAGTGAAGCATAGGCATTCCCAGAGTGAAGCATGGGGCATTCCCGTCTGTGCTTGATGTGTGCGTCACTACCAAGGACTACTGTACCAATCTGGAGGACGATATGCACTTAAAGGGGTTCGTTCACCCATAAATTAAAATTTCTGTCATTACTCACCCTCATGCCGTTCCACACCTGTAAGACCTTTGTTCATCTTCGTAACAAAAATTAAGATATTTTTGATGAAATCTGAGAGGGATTTTTTATCCCCCACACAAAGCAAGTTTTTATTTTTGTTTCGTTTGTGCACACAAAATGTATTCTCGTTGCTTCATAACATTATGGTTGAACCACTGCAGTCATGTTGACTATTTTAACGATGTCTTTAATACCTTTCTGGACCTTGAATGTGGTAATTGCGTTGCTTTCTATGGGGGATAAAAAAAACTCAGATTTCATAAAAAATATCTTATTTTGTGTTCCGAAGATGAATGAAGGTCTTATGGGTGTGGAACGACATGAGGGTGAGAAATGACTGAAATTTCATTTTTGGGTGAACTACCCCTTTAATAGTTCAAACACTATACCCTAAAGGGGGTGTCATGTATCAGCGTGATTATGCACCAATACACACAGCAAGATTTGTTACAGAATGGTTTGATGAACATGAAAGGGCAATATGGCCTGCATTCACCATATTTAAATATTTTTGAGTCACTCTGAGGTATTTTGGAGGAGCAAGTCTGAAAACATTTTCCTCCATCAGCATCACAATGTGACCTGGCAACTGTTCTGGAAGAGGAATAGCTCAAAATCCCTCTGGCCACTGTGAAGGACTAGTATTTACCATTCCTAAGACGAATTGCTGCTGTATTGGCAGCAAAAGGAGCTCCTACCATACTAATACAAAATTATTGTGGTCTAAAACTAGGTGTTTCATTTTCATTGTCCAACCACTGTATATCACCCTGTCTGAAAATGCACAAGTCTTCACCCTTCATATGGTGTGTCAGGTGACTTACCTGAATGTCCTGACCAGATTATTAATGTCATTGATGACATCACTCAATGTTAGACACAGGGGTCCCACAACATCTCTCAAGCTTTGGAAAGACACAAGATGCTTATGTTAAATAACAAATTGCTGGGTATTATTGAAAGAAATGCAGGGCACCCGTTATACAGATTTCAAGAAGTTAAATGCATAAGACAACATTATTATGACCAAAGCAATGTTCGGTTGTGTCTAAAGCAGCTGGAATGACAAACCATTGCTGAACACTGACCTCCGGCTGAGCTTCTCCACAGCAATGCGTTTCTGAATCAGATGCTGCCCATGAGAATCAACCAAAGGTAGTGGAGGGTCCTTCACACTGTCCTGGAGGCCCATAAGAAAAAGTGTGCATGTCATTCAAGAATGCAACATGCAGAAATGAATTAGAGATGCTGCCAGGTGTCATGAAGCTCATGTTAGAATTGAGCACCCACAACAGGACAGTCAGAGTAACTGCAGGTTTAGAATTCAGAATGCACATAGAGAGACCAGAAAATGCATTTGGATGCTTAAAAGTATGAAAGCCAATGAAAATCAAGTGTCATTTTAAACAAAGAACACAAAAACTTTGTTAGGTTATGAAATAAAACAACAGGTATACTGTTCAAAAAGAACACAAAAGTATTTGTAGTTGTCAAATTTTAGTGGATCATGTTCATAGTTAATATGAACTACACATGTGTGTACTTGAGGAAACGGACTTCATAGCAGTGTTTATCATTAACTAAAACTATTATTTTATTCTGTTTATTAAAAAAAAGCTGAAATAAATGAAAATAAATCTATTAGGTGAAAAATTTAAATTAGAAATGTGGCAACTAACTGAAATATCATTAAGGTGAAGTAATAGCCTAAAATTACTAACTGAAATAAATCTTAAATGTTTTTTTGTTTTTTTTTAAAAACAAAAACTAATAAAAATGACAAAAGCAAATAAAATTACTAAAATGAATATAGAGTTTTTAAAGCTAATTCACAATATTAATACTAAACAAATAACACCGATTCACACATCCACTAAAAGTTTGAAAATTTGAAAGGCAAATCATTCAGTTCTCACCTGTGTATCTTCAGTCTCTTTGAGGGCATCAGTCTCAAGCTCTTCAGGCAGAACACACACTCCTTTATAAAACTCCCTCACTCTCAGCTCCAGCGACTCAGTCTCTTTTCGCAGCGTCTCAATATCAGGAGCTGGAGCTCTGGGAGTGAAAGTACTTCCACTGTCCTGTCTTAAGCCCATCTCCATTTCAGCCTCATCCAGGTCATCTTCATCCAGTTCCTCCACTTCCTTTGCTGAGGACTCTGTTCCTGAAGCATATTCAGGCCCATAAAGAAACTTCATAGTTTCCTCAGTTCTCCACTCCATAAAGGTTTGTTGTAGACGCTCTAGTAGGCACAAACTGACAGCTGTAGGAGTTGTTTTAGCTTTGTTATGATCCTTCAACAATCCTTTGAGGCCTGCAGCTCCTCTCTTACTCATGCCCACCTGAGTGATGTTCAGACCACCGGCGGCAGGGAGGGAGTTTCCAATCTCAGGCTGTGAAAGTGAGTTAGTTTCCTGTTGGGTTGCAGTGTCCGTCAGACTACACTGATTCAAAGGCTCCAGCATTCCTTCAATAAAAGATTCCACAGATGTGGTTTTATCCAGTTCGGGTAGACAGTCAGTCGGGTCCTTCTGTGGTTGAGGAGTATGTGACGATCCACTTTCATCATTATTTTCTCTTTGTGTAGTTTCGGCATGTGCATATTGCTTAATTTCAGCACTCGACCCATCCTCACTCACTCCATCCCTCTTTGGCAGTTTTCCCCAGTGAACCCGTGCATGTTTATGCGGTCCAGACACCACACTGGAGACAAAGTCTTGCTCAATGTCGCTGTTGTCGCTCTGGCTGAAGGGAGGGGAGTCCTTGTAAGACTCAGGAATGTCTGGGACAGGATTCTCAATGTCGGCTTCTTTTAAAGGCTTGTCTACCAACTTTATCTCCTGTCCTGAGCTGCCTCTGCACAGGTGAGAATAAATTGCCAGTCAATTTATACAACTATAAATTAATTAGTAATTTCTTTAGAAGCTGCAAAACAACAAAGACCAACAGCATGTACATACCCGTCTCCTTCTTTCATCAGCTTAACCTCAGGAGGACTTTATGGAAAAGAAAGGAACACTTTATTTTTTCCCAAACTAAAATGCTAAACATTGTTAAAAAATATTATTATAAATACTGTTTAAAATTAAAATTATTTTTGCTAAAACTACGGTTCAAAAGTATGGTTATGGCTTTTTTAAAAATAAATAAATACATTTAATCAGCAAGGGCACATTAAATAGATCAGAAGTTATAGTAAATATTTCCATTTCAATAAATGTTGTTCTTTTGAACTTTCTATTTAATCAAAGAATGCTGTAGAAAATGCATCACAGTTTTCAGCTAATTATTACACTGTACAACTGTTTTCAATGTTGATAATAATCAGAAAGGGTTCTTGAGCATCAAATTAGAATGATTTCTGAAGGATCATGTAACACTGAGTAATGATGCTGAAAATTCAGCTTTGTCAGCACAGAAATTTATTACAATTTAAAATATATTAAATTATATTAAATTATTTTAAATGACAATAATATTTACAATATTACTGTATTTTTGATCAAATAAATGCAGCCTTGGCGAGTATAAGAGACATCTATCAAAAAAAATTTAGAATTCTTTCAGACCCCAAACTTTTGAATCGTAGTGCAAATGCCATAATATCAGTTAAAAATTGAATATTAAATTAAATATAACAAATATTTTTTTTTATAACTGTATACTGTATGATAATGATTTTAGTTTTATGATAAAACAATTTGAATTATATGATTACACAATTTGATTTTTATTAATAAATTAAATATTTACTTAATTATAATGAACTGGATTGACAGATACACTACCTCTCATCCTTTCTGAGCCAAAGTGGAGTTTTTGATATCTGGAACTCAAAACATTTGGAGGCTTTGTAGCAGAAATTACTGCAAAAGCACTGAAAATATAGAACAAACAAAAGAAAGTGAAGACGAACTTGTCTGCTTCATCTCAAATTACCTTTTAGAAGAGTGATGGAAAGAAATCATACCTTGCGCTCTGTAATATCATAGACTCTGTTAGTCTTAGTGGATATTTTAAACCGTTGAGCAGGCACCTGAAATGTTTTTTTAATAAAGTTAATAAACTCTTAGTAGACTGAACTAACGCCTATGTCAAATAAAACGTAAGTAATAAATTATGCATAATTCCAAGAAAGTTTCTTACGTTGATTAGTTTATTTGGACACACAGGATATCCACACAGTTTGGCAATGGACCGTTCTTCCACTGTGTCTTTGTAATTGGTAGAAGTGATGTACCATGCCTGCAATAGAAGATGACAGGACATTCTTTTTGGAAAACAACCAACAACTTCTTAAATCTCCAGCTGAACTGTATAGAGGCTAAATAAGTAACTTACACAGTCGATGAGGAATTCCTCTGTCACACTGTCCTCCAGCAGCCGCTCAACCACCTGCAGGGCTTTGCGCTCCAACTCCAGCTTCTGTCTGAGCGCCTCTTTAATGGCCTCCCTCCTGCAAACATCACACTTTATATAACTGAACGTTACCTCATTTAAAATGTTACTTAAAAACACCGAGTCAAAAACAGAGTTCAACTTGAGTAAACAAACACACCTTCTGGCCTCAACCGCTGCTGAAATCGCCTGGGCACTCTTTCCACCTAAAATTCAGATTATATTCAGACAAATATTGTTAAAGTAAAAAACTAAAAACTAGGAAGACAAATTGCATGTAGCTCCATGTATCAGCAAACCTTTCTTTTTTGATTTCGAGGAGCTAATCTTTCTCGTCACTTCACCGGCTTCCATGCTTGTTTTCTTAAACTTTTTCCGCCTACGTCACAGAACTACGGCAAGCCGCCAGCGACACGATTCATCCCGCTGCAGTTTCCAAACATGAGGCGCTGCTTATTGAAAGTATAGCTGTAAGTGAGCGCGCTTTTGCAGTTTGTATCTTGTTAAGTAGACTTATATCTTATTAGCAAAATAAAACAACAGCCATGCCATACAAAGCTACGCGAACGCATAATCTTATTATAGAGCTTATTTGGAGAACGCAGGTCGTATGGAGATTTTAGCTATCTTGCTAATGACTAACGTAACGTTACAAGAACCAGTTTATATCTATACAGAATCTTAGACGAAGAGTGAGGTCTATTTATTAACAGTTTATTTTTTTATATAGACATTTTCTCTAATATGTGCGTCTGCTTTATTTGCTGATGATAATAGTTAGAGCTGTGTGACAACCAGCTGCTCTTTATAAAGATGTCATGATTGATGATTACGTCAATGCTCTCTTGTCTTTGTACCACATCACTGTTGTCATGCATAATATCATCATTTTTTTAATACAGAAATCTTTGATGACAGAAGACGTTTCGGACCATCAAGATGGCTCTAGAACAGCTCAGTGATGTAGTCCAGAGATGTGTAAGTGTCTATGTATGTGTTACTGTACATTCACAATGTGTCTCCTACAGTCAGTCACGTGTGTATTCATTTTTTCATTAGCAAGCAATCAAGGATGAAAGCTTCTCACCGGAGGACTATGATTTATTCCTCGGCGCAGGAAGAACCTGCATAGAACAAGGCGACAGTGCTCAGGTTCTCAGCATACTAGTGGATGAGAAGAACAAGGTGAGATGCACAGCATCTAGTGCGCTTTGTGATTCATCTATGGAGAAGGACACATTCTGGAAGCTTTTTCCTTGTTTTACTCTAGAACATAGTGAGATGCATGGGCTGGAACCTGCTGGGACCTCTGGTACAGATGCTCCTGAAGAAGGAAGACAAAAACCTTCCCCACTGCCATGCAATCCTGTCACATCTGTTGGAGGTTATTTATGCCTTGTTCTTAAACTGTGATCAGATATCTTGTCATTACCAGCAGTAAGTTCCCATGCTGCTTTCAATTATTCATTCATAGTGTTGTTTTGTGAAACAGGTTTGCAGCCCTAAAGAGCTGCTGGTGGGTTTGTTGGAGCAGGTGGAGGAGGCTGATTCTGCCTCTATTGCTGAGATGGTTACTCTTCTCCTCAAGCCTTTACAAACAGGTTCCTCATCTTTTAGTCTCTTTAAAGAACCCTTTATGCCAAAAAAATTCTATATAGAACTTTAGGGTTCCTGACTCAATTTTAAAGAACTCTTTATGCCAAAAAGGTTCTATAGAGAACTCTAGGTAACTTAAAGGGTTAGTTTATACACAAGAACAAACCTCTTCTGGAAGCTCAAACGTGCTGCATAACCAGTGAGGTTCATTCTCATGCGTTACGCTGCACGTTTGAGCTTCCGGGAGAGGTTTGCTCTTGTGCGTTATTCAAGTTAGGTTCAGCTTCTGTTTATGTTCGCTGATCAATGTTTGTATGCGAGTAAAAGCCTAAATTCAATCTGTTCATTATAACAAGCAATTGATTCTCTTCAGAAAAATTGGACTCAACCGCTCGATTCATATGGATTAGTTTTCCGATCTCTTTATGACGTTTTTGAAGCGTCAAAGTGGTAGTTATAAAGGTAGTCAATGGAAGGAAATCTGACAGCATTCTGTCATCTAAAGCCATGCACACACTTAACAATTGTAAGGCCGATTATGAATGTAAATTGATACTTATGACTGATCGCGTTTCTAGTAGTTTGATCGCTCAAACGCGTCCAGTCAGAGCCAGTTGCGTTCAGTCTGCGATTACAGTCGGTGTTCAAATTCCATGTGTAAGTATTTAAATCTGCTTCAGTCGCAGGAAACAATCGCTGTAAGTTTAGCACAGTCTTAGAATTAGTCGTTAAATGTGTGCCCAGCTTAAAAGATCTTCATTTGTTTTCTGAAGATGAACGAAAGTCTTACAGGTGTGGAACGATGTGAGGTTGAGTAATTAATGACAGAATTTTCATTTTGGGGTGAACTATCCCTTTAAAGGCTTAGTTCACTTTAAAATGGAAATTACTCCATGATTTTCTCACCCTCAAGCCATCCTAGGTGTAAATGACTTTCTTCTTTCACATAAATAAAATTAATAGTTATTTATTTATCTTCACTCTCCCCTCGAAGCTCCGACTGTCCTCAGACGAGCTGTCAATCAACTGTGAATCACGATGACACGCCCCGTTTCTATAGCACCAAATTGCTAGGTAAAATCAAACTTATCACAAAAACGAACAATTGAATATATATCAGCGTGATAACAACTACCTTAAATGACCAGAACCATCTTTTGGAAAATTTTATTTGAAACATAATTTATTTTTATGTTTTAACCTAAGTGTCATTCGTCTGCATTGAGCGGGCGGGGTTTATGACCTGTACTGCATCCAGCCTCCAGGGGGCGATCAAAGAGCCCGCAGCTTCATTTTTCAGGACGTATGAGGCACACCCGTTTCAGACTAAAAATGTTCACACGATGTGGAATTACTTGCTATGTATGTTCGGAGACCAGCAATATTAATTTCTCATCCATTTTGTTTCTGTTTGTTAATGTCGTTGTACAGCAAGAATGTGACAGTTGGTCGGAGTTGTACATAGATATATCTATGGGAGTTGTATTTGTCCCGCCCCTTCTCCCCTCTGATTGGACGGCTGGCTAAAAAGTGACAGTGATGAGCGCAGCGTTTTACTCAAAGTTGAACATTCTTTTCAACTCGAGGCGACCATTAAAAAACGCCGAGATCGCAGCGCTTGAGCATGAAAAAGACGCTCAGCGCCTCGCTCCTGGCGTTAAAAAAACGCAGCGTTCCCATTGAAAAAATTGAAAAAGTACACTAGTCGCTGGAAAAAAACGCTTTAGTGGACACACGGCCGAATGCCCATTCCTAGTTTGAAACTCAAAAAAGTTCATCCATCCATTATAAATGTACTCCACACGGCTCCGAGGGGTTAATAAAAATATAATAAAGGCCTTCTGAAGTGAAACGATGCATTTGTGAAAGAAAAATACCCATATTTAATATGTAATACAGTTAAAAATAACTAGTTTCCGCCAGAACGCTTTCCATATAAGAAAGTGTAACCTCTCGCAGTTCAAAACGCTTACACTACATCCTATGCCTTCTGTATTTAAACTTATGAAACAAGCTGACGTGACGTCAGACAGCTCCATTGTTGTCCGACTGGTCGACCATCCTGACTCATCCATACAGAATTCTGATAAAACTCTTCTATGTGACTGGTGTTTTTTGAATGGGTCCTAAATTAACCAAATCCTCTTCTGCCCCCAACGTCTGAACATCTCAGTGCTGCTGAGGCTGGGCGTGAAGAAGGCCTCGTCTGTGGGCATGGCTCTCTCCACGCTGCTCAGCCAGGTGGCCAGACTGCCGGTGCCTGTCACCAAAGAGCAGGAGGAGGACGATGTTTTCGGCTTGTGCCGCTGCTGCACTGCTCTTCTAAAATTTGTGGAGCCCTTTGTTGAGGAGATCAAGGAGGTTGTCAAGGACAACAACAGAATGTCCAGGGACAATGAGCTCAGAGTGGAACTTCTCAAGTTGTATGTCCCCAATTATGTTATTTAGAATTATGTAGATTATAATTTCATCCCCAAATTAAGTATATATTTCGGTGTAATATCAGTTATCAGTATTGGTGAGCTTTTTGATATTTTATTGTGCATATTCATTTCCTCCATTTTTACATTTAGATTACCGTTATTGTTCTCTAACACTTAATTGGTTAATCTTTAAACACACTAATAATGTAATATAATACTGTTAAATGTAATCTTTAGCAAAATCTCAACGTTAGAGTTATAATAGTGTGATATGCAGATTCATTTAAAACAGTTGATTAAAATTTTTTGAGTTTTAGTTTAGAATTTTTTAGACGGTATAACAAAGTGTTTTAATATTGGCCATTTATGTATTATATTTTTCTATCCAGCTGTATGAAGAGTTTAAGTGAGCCTCTGCTGGAGGTGCAGTTGAAAGATCCAGACACACTTCAGAAATCCCCTCTGAGAGACTTTGCTACTGAGATACTGGTATAACATTGCATGAACTTTCTTAACTAGTGCAATCCTTTATCGCATGAATCCAATTATTGCTTTTGAACTATCATTCAAAAGTTTGGGGTCATTTTTTAAAGAAATATATATATATATATATATATATATATATATATATATTTTAATTAAAAGTGACTGTAAAGGCATTTATATTGTTACAAAAATAATTATCAAGTAATCAAATCATTCAAAAATCAAATCAGCATATTAGAATGATTTCTGAAGGATCATGTGACACTGAAGAAGACTGGAGTAATGATGCTGAAAATTCAGCTTTACTATCACATGAATACATTTTATTTTAAAAATTTGCTTTTACTGTATTTTTAATCAAATAAATGTAGCCTTGGTGAGCATACGTGACTTACACTTACTGAAATCAAACTTTTGAATGGTAGTCTAAGTTGCACTAATAAAATTTCATTAGCATAATATTAAATCTAGAGGCATCTGCTAATATGTATTTCAAAACTACTGCCTTGATATACCTTTTCATACTTAAACTGCATTATGTTCCATGTCTACAGATGATTTTGTCAAATATTGGGGAGTCACTCCCTGATTTGTTAAGTCGTAATGTGCTGAAGAGAAGGGAGGTCCCAGGCTTTCTTGAAGAGGAGGTCAGATACCCAAAGGAGTCTCTGGCCTGCATGTGCCACCTGCTCTTTGTGGATCATATAGCTGTGGACATCTTTCCAGCAGTTCTCAGGTGAAGAGAGAAGCAGTTGACCGTGCTGATTTTACTGTATTATGAATCAACACAGAACAAATGCTCCTGTCAATTTGTGCTGACATTTATTTGCATGTTTTTTCAGTCCCATTTTTGTTCTTCAGTGCAACATGGAATATATCGAGCTGCTGTTAAGCAGGTACTTATAAAGTTTAAAGACTATAAATCTGAATATTTGTATGAGAGTCTTCTGACACACAAGATTTCACTCTACTTATTTGATCTTCATTCACAGAACTGAAGTATCTCGTCTGCAGAAAGGATTGGTGAGAGTGTTCTTTACAACATCAAACAATTTATATTTTATGCACATATATGGAAATAATATAACAGCCTATTTTAATATTCCTTTAATACTTCCATCATAGGAACTGTATGAAAAAAGTCTTGTTAGAGTTGAAGATGATAGTCTACCAGTAGATCTTTTGGAGCTGAAGACATTTTTCAGTGTTCCACAGGTAAAAATGTTATATTTAAATTGTAACAATAGTTTTGTGTGTGATTTAGGTGTGATCTTGTAAGACTTTCTGTTTTCTGTTTAGAACTTGGTTAAAGTTATGACGTTGTGTCCAGACCAGACTTTGGTAAGTGAGATCTGTTGTGTATGTGTATGTGTTGTATAATGTCTGCTATCATTTGTTGATTTTGATTTGTCTTTGCCCACACCACCACAGAGAAGTAAAGGCCTTAAAGTGTTTCAGCTGAGTATTGACAAATTCACCACAGAGGCCAAATACAAGTTCTTCAGGTATGCCCTCCTTCTGATATGTAAACATGAAAACCTCTCATTTGGTACAACAGAACCCTTACAACTAGGGATGTGCCCAAAGCCAAATACCTTATTTGGAAAGGTGCAGATAATGGCTTCAAAACGAATAACAAATTCTACTGAATAATAGGAAAACTATATTCTGCAAACACGGTAACTCCTCGTGTTTGCTGGAATACAGGTGAGCCAGGGGATAGCATAGCACGATATTATACATAAACCTCTAAAATCACACACTACACAATAATGATTGTGTGAAGTGAATGTTTGTAAACTTTATGAATGAAATAAGCAGAGCACGATCGCAACTTTTAATACAAACTAAAATACTACATCATACACATTTTTTACTATTTGATATGTCTATTTAAAGGTGCCGTAGAACGCGTTTTCAAAAGATGTAATATAAGTCTAAGGTGTCCCCTGAATGTGTCTGTGAAGTTTCAGCTCAAAATACCCCATAGATTTTTTTCAATTCATTTTTTTAACTGCCTATTTTGGGGCATCATTAAATATGCACCAATTCAGGCTGCGGCCCCTTTAAATTCTCGCACTCCCCGCCCCCCGAGCTCGCGACTGCCATAAACAGCATAAACAAAGTTCACATAGCTAATATAGCCCTCAAAATGGATCTTTACAGTACATTAGCAACATGCTAACGAAACATTTAGAAAGACAATTTACAAATATCACTAAAAATATCATGTTATCATGGATCATGTCAGTTATTATCGCTCCATCTGCCATATTTCGCTATCGTCCTTGCTTGCTTACCTAGTCTGATGATTCAGCTGTGCAGATCCAGACGTTAATACTGGCTGCCCTTGTCTAATGCCTTGAACATGAGCTGGCATATGCAAATATTGGGGGCGTACGTATTAATGATCCCGACTGTTACGTAACAGTCGGTGTTACAGTATGTTGAGATTCTACTGTTCTTCAGGGGTCTTTTAAACAAATCAAATGTACATAAGAAGGAGGAAACAATGGTGTTTGAGACTCACTGTATGTAATTTCCATGTACTGAACTCTTGTTATTCAGCTATGCCAAGTTAAATTCAGTTTTCAATTCTACGGCACCTTTAAATGTTTTAAACCTTGTACGATATGATACACCAATGAGTGTAAACTTTATGAATGAAATAAGGACAGCACGATCGCAAATCAAATAGTTGTGTTTCTGTTGTGCATCTCTAGAAATCAAAGCTTTGACAAGTGATGCCAAGATACTACATCATACACGTTATACTAATTTATATAATTATTTAAAGGGTTAGTTCACCCACAAATGAAATTTCTACCATTAAGTACCATTAAAGGTGTTACAGAGGATGTTTTGTTTTATACATTTTTGCCAAATTACTTGAAACTGTCTTTACTAACTGATAAAAGACTATTTATTAGGTGTACTGAAACGAATAATATTAATATGCATCATCTGTGCACGAGGTAGGGCCTAAAAACATCAGTCAATCTGGCCCTCTGGCTTGTCATCTGCCAATCACGTCACTTTACAGTAGTGAGTAACGCATTTCTTTAGACAAAATGCATATGAAATATAGCGGAGGAGAAAAGAGCAGTTGTTCTAAGCATGAGAATGCTTTATAATAAGCTCTCCAAGTTCAAACAAAAGCCTAGTTTATTACGGCCCTGTTGTTAAAATTAAAATTATTTATTTTTATTTTTTTCCATAGAAGCAACAAAACATGTACACTGCTCAGCTGCTCAGACACTAACGGTTTCATATATGGCACTCCTCTGTTTTCAGAGGCATGTTGAATACAAGTCACCATGCAGGGGTGGAGGGGTACATTATCAAGAACATCAAGAATCAGATTGACTTTTCCCTCAAGGTAAGATAAGTCATGATACCATGTTATATAACCTTCATTTGTTTCCTTTTTTTTTTTTTTTTGCATTGGACCTCCATTTACTATTGCATTGCATTTTTAGCCATGTAATGGTAATGATTGGTTCCTGGGTAAACATCTGCTGCCTCTGCTGCGGCTGGTGCTGTGTCTTCCACACGGACCAGAAACAGACCTGCTGCAGAACTTAGACAGGTGAGACCCTTTAAAAAAGCCTCGTTCTTACTGCCAAAATGGTTGCTTCATTGTAGTCATTTGACTTGACAAAACTGACAAATCCATATCAAACAGGATCATGGAGTCGCTGAACCTCCTGAGATACATGCTCATTCGAGATAAAGAATGGGAGAATGAGGTAAGGGTAAACCATCTTCTAAATCGGTGGTGCTGGAGCTGGGAGCCACTAGGGGGCTTTAGCACACACTCCCAAGGGGTTTAAATAGATTTAAAATGAGATAAGATAAATCAAGCCTTACAATAAGATCAAGATGTACATTGACATTGTATTTCTCAGTTTATTTGTTCCCTCAACAACTGATTTTTTTTTTAAATATATATTTATGAACCAGGGTTCACACAGTCTTGGAAAACCTGGATATATGAGGGATTTTTAAAAGTGTGATTTCTAGGACTGGAAAAGTGATGGAAATTAATCAAATCTATTTTGAATATAATTTTTTTAGTTAAGTCAAGCTATAAAATATTTTGAAAAAAAAAAATGATCTAGTGGCGCATTTGGTACTCAAACAAACAAAAAACTATGGGTGATAAAAAAATATATTAAGTGGACATTTCTTCACAAAATGACAGCATACATCCATGTCCAGGCACTCACACAGATTTTGTTATTTAAAAAAAAAATAATGTTGGTCATTTTAAATACCAGAAAAAGTTATGTGAGATCCTGGATGTGGAAGCATGGTCTCTAAAATATTTCATTGTGTAGAAATTGCTGAGCATTGTTATTTTTC
This sequence comes from Chanodichthys erythropterus, assembly GCF_024489055.1. NCBI lineage: Eukaryota > Metazoa > Chordata > Actinopteri > Cypriniformes > Xenocyprididae > Chanodichthys > Chanodichthys erythropterus. Next base: position 22,084,125 of record NC_090236.1, on the reverse strand, counting down.
ATATAGTATCATTGAGATTTTAGTTTTTTTATTAATATTTTGAATTATTTTATTTTCTGTTTTCTCTATTTATTTTTTTATTCAGTTTTACTTTTTAATTAATTTTAGTACATCAAGTTAAACTAAATGGTAAAGGTCCCTTGCCAGCTAACTAAAAAAAAAGTAACTAAGGTTTTTTTTATATTTTATTTTATTTCAGTTTGTTTGTTAAAGTCATGAAAATATTTTTTTTATGGTTTTGGATAACTGTAATAACCCTGTTGCAAAGAAATTGCTATTTGTGAGTATATAAAAAAACTTAATAACAAAATAAATAAAGTGATTTTAATTCATTGTTAATAAAAGTGTAATTAATAAATGGAATTTAATTATTAATTTTTCTAATAATAGTGATAACATTATAATATTATCATTTTAATATTTTGCCACTACTAGTCTTTTTAAATAAAAAGGTTTGAAAACAAGCAGCTTTTTTCATTACAGTCTTTGTCAGTGGAGACAAAACTGAGACCCACTGCTCTACATGGCATAACAGACTCCCGCATCATATTTTTTCTTATCTGTTTAGACAGGAATTTGGACGGAGCTTTATAAGATTGAGGACAACTACCTGAAGCCACTTCGAACCGGTCTGAACATGTCCAAAGCGCATTATGAGGCAGAACTGAAGAGCATGAAAGAGAAGAAGATCAGTTCGAAAGGTGCAATAAACTCTCATTCATAATCCCGAACTAGACACATTTATGCTGTGTGAATGTAGCTTGTGTCACTTGAATTTTCTGTAGTCAGACTGCTAACCTTTTTTGTTGTTACAGACTCTAAAGCATCAGTATGCACAGTAACTGTTGACAACGAGAAGCTGCCCAACATGACACCAGAAATGCAGATTCAGGTATATTATTTTGTGCATCAGTCCACACTGGTGCTTCAATACAGTGGACACAGATAACAGTGTTTTCATGTCACTCCTGCAGGTTCTGCAGTCAGCTCTCTTCACATTTGACCTGATAGAGAGCGTCTTGGCAAGAATCGAGGAGATCATCGAGACTAAAGAAAGACACTTGTCATGATGTGAGAGACTGTATGACTCCTTTAGCATCCTCTTTTGGTTAACGTAGTCACACTTCTCAAAGCACCGGAACCAGTTTCCTTTAAGGATCCTACAACTAATCGAAAGAGACAGTTTTGTGATGCCACCAGCTCTAGGGTGGGGAAAAAAGCATGGACTACATTTGATTTTCTTTATTTTGCTGTATTTTACCGTCTCTGTGTGCACTCTGGCTGTAATCACTCTTCACTCTACAGTAGCATATTATTGTAGTATAATGTTATTTGCAACTTTTTAGGACAGATTTTCATTGTTTCAACCTCAGAACTATGATCGTGCAAATTTGTTTGACAAGTCAAGATACTAATGTAGAAATGTAATGGTAGGTCACCTATAAACATATGACAATACAATAAGTTATTGGATTATTACTATTTGCTGACAAGCTTTGTTGTGTGTATGTCAAATATATATATATATATATATATATATATATATATAAAAAAAAAAAAAAACACTGTGAACTATGCAAAAAATTGCACGATATAAGATGCAAGCGCAAAGTGAAATTTCCTAAAGCTCTGCAAAGCTGTTTGTACCTGCATTTTTGCATCTTTCTTGTCTGTGAAATCAGTTTTTCTATGGGGGAAATATTTGGCAGTGTTCTTTGATTTTGCTACATGCAATGGTCCCTCAGGCTTTGAATAAATACCATTGTTTTTCAGATGCAATTTTTCTCTTTACACATAAGGTCCAATTCAATAACCATACATGTGCACTTTCACAAACAATGATGAATCAAAAACCTGTGTATTGAAATTTATTCTAAATTTACAAATTTAGCAACTTAAACCATTTATATGCAAAAATCACTTTTTGAGTGTCCTTATAAACGTAAGATTAAATTTTGATCGATTAAGATGTACTTCAAACTTCTTTTTTGTGTGAAGTTATGTGCATATAAATACTAAATATCCATGCAATTATTAGAGAATGAGACGTTTGAGTTCCTTTTTTAATTCATGGAGAAACATGATGTAGCAAAAATCTAGTTTCTAAAAATGTTAATTTATTTTATCCAAAAATATTGTGACAGAACCTTACATTCAGGAAGCATTCTCTCAAAATTAAACAATTAGGTTTGAACTTTATGAACTTTTTATTCTCAAATGTGAATCTATGTGAACCCCCCCCCAAAAGAAAATTATTCAAATAAATAAATCACTGTACAGAACGTAGTTAGAAAATAAATGCATTCATGTAACCCTTTACAGAATACAAAATTAGTAGGATGCACAAAAATTAATCTGTCATATCTTTGAAGAGCGGATGCTGCAGTGCCATGGAGGCCGTTATCCTCGTTGCTGGGTTTAAATCTAATAGTTTATCCAGGAGGTCGTATACATCATCCGGCACTTTATCCCAGCCCATCTCCTGCAGCTCTGCACTGCTTTTGAGTGAACCTGAGCTCATGTGTTTTTTAGCTGGACTCCCAGCATCTAGTTTTACTTCTGCTGGGTTACGTGAAGCTTGAAACTCAGCAGGAAGTGAGGAGTCATCCCATGATCGCAAACCTCTCAGAGTCTCACAGAGGATCCTCAGGTCCAGCCGAGGAAGTTCACGACTGCACACTATAGATTTACCTGGATTCAGACACATGAAAAAATATTCAGTCAGCTGAATGTGCTAGAAATAAGACATCTGTCCCCTTGAGCCTGATGACAATGACATACCAAACGTCTTAGCAGCCTCGATCGTCTCCTTAGATCCTCGAATGGTCATGATCTGAGTAAGAGCGATCAGATCGTCATTGGCTTTGAAGAACGGATACCTCCCACTCAGCAGTGACAGCAATATGACTCCTGCTGACCACATGTCAATAGCTGCAAAGAGATGTGATTTTATTAGTCAGAATTCATTGAGAAAGTATAAAGTTTCTGTGTGAGTCTGTAAAAAGATAGATTTAAAACACAAGACAGAATTGAACTGAATATGAAATGCACCATACTAAATTTGTGTTCCATTCACTAGTCAGATGTGGGATATTCCTACTTCATATCTCTGTATTCTGAGGATGAATCATTCCATTGTCCAACGCTCAGATGATAATATTAGCACTGGGTATGAAATACAGATTTCCTGATTTAATTCTCCTGGTTTTGAATTGATTTGATTCAATTCCGATTCATTTGTGTATATTAGGTTTGTTTGAGACACATAAGCGCTGTGCAGACCGATCGGTGTATGACATCAAAGTACCGTGAGAGTGATTGAAAAATTTACAAGTTGAATATAAAGTAGCATTACTGCTAATGTCGATGGGTAGCTTTACCTGTTCCCTGGTTGGGGCACTTAGTCAGAACCTCAGGAGCCCTAAAACCTGGGGTACCAGCCCTCGGAGCCACCTGCTGTTTCCTGTGAAAGCAGTTAAGTTCTTCACTGACTGCAGTATTAAATGAACCCTGTAAAGCCTGACATATTAAATAATAGTCCAAAATATGTATTTTTTTTAATTGGAACTGTTTTAGAACCTTTAAGACCAGGAGTGTCAAACTCAGCTCCTGGAGGACCACAGTCCTACAGAGTTTAGTTCCAAGTTCCAACCCTGCTCCAACACACATAGGGCAAATTCCAATCAAAACTGAGAATCCCTAGGCCATACTCACTCTGTAGGGCAGAGCCCTTAAAGTGGGGACTTTGGAGGAAGCAGAACACTTGAATGTCATACTGTTGCTGTTTGGAATGCACTTGGTGAAGGGAGCAATGAAAGACAATGTAATTTCATCTTCATCTGGATAAATGAATATATATAATTTATCATTAAGTTTTTATGACAACAGTAGATATTTTAGGTAGTCTTTTGCAGTGTCCAAACAAGAGACTGTAAAACTACTTAAAATATCTACTATTTAACAAATTTCTTACCTATGAAACCTATTTAAACTTCATTAAATTATATTACATAAATGTGTGTTAAATATCAAGCAAAACAAAAAATGGGTCACAAGGATTTGCCACACTGGGTCAAATGACCATAAACGATGAAATTACTTCCTTGAAGTGACCATCGCATGTGCTCTTCACTAACGGACTTGTGGAAGGGACCTTCGTGAAGGCATTCCGGTGTTCACCTTCATTTGGAACGCTCTTACAAATGCCGCATTTCCGAAGTGCCCGTCAAGGTACAAATGCTGTTTGTAATTCGCCCATACCTGAAGGACTTGATTAGCTGGATCAGGTGTGTTTAATTAGGGTTGAAGCTAAACTCTGCATGGCTGTGGCCTTCCAGAAACTTGAGTTTGTACTGATTTGGACAAAATCTTTTTTTAAAAAAGATTCTAAACACATAATGCAGTTCAATACAAGAGACAAAAAAAAAAACATTCCTCAAAAGCCTGATGGATTATATTTAATACATTTTAACATGATTATCCCCAAAAATGATGTATGGATAATCAAGTAAACCAAAGATGCTTAATTCCTCTAAATGTTCATCTTGAAGTATTACTAACAATATAAAAGTTATTCTTACATTTACTTTATAAAAATCAATAAAGATTTCACAGCAAAAAGACATGTAACCATGACCTGAAGGTGGACATTTTTATAATTATACTAAAAGGCTTTTACTTGCTAAAAAAAAAAATCATAAAACCGAAGGCATGCAGTATATTTTGTACAACAGGTTCATCATGTTGATAATTCAGAAGCTTCAGAAATTTGCAGTTTCAATTATGATAAAGTAGGCTTTATGGGGTTAAAAATATATATAACTATGACTTGAATAACCTGTACCTGGACAGGCAGATGTTGCAGACGCGGTCAGTCATGTAGCAGTTGCAGGTGAGCATCGGGCTGACGGCAGGGGGTTTGGGTTTCTGACTCTCAGCAGGGGTTTTCTGTCTCTGATTTAATGGAGTTCTCACAGGGACCGAGCGGTGTTTTGAAGAAACGATCTTGCGTGGAATTACCTCCTCTCTTTTTGGTTTCGAAAGCAATCCCTGAAATACAATTTGACAGGTAAAGAGCTGATAGTTATTCAGAAGGTGTCAGATGCAACAAGTGTGAGAAAAGATGCTAACCTCAATTTTGTCAGTGCCAGGTTTATGAGTGTTTGTGTCGTTTATGTTTTTCTCCCCAAATACAGACCGTGGTGCCTTATCAAGTCCCAACAGTTCCTTTGAGAGGAAGGACATAAGTTTCTGACATGAATACGTTTTCTAAAATAAAACAATATGAACATGGAAGAGCAAACTTGGATGTACAGTGCCCCCCAATGTGACTCATAACGGCCATCATATTAAAAACTTAATTCATCCATTTAATAAAGAGACACAGTGCAGACACCTTGCTGTGTTTAATGCGTGAGGGTGGGCAGGGTCTTTTAGCTGGTGCTTTAGTGCTGAACTGGACAGCAGGGTTTCTGGTGTTGGGTGGTAAAGGCACTAGTTTCTGTTTCCCAAATGATTCCTCCACCATCTTAGATGGCCCTCCACCTTTATAAGCTTTTGATTTTACCACCTTTAGCAGTTCTATCTGTGTGTCATGAGTGCCCTGTGCCAGGCCAAAATCCACTAGAGAGTACCTGAGGAATGAGAAAGATAGGAATCAGCATGCTTCAGTTAACTTGGATCTATTCCAATGGTTAATAGCCTTTTTGACTCCAAGGCCCCTCCATATCCAAGACAATATTCATAGACCCTCCCATCTAAGCTGATCATGGAAGGATATTTTAAAGCTAATTTCCCCTTTTTAAACATGACCTTTGCTATCATCTAACGCTCATTTAGCCAGTTGATCATTTGTTTCAATTATCTTAAAGGGATATTTCACCCAAAAATGAAAATTTTTGCCATCCTAGGTACATATGACCATCTTCTTTCAGACAAACACTAACAGAGATATATTTAAAATGATCCTGGCTCTTCCAAGCTTTACAATGGCAGTGAATGGGGGGGCCCAATTTTGAAGCAAAAAAAAGTGCATCCATCCATCGTAAAAGTACTCCACACGGCTCAGAAGGCCTTCTGAAGCAATGGATTTTTGTAAAAAAAATAATAACAATAACTATAATATTTAAAACTTTATAATAATTAGCTTTCGTCAGACAGCCATACGCAACGATTTGCGATGGAAGAGTAACCCCTGACCCGACGCATGACGTATTGAAGAACATGGAAGCGCAGAGGATAGAGCAAATCAAAACACCGGTCACAAAACAAAAAGTCTAAAACAAGAAATTTTAAAGAGAAATATCAGAGGAGTTTGATATAAAAGAAGAGGAGCTTGAGTTTGTTGCACAGCCCTATTTGTTTAAATCGCGAGAGGCGTCTAAGCGTATGCTACTCTTCATACATCGCATCACTCTTGTGGCGCAAGTTGACTTAAAGCAGAACTAAGTAACTTTTTTTTACCTTCATAAAACGTTTTCCAAGTCCTTACAATGATTAATTGACTTGTAGTGGTGTGTTTGAGGCGAGCACTAACCCCCTCTGGCACGTCTACGCCAGAATACAGCACTTGCAAGTTGAGCTGCATCGACCCGACACAATCTCACGTTCACATTTACGCGAGAGTGACAAAATGCTTTACGGTAATTCAAAAACAATGTATATATTATGACTTCACTGCCATTTTATATCTTAAAAGAGCCAGGATATTTTTAAATATATCTCCGATTGTGTTCATCTGAAAGTATAAAGTCATATACACCTTGGATGGCTTGAGGGTGAGTAAATCATGGGGTAATTTTCATTTTTGGGTGAACTCTCTTAAGTAAGCCAGAAACTGTGGCAATTACATGTGTATCAGGCAGAGGTACTAGAAATGAACAGGTGGTACATACTCTCTCCTTTGTTGATTGAACAGGAAATTGGTTGGTTTGATGTCTCGGTGGATGATGCCAAATTTGTGAATGTGTCTCAAGGCTTTGAGCAGGTGGAAGATGTAATGCTTCACATCCTCAAAACTCAAGGATCCAACAACATCCTACAAGGAATGAAGACTTTTGGATAGTATCTTGGGTATAGATAGTGTATACTATTCATGGTGTATCATTATTTGGGTTAAAAGCAAACATATTGCAGACACTTACAACAAAGGTTTGATGCTCCATGTATGGCATGACAATAACCACGTGATGCTCTTTCCTGAAGCAGTACGTGACTCCCATCACATTTTCTGTCCCTCTGCAGAGGGAGATAAAATAAATAAATCCTGTTAGTAAGTAACACTTAAACCCAAGTTTGCTTAGTCTAAAATATCTTGCATGGCATGCATCACAGAAAACATGAAAATGAACGGTGATCAAAAATATATGACATTTTTATGACTCACCCAGCAACAGTCAAGCACTGGAGTTCAGCAGCTATTCGCACAGGATGACTGGTGGGGATCAGGTGTTTCAATGCAAACATCCTTCTTGAACCTTCGGTCATCTGCGCCTCTGCCAAATACACTGAGCTGAAAGTGCCTGTAATCACACAATGACGCAAAGGTTAACTAAGGTTCATCAATCAGCAGAAGGAAAGAAAAAGAAAATAGCATTATTTAGGTGCATTCAAAGCTATTCCAAGTATTTAAGTAGAAAAAAAATTTAATTGCAAACCTTCTCCAATTTTATCTATGATACGAAAAATCTGAGACAGCTGTGGCAGAACTTCATACAGGTATGCAATGTCCGTCTCAACATCTCCTGAACAAAAGAAAATCACAGAGGTTTAATTTTTTTTTAGTAAAACAACATAACGAAAAGGAATTATATAAAAATTACCTTCTGAAATGAAGTACATTTTAGCATACTACAGTACATATTACGTAAATAATACAATGTAAAAGAATATACTTCAGTCTGAAATACATTTAATGTTTTTAGACACCTAATAGAATGTAAATTGCAATATAATAAATTATAGCATAAATGTATATTACATGCAATTAAGTGATCTTAAGAGTGCTTATTTGACCCATAAGTACAACTTTATATGCAATTCTATAATTACTTTTTAATATAGGGTACAATCAAGCATTTACTGTAACCCAAAATATACTTTAAATGTAATTTCTATTGAAATTTGTATGTCATGTATTTAAATACATTTGTAAATAATTGCACATAAATACATTTAAAATACATTAACTTTCATATTGAAAAAGGCTCACTCACTGGAGATTTTGTGTCTGCTCCTGCCCTTTTCAACACTTTGATGAGTGCTTCTCTGCACAGTTGGTGCTGCTTCCATTTAATCCCACAATAACCAACAGATGTGGAAAACTGTTGGGATGACATTAGATACAGTTAATACTCATAAACAACTCAGCTGGTATAATATTGGTTTAACTGTATCCAAAGAAGACCAAAACACTTCAAAAAGAACCAAATACACCTTCGAACGTAGGAATTTATAATATAATGTAAAAATACATTTAAAAACAAAAACCCTTACCTGTTGTTTTTACTTTCACCAAGTATTTTAGTGTTTGAGAAACACTGTGCCAGCAGACTGTATCCGATAAACAACTGCACTGACGTAAACAGTTACCGCGCAAAGTTCACAAGTTATGTTAAAGGCTTATTTAGGTACTAAACAGGAAATTCGCCACCCTGTCAAACACGTTTATTTTTGTTAAAGAAACCGCGAATGTTTTAATATACACACAACTCGATCTTGTTTGAGAAATGTCTTTCTTCTCGACCAACTCCAAGTTCCGCGCTAAAACTGAGACGCAGGTCACGTGACCACTACTGAACCATTTGCTCCAAACAGTTTCACCAACCCAGTCGCTTACCTTTAGCAAAATTATTATGTTAAATTATAAAATACATCCATATGGCCGATATTAATCCAGTGATGGCTAACATTTTATATGGAAGGGTTTTTCCCCCAAAACAAACTTAAAATTATGCGTCAAATGCTCAAATAATAAACAAATCTCCACAAAATAATAAACAAAGCTCAAATGATGAATACAACGTTAAATGCAATTTCAGTGTAATTTCCTCATTTAATGAATCATAAACTGTAACAAAATGAAATTAAATACAGTTCATTATTTTAAACACAGCAACTCGAATTTTTATTATTAAAGAAGGCGTTTCACTTATTGGGGAAGACTCCAATTTTGCTTTTGTGCTTATGTACAACTAGTACTCATTTGTATTATAAAATAATTGGTGTATTAGTAGACTGAAGATTTATTCGATGTTTTTACATTGCCTGTTTTGATGCGATAGAAGACTTTTATATTGAAAAACCTTTATCGCGCAGACGCGCTTTAACTTCCGGTGTGAAGCAGAATTCAGTTCACCGCTTTTTGTTGCCGTACTGCTCCGTTCACAGACAGATCTACAGTCATGTAGTTACCTAAATTTAAAAAAAGTGTAGCTAGAGCTGGTGTAAATAAACTATTTAGAATCGTCCATATCAGGGTTTTAATCATGGATAAATTTGTTGTTCGGTTACCAAAGGGAGACCGGGCGAAACAGGAACCAAAACAAGAAAGAAATTACAAACAAGCAACATTAGAGTCCCTAAGGGTAAGTCATTGGTCATTTTATCCTGTCCATCATTCTTCACCATGTGTGGTATATTATTCATGACATCTGCATTTGTTCCAGAGAGTGGTCGTGATTGAAGACATTGAAAGGTACAAGTCAATCCTTGAACTGCCTGGCCAACCTAAAGAGAACATGATGGAAGCCTTAAAGGAGCTGGACAAGAAAGTGCCTTCCAGAGAAGTGCTGAAGACTACCAAAATTGGTAAAACTTGGTTATTCCTTTTTAGTTGCATCCCAGTCACTTTCCATCAAATATTATTTTAAATCACTGCCACTTTTATTTGTGTCTCTTCAGGACACACAGTTAACAACCTCCGCAAACACTCAGAAGATCCTGAAATCAAGGCCCTTGCGGGGGAGGTATATAAACACTGGAGGAGCTTTATTGAGGAACATGCAAATAAACCTTCCATAGAAGTTCGCTGTGACAAACAGACAGAAAGTTTAAGGAGCAATGCCAAGAAACTGCTCTCTGAAGCCATTGCGTTGAAGGTACTGATCCTAAAGTATCATTACAATTTCTTAACCGCATTGACAGTGTTTATGCTCTCATTAGTTAATTCCGGAATGGTATAATTAAATATTATTATGACACAGTTTGCATGCATATTGTATGTAACTCTTTTCCTAATTGTCCAGGTGGAGCATGGCCTAGTGGAGAACATTGAGAGGGAGGTGTTCCACCAGAGCTCTCGGCTTGTTAGTGGAGCTTACAGAAGGACTGTGAGGGCTCTTGTCTTTGCTCTGAAACATAAGCCTGAGTTGAGAGCGCAGGTCAAGGATGGCAAATTACCAGTTAATATATTTGTTAGAAATCACAAAAAGAAAATGTAAAGAATTCAGACATGTGACCTAAAGAAAATATTGTTTACCCATTTCATTTTTTAAAAATATATTTATTGTTTTTTAACATACAGCTGTATGATTTACTCATTGACTTGTAACCATTTTTAACTTTGAATCTTAAATACAACATTTGAATTTTTTTACATCTTGTTTGCCAGAATGTCTCTTTCCATTCACAGCTACACTGGTGGTCAAAAGTTTGGAATAATTAAGATTTTTTCAAAATCTTATGCAAAATCTCTTATGCTCACAAATGCTGCATTTATTTGATCAAAAATGTTGTAAAAACAGTAATGTTGTTGTGAAATATTATTACTTAAAATAACTGGTTTGTATTTTTATTTATGTTGAAATGTAATTTATTCCTGTGATGTCAAAGCTGAATTTTCAGCATCATTACTCCAGTCTTCAGTGTCACATGATCCTTCAGAAATCATTCTGATATGATGATTTGCTGCTCAAGAAACACTTCTTATTATCAATGTTGAAAACAGTGACACACTACCTTTTAAAAGATTGAGGTAAGATCTTTAAAATAGAAATTAATACTTTTAAAATTGATTCAAGTGTCAGTAGAGACATTTTATAATATTTCAAAAGATTTCTATTTCAAATAAATTGCTGTTATTTTAAATTTCTATTCATCAAAGAATCCTGAAAAAAAAAATGTATCTCAGATTCCACAAAAATATTAAGCAGCAACATTGATGATGATAATAATAAGAACCATTATTAATAATTGAGCACCAGTTATAATTAAGCCGCAAATCATCATATTAGAATGATTTCTGAAGGATTATGTGACATTGAAGACTAGAGTAATGATGCCGTAAATTCAGCTTTATCATCACAGGAAAAAATTACATTTTAAAATATATTAAATGTATGTTAAATGTAACAATATTTCACAATATTACTGTTTTTACTGTATTTTTGATCAAATACAAGCAACCTTGGTGAGCATAAAAGACTTCTTTCAAAAACATAAAAAAACAACATGTCATGAATATGAAGGAGGTTTTATGAATGTTTATGACAACTGTCATTAAGTGTCATTCGCACAATTATGTCATTTTTAATGCAAAGATCACATTGTTTGAGATATCTTTGTTACGACAACTTGACATAAACCAACACATCATAACCTGTCAGTGTCTTTGACATGACAACTTGACATTAGCAAAACATCATAACCTGTCATAAACATGACATAGCAGATTAATTATCAAACTTAAAAAACTACTTGGCTTTATGGGTTAACATTACATTACATTATTTTGGTAACACTTCAGTATAGGGAACACATATATAAATTAACTATGACTTTTCCCTCAATAAACTCTTAATTTACTGCTTATAGTTAATTGTTAGGTTTAGGTATTGGGTAGGATTAAGAATGTAGAATATGATCATGCAGAATAAGGCATTAATATGTGCTTTATAAGTACTAATAAATAGCCAATATTTTAGCCATATGAATGCTAATAGTAATAAGCAACTAGTTAAAAGACCCTAAAATAAGTTACCATTAATTGTCTAAAATCTGACCTTCTGTTGGAGGAAACTTAAAAAAACAAAAAAACATGAAATGAAAAATAGTCATGACGCTGTTATAAAATTATATATTATATATTGTCACTTAATGACATTTTAATGACAAGTTCAATTTGTACCACTGTACTTGAGCTCAAGATACATGTTCATGACACTATTATAATGGCCTCATGACAGCCAATGTCAAAACCAACTACATGACAGTTTAATGCAATGTTAACCCATAAAGCTAAATTATGTCAAGTTGTCATGACAAAGACACTGACTGGTTATGATGTATTGGTTTATGTCAAGTTGTCATAACTCGGACATCTCAAACAATGTCATCTTTGCATTAAAAATGACATAATTGAGTGAATGACACTTAATGACAGTTGTCATAAACATTCATAAACCCTCCTTCATATTCATGACATGTGTCATGTCATGATTATGAAGGGGTCATGTCAGTCTTATGCACACCCTTTCAAGTAAAGTGTTACCAAAAAAAACTTTGGACTGCCAGTGTACATAAAGTATAAAAATAGAGATATATCAAGTCCTTATATATTCATTGTGTGGCTCTCCTATAGACCTTATGTAGCTCTGCCCCTTTTCAGTGCTGCACTTGTTGTTCCGTCTTCCGGTTTATAATTCCACAGCGCGAAGGTAAGATCTTACAGATTTATGAATGAACCGCACGTTTTAAAATCTTCCTGGACTACTGACGTGTTATGACATCTGCTTCAAACATTACAATGCCCATGATAACTTTCATAAACTCTACCATAACTCAGTCCACTTTACCAGCTGATTACTCTTCGACAGCGATGCCATAAAAACATACAGAGCTACTGCAAAAACGGAAGTTCAAACACAAAGTTCTAAAGATGTCTCTGCTCTTGTTTCTCTGGTGCATAAAGTCTATAGAAGCACCAACCACACAATAGCAATTAACATGAGGATGACAGCGAGAACACAGATGCTGATGAAGATGATGTCACTGGTGTCATGTGGTTCACTTTCTTCTTCAACTTTCTTGTTGTTTGATTCCTGGGCCAGACGGGCCAGTTCATTGAGCCGGTTACGTTCCTCAACTGAGATAATGCTGGCCATGGCTACCTTCCTCTGGGCATCACACTGCACCTCATACTCCTGAATATTCTGCTGCGGTCCATCAGAGAAGTCAATATAAAGCGAGTTGACCAACATGGTGATGTTTTGACGTTTCTGCCGAAGATCAGATAGGATATGAGGCATCATTAGTGTTGATTTGAACAAACCCATATTAAATGTAGTTTTAAGACTGCTATAAGATATCAGACATTTGCTAACATCTGCCACTGAATTAGACCTAAGTTTAGGACCATCACTGAGAAAAGTGTAGGGTAGTAGGAGTCTTTTAAGTGTGGTATCTCAAAAAATAATCTACAGCACTTTAACATGTGTCTCTTTATCTTACATACCTGTCCAGCAGTTCCACAGTTGACAAAACGGGCTTGAATTTTGTAGGATGTTTCCGTCAGTTGGGCCGAACAGGAGGGATTCCCCAGATAAATGTTCTCACGGTCCAGCTGAGGTAAAGCCTGTCTAGAGACCTGAATCTGAAACTCTGTTCGGGTGCAGCTTACATTGACTGGCACCACTGCAACACACAAAGAAAACAACAAAACATCAACTTTTCAGGTTGAGGTCAATGAATATATGACATAATTGAAGTTTCATAAAAATAAATGTATGCAGAAGTTATAACACACTTCCTATTTTCCTTATCTCGCCATAAATTCATTGCCTCGCCACAGCCAAACTGTCGGAGATATCAAAAATATGATTGCAATTTTACATCTTCAATGTCTCGACTTCATTCTGACCGAGTTTGGTGGCGATCAGATTAATCGCCTAGGAGGAGTATATCAAATTCCAGAGCATGCTTTTTTCAAACAACCCATAATAACTGACTTCCTGTTGAGCCGGCGTATAACTTAGGGCTTGAAAGTTGTTAGGCCCCATGAAGTCTATATGTGTACCGAGTTTCATACTAATACATGCAAGCGTGTTTGATATATGGACCAAGTTTTCTGACTCCATTCAAGGGGGAGCCAAAGAGCCCCTGTGCCACGCCCGGGTCCCAGCCTTATGTTAAGGTGCCCAAAAATCCCCGAATTAAAAAAACAATTCTTAAAAAAACAATAGGGCCCTGCACCTTAGTGGCTTAGGCCCTAATAAACAAAAATACGAGGTAACTCAGTCATTATTATTCATATGCTATGAATGAAAAACCCCTTTTGGAACTTGTATTTTCAATAGTGAACCACTGAAAATATACATAATGTGTATCTTTTCACATTGTCACATGAACAACCAGTCAGTAACTATTTGTATGTGTTGAATTCTACTGTGCTATATGTTTTTTATTCACTAAATAGAACAGGTGTTGTGCCGAATTTCAGCTCCCTGTCAGATTATTACCCCCTCGTTGAAGACACTATTGCCTAATCCTAACCCCTCCGCCACACCTACTCCTAAACCTACCAATACTAGGGGGGTAATAATCTGGCAGGGGGTCGAATTTCAGCACAGCACCAGCATATAATAATCTGGTTGTGTAGATGAATCATTAGCAGAATATCATTTGGTTCCCAAAACTAGACTTTTAGAAGAATGAACTCAAACTGTGATAAGTGAGCACTCACCTCCAATATAGGAGGCTGTGAAGCCCTTAAAGGCATTGTTCCGGTCAGTGTTGAGAACAACCAGTAGTTTATTTCCCTTAGAGGTCAACGATGGAGGCTGTTCACTACCACACCAGTGGCCCAACAGAGTGTCTGTCTCACTGTCCCCGTCATACACAGCCACAGAGTCATAGTCGCACGTGTCGGTCAGGCTGTTCCGATCCTCAAGCTCCAGAAAGGGAAAAAATAGCTTGATCCTGTAGCCGGCTGCTAGAGTGACTGTCCAGTGACAGTTGATGTTGTTGGGGTAGATGTTTGGGAAGTGAGGACTAGTAAAGTTCCCATTGATATTTTTGAGAATTTGCTGGCACTCTCCTTCAAAAACAGCAAGATTAAGGATTATATACTTGAAACATTATTATGATTATGCATCTTGTATGACAACATGTGTCTCACCTGAGTAGTAATAAGCTTTAAAACCTCTCCCTCCAATGTTGAAATCAGATTTGAAGACCACCAGCAGTTGGTTTGATGTGGTGACAGTGTTGGGAGGTCTCTCATTACCGCAGTAATTGCCCAGGTGACGGTGTTTAACAGTGGGGCCATCAAAGAGAGCCACATAGTCAAAGTTGCACCCCTCGTTGTTTTCCAACTGGAAGTCGAGAAACACCAGGCTGACTACACTCTGATTGGACACATGAACTGTCCAGGAGCAGTCGGCATTATTGGTGTAGTCTTGTGGATGACCTGGGCTTGAGATGACTCCTGAAAGACCGGTCAAAACCCCACCACACATATCTGATTTAGAGAGAGAAACAAATTAACTGATGTATAAATTCATTTATTTTTATTTTTACACATACACAATTACACATTCTGTGAAAGTTACAGAGGTTACTGGATTTAACCCTTATAATTCATTTGGATTATTTGAGACATGGAGTTTTTAGTATGAGAACCAACTCATGTTAAGACTATAGTGGTCGACCGATATTGTTTTTTTGATGGCCGATGCCGATGTGTTAGAGAGCAGGGTGGCCGATGGCCGATATATACACAAACCAAAAATTATTCAGATATTTTTGTTATAGCCTACTAGTGTGCAGGACACTACTGTATATGTAAGTTCATTTATGTAAGTGAGTATAGCAAAATAATACGGAAGAGGATTAGGGCCAAGAAATAATAGAAAAATAAAACCATCTTGAGATTAAAGTTGTTAAATTTCGAGAAAAAAAGTCGAGATAAAATGTTGAGAATAAACTCATTAAATCATGAGAAAAAAGTCGTTAAATTACGAATTTGTTCTCATAATCTAACAACTTTTTTCTCGTTATTTAATGACTATTCTCAACATTTTATCTCAAATTTTTTCTCGAAATTTAACAACTTTTTTCTCATAATTTAACGAATTTGTTCTCATATTCTAACGACTGTTTTCTTGTAATTTAATGAGTTTATTCTCATTTTATTTCGACTTTTTTTCTTGAAATTTAACGAGTTTTTTCTCGAAATTTAACAACTTTAATCTCGAGATGGTTTTATTTTTTTATTATTGCTTGGCCCTAATCCTCTTCCATAATACAAAGTAAACTGTGACATATTATACCCAAAAATTCTGACACAGTTTAACTCTGAAATCTTGTCATATTTTATTGCCATTTTTTTAAACTATAGTAATGATGAGATAATGAAATAATGAATGAAATGTTCAAGGTGTCTGAATAAATTTTGGTTTGACTGTATATATAAATGTATATATATATATATATATATATATATATATAGAGAGAGAGAGAGAGAGAGAGAGAGAGAGAGAGAGAGGGAGAGAGAGAGAGAGAGAGGGAGAGAGAGAGGGAGAGAGAGAGAGAACACTGTGCAAAAGTCTTAGGCCACCATTAGATGTTGTTTCAGCAATGATATAATGACCATATGAAATTATTTCTCAGTCTCTTTATTAGAATATAACTAGAAAATACAGCAAATTTGTATGCAGTATTAAAAAACATGAAATAAAACCATGAAAAAACAGCTTTTTAACAGGCTAAAGTGGCAAGTATTTGGTGTCCTCCCCTTACACTTGAATAGCAGGAACCAAAAAAGGAAAAGGACTGGAAGGCCAAGAAAACTTGCAAAATCTGATGAGAAGTTTCTCAGAGTTTCATTTTTAAGAAAATGGAAATTTAGGTCACACTAAATACTGATTTTTGCTTAAAGAAGCCATTTTGAGCCAATTTTTTTTTACATTTTGTGTACATATGTCCTTTATTTTCTGTTTGTATCACAATAAAGAGACTATGGATGGTCTTTAAAACTGCTAAAACAGCAAAGCTGATGGCTTTTGCACAGTACTGTATATCTATTTATTTATTTAGGAGTCGAGTTATAAGAAACTGAATTAAATACATTGATTGCAATGAAGTTAATACAGGTAATTATAAGATATGTTCTTATAAATGTTTTCTAAAAAATATATTGAAATACAATTTCTCATAAATAGCCTATATATTTTTTTCTTGTAGCTCAGTGGTTTAGTTGTAGATCATATAAAATTTGAAATTTCATTGATTTTCTCAATTTTGAATTAATCGAAGAGTGGTAGGTTAGTAATAACATGGTAATAACAAGGTAAGCAAAACTCTGAAATGTTTGTTAGTTCACCCAAAAATGAAAATTCATTTCAGTCATCATTTAGGCTACTCACCCACATTTCATTCCAAACCTGTAAGACCTTGTTCATCTTCGAAACACAAATGAAGATCTTTTTAATGAAATCTGAGAGATATCTGTCTTTCCATAGACGGCTATGCAACTAGCTGCTTCATAAAGTGATTGTAAAACTAATCCATACGAATTGAGCGATTTAGTCCAAATTTTATATGCTAAACAGATTAAATTTAGGCTTATATTCACATATAAATTCACATATACGAAAAGTCTTATGGGTTTGGAATGACATGAGTTTTCAGTTTTGGGTGAATTAACCCTTTTTATGAATTATGAGCAATAAATGGTCAAGAGAGGAGTTGAAAGATTGAATATAACAAGGTTAGTAAGCAATTTCATCATACTAGACAAATGTGATGTTGACGTTTTGTGACTATACTTCCAAAACAATGTGTATTTCAACACAAATCTGTGCAATGTCTGTATACAGTAAATGATATTTGCTTATTTTAGGAACCAATCATTGCCTTTTGTAATCAACTGCATATTGACTGGTATTGAACCAATCTTCATTTGCACTCCTCACCTTTCCTATAGCCCACCGAGAAACCCTTGCGTGCAACGTGGCGGTCTGAATGGAAGATGATGGACATGACGTTCCAGGACGAGCTGAACTGAGGAGGAGACACATCTCCACAGAATTTCCCCAGGAGGTTGCCCTCATCCTCTGAGATGCCGTTGTATATCTTGATGTAGTCGTACGCACAGTCTGTATGGTATTCCAGCTCAAAGTGATGGAAGGTTAACAGTACGGAAGAGCCTTCTGAGACCACTATCAACCAGGTGCATTCAGTGTTATAAGGGTACAGGCCTGGAAAATTAGGGCTTGACACATTGCCACTGCTTGCAGAGAGGATTCCACCACATTTAACACCTATACAAATATTACACACAGTTGAATCAAAACCAAAAGCAACTTACAATGTGTTCAAGATTTAAATTTTTATCAGTATGTGTTACCTAGGAATCAATAATGACTATTCAATATACTCGTGTTTAAGACTTTCAGATAATATCAGACAAAGAGGCACATACTAAAAATGATCACAGAATTAGGAAGCTGCCTTACAAGGTTAAGTAAGTAGTGAGGTGAACACTCATAAGGTGTGCACTTTCACCCATGTGATAGGAAGCCATCCTACCTTTCTTGGAGGTGACCTTTCCAGCAATGAACAAAACATGAATGAAGACAGTCATCCTTAAAACCATGTTGTTTCTTTTAGTATGCAGCGTTTAAGCTCTTCTGCTGTCCTGCAGGGTTCAGAGAGCAGGAGTCATTTTAAAGCTCCTCATTCTTTGGACTCTCATTCTGGGGCAATTGGATAGGTGGTCCACTCTTTGGCTCTCCAACTAAATTTTAATGAGGACTATCAAATGCACACAGGTGGCTTGTCAATACACTGTTCGGAGAGAAAGCCATGAAATGTTAATGAGTGTATCGTGCACATGATGGAACAAGTGGTGTGTTTTAAGTTGATAAGAGGAAGGGATACGGAGATGACCACATGTATTACAAGCAGTCTTAATGATGCCGATGATTTAAAGTTTAGACATACAGTCAAAACAAAATTTATTCTGACACCTCGAGCATTTCATTCATTATTACAGTTTATCCACTACAGTTTAAAAAAATGGTAATAAAATATGACAAGATCTCTGAGTTAAACTGTGTCAGAAAAAAATATCTTAATTATGTCAGATAACACTTAATCAAAACATGGTCAGGTGAAAGTGTCTGAATAATTTTTGGTTCCAAATTTTTATCAATTTTACTGGTAGTCCACTGTATGAAGAATTTTTGGGTATAATATGTCACAGTTTACTTTATTTTGTTATCCTCACTTACATAAATAAATGAACTATAGTGTCCTGCACCCACTAGTAAAAATATATCAAAAATAACAAAACTTTTGGTTTTACTATAATAGGCCTTGGGAGTGTGTGTGTGTGATTAATTAATTAATTAATTTATTTATTTTTTATAAAAAGTAGGTTAAAATGAGAGATTTTTTTATTATTCAAAAAGACAAATACCATCAAAAAGACTCTTTAAAAAAATGTTATACTTTATATTTTGTTATGTTACATATATGAATTAAAAACCACCAAATGGCATATAAATGTGATGTTCATATTATATTATATTATATTATATTATATTATATTATATTATATTATATTATATTATATTATATTATATTATATTATATTATATTATATTATATTATATTATATTATATTATATTATATTATATTATATTATATTATATTATATTATATTATATTATATTATATTATATTATATTATTAAAACAATCTTCCAAGCAGGTTTTCAAATATTTTGTTACACATGTTACATATATGATTTAAATACCACCAAATAACATTTTGATGTTACTTTATATTATATTATATTATATTATATTATATTATATTATATTATATTATATTATATTATATTATATTATATTATATTAATTATATTATATTATATTATATTATATTATATTATATTATATTATATTATATTGTTATGTATTAAAACAATCTTCCAAGCAGATTTTCAAAATCTTTTTATTTTACAAATATTTTGTTATACATATGTTACATATCTGATTTAAACACCACCAACACCAAGTCATTTTAGAATGGCAAGAAAGTTAGATTTGTATTATGAGTATTTTATTATATTATGAACACAGATCTGTGGCTTTGAGTAAGTTTATGCAGCTTTAAATACCTGCATTGATCAATAGATGGCAGTGATGGGTAGGTCTGTCACCATGTTCACTCCAGAAGAAGACAGACTCACTGCGTGACGTCACACAATCATGGCTGCCTCCTGAGTGCAACGAGAAAATGTCATAACGACGAGCATCATTGTTTCGTTGCTTTTTGGCTAATATATCAATTTCAGTTTTATTTTGGTAAAATGTTTAACGCAACAGTGCAAAGAATAAGGACACCGGCATTGAAAATAACACAAAACTGCAAATCAAAAGACTGTCATAGTGTCCTCATTATGATTCCTCATGGACATCGCTGCTTGTCCACCAGCTCTTGCTTATATGGGAAGATTCTTCCGAGGAAAAAACCTCGGGTGGTGCATGAAATAGCCGGACTGGAGCCTATCACTTATGCTGACAGGATGCACTTCGTACCTGGACTGGCAAAGCCTAGGTTTCCTACCTGGGACCGTGGATGGAAAGACCCGACTCACTATCAGTCCCCTAAACTGGAAGATATGCCTCTGCATAAAGACAAACCCTGTTACATATTCAGTCAGAGGACGAATGTGCTGGAAGGTAGTTATAGTTCTTCTGTGTGTTTTTGTGGGAGAGAGATTTTTAAGTATATCATTCAATTTTTCCCTCACTGTGTGTATATATATATATATAAATATAAAATAAACTTGATATGTGTGTAACAGTGGATAATGTGTGATTGTGATCTGTTTGTAGGTGTTCGACAAGCCCTCTGGCTCAGTAAGTCAGTCCTCATTAAAGGGTTACCTGCTCAGATTCTCAGCCTGGCTGAAGATCCAGCCAATCAGATTGAGAATCAAGATGAGAGAGTACAGGACGCCATTAAAAACTCCAGACTGTGGGACACTACAGAACCCCGGCCGCCCAGAGAGAGGTTCTGGTGCGTATCCTGCCCTCATTACTGATCCCACTTCTAGTGTCTAGAAACAAGGTTCCTTTAAAAAAACAAAACAAAAATATGGCCTTTCATAAATGTAACTTCTAAATTAACAGTTGATCTTCAATAATGAAGACATAAAATCTCTAGACGTTTAATGACACTAGCAGCTTTTTCAATAAACCTTATTATAAGTGAATTTTTATAGAGTTATTGAGCTTGTGTTATTGATGAGAAGTCCAACGTTTTTGTATTTTACAGAATTTCTTACTGCAATTTTTTTATGATTTTAACTGTCCTTCCTAAAATTACTTGCTCCACACAAAAATGAAAATTGTCATCATTAACTTGTTTTAAAGCTGTATGACTTTCTTCTGTGAAACAGAAAAGAAGATATTTTTAATTTAATTCTATCATCATTTCTGTGAATCTCTTCAAAACGTTAATGATAAATACATTAAAAGTAATTCTTATGAATTGAGCAGTTTAATCCAAGTCTTCTGAAGAGGCATGTTTGCTATATATGATGGATAGATTTAGGCTTTTATTCACATATAAACATTCATCAATGCACATCAAATATGGTAATCAGAAGCTCAAAAATGCTTGTTTGACGTGCGAGAAACAATGAGGTTTTTGTCATGCGTCAAGTAAGAATGGTAATTTGCAAGTTGCAAAGACACAACACAATTTTTTTTTACTGTTAACAAAAATAAAATGATAGAAACAGAGAAAATTCCTTTCATTTTAAGATTGGTTGCTCTGGTTTAAAGTGCCCCCATTATGCTTTTGTGGATATTACCTTTCATGCAGTGTGTAATATCTCAAGAATATGTTTTCACTGAAAGCAAATCTACTTTGCATGCTTTTCAAACGGATGAGGACTTGAGCAAGAATTGATACTGTAAAACTGATGCCATTGTTACTGTTCATATCACTGTGTATCAAGTGCTGAGGTTTCCATCACATGCTGTAAGTGGTAGACCAACCACAACAGACTGAGCCATCTGACCAATCAATTCAGAGTAGACCAATCACAACAGACTGAGCCATCTGACCAATCAATTCAGAGTAGACCAATCACAACAGACCGAGCCATCTGACCAATCAGAGCAGAGTAGACTCTCTGACATTTAGAGAGCTGAGTTCAAACTGGTGCACAACATTTTGCTACGGTTTCTGGGTTGAACGACATGTTTCCTGGAAACGGTGTGCAATGGGTTTTGAGATACGTTTTCTCTTGTTTGATGGGTGTGTCAAAAATATCAGCCCAATCAGCAGCAACATGTATATACACGGGGAATTAAAGAGACAGCTCGCACAATGGGTATTAATGTAACATTAAATAAAATACTATATTGTGGAATGACACTTTCGTAATCTTTTTTATTCTCCTCTGATTATATAATGGTAAATATATTACAATATCATATAGCACAACAACAGTGATCAGCAATAATGATAAGCCTAATACTCACAATAAAAATAATAAGGCCATATAGATCATAACACAGTCTCGGAGGTAAGAAGTGGATTATCCTTCACCTGAAATGTTTGTCTTTTCATCCTGAAATGCGGGGCAAATGTTGGATCACAATAATTAGAAGTTTCCACAAATCCCTTCACTTGATTGGCATGTTCTCTTTTATTCTGGATACCACAGTTCTGGTAAATCTGGTAGTTACTGCAAATAATGCCACAACTGTCTTGCAGCTGTGGGTATGTTATTATAGGCAGATGGAACAATGTGTGTTGCAACTGAATAAACAGTTTTATTTCAGTTGTACTTTTATAAAATTAATATTTATGCACCATGAAAGATAACTAACACTAACTGAAAACCAAAATTAAAACCAAAAAATAAATAATGTTAGTAAAGTTATATTCTGTAAATTAGTGGATCTCAATCAGGGGCCTCAGCAAACTTCCAAAGGGGCTGCAGGATTTAATTTATTTAATTTAGTTATTTAAATTAATTAATTATTATGAAAATAATTAATTATTAATCTTATTATTAATATATTAAAACAATCTATTTATCTATTATTAAGGAACTTACAATTCTTGAAACTTCTGTAATTGCAAAATGAATTCTAAGTTAATTAAGTTATTTACTATAGTGACAAAGTTTATGTGAATAATATAATATAGTTATATATTATAGTATAGTTCTGTTTAGAGTTATCAAAAGTACCAACTTTGGTACTTAGTCGGTACTGAAATGTGACGCTTTGAGTCCTGTTGAGCGGATTCGTAAACACCTCCGATTGGCCATTGTGTTGACATAATCATCGGATATGTCTGTGATTGGCTACGACGATCAACGCTTTAAAAACGTTGTAAATAGCCATCAGTTACACTCTTCACCGAGCGCTTAGACAGATACGCACGGGAGCGTGGACCCGTCCGCTGATAGACGTCTACTTTCAAACGTTTCCGCTCCCGCTTTAAAAACTCTTTCAAATTAAAACACTTCCATGTGCTTTCAAACGCTCCCGTGCGTTGATCATTGTAGCCAATCACAGACATATCCGATGAACGCATGAACACAATGGCCAATCAGAGGTGTTTATGAATCCACTCAACTGCGCTCAAAGCGAATATTCATATATAAAATTTCAATACCGATTGGTACCGAAATCGGTACTTTTGACAACTCTAGTTCTGTTATATTAAATAGGGGGCCTTGAATATTGTGTTGGACAAAGTTTGTAAAATAATGTGTTCATATTGAGATAGAATAATCATTCAGTCATTGGGGGAGGGGTGGAGCGCTTTCTAGTTCAAGATAGGCATGTTTAATAGTATTTTGTAGAGAGTCAGCCATATATCACAAATGTACCATGTTAATTTCATTGGAAGCTGTGCTACCATAAACATGCTCATTCTGTTCATCTCTGCACCATAAACAGACCCGCGGCTGAATGAACCGCGCACGGCAGCTACTGTCCCCTCTAACCCGACGCTTCATAATTGGCTCAACAGCTTCAATATGGAAGGTGGCATTTGGCCCGGTCCGTGGCGCTCTGATGGAGTGTTGAATTTAATGACGGTCATTAAACACGGGCCAGTCTGCATTCCCAGCAGGCAGCTGCTCTGTAAAGCCTTTATTAATTAATTCTGCTCCTGGGAGGTCTGCCATTCATAAGAGCCTCTTTGATATCTCTCATCTCCCCGGTTAAAGTCTGCCCTTTGGTGGCTGTTTTATCTCCCAACTACTGCTGGCCCTTAACATTTTCCTTCTCACAAAAACCCGTCGCACCACAAGCACGAAAAGGCCATATTGACATTGACACGAAGTGACATTACACTCGGGAACATACGTTTGGTGAAATGGGAATGTTGACATCCTGTTTTGTATGAACAATCAAATGGGTAAAATAAGGTGTTTATGTGGGTAAACAGTGTTTGAGATGTGTATTTTCTTTTCCTCTATAGTCCCTCGCTCTTGCACAGACTGCTTCACCTGTGTGGCGGCCTGCAGGTCACTCGTCCTGAGCTGGCCAAGAGGATTCTCGCTGAGAAATACAGTTTGGCAGCAACCTGGAGGAGAGGTAGGTGTACATTGAGCCACATACTGTATGTCTTTTAATCAGGCTGAGTCTAGATTTTTACCAGGTGCATTTATGCACATCTTCTGCTATTAGTAGTAGTTAGTAGTCGACTAAAGATTGTATATATATATATTATAAATATTATATATATATTATAAATATTATATATATATATTATAAATATTATATATATATATTATAAATATTATATATATATATTATAAATATTATATATATATAAAAAATGTAAAATGACCATTTTCTAATTTTATGTTAAAATGTAATTTATTCCTGTGATGCAAAGTTTTTCAGCATGATTACTCCTTCAGTATCATGATTACCGTCTTCAGTGTCACAAGACCCTTCAGAAATCATTCTGATATGCTGATTTGCTGCTCAAGAAACATTTATCATTATTATCATTGTTGAAAACAGTTGTGCTACTTAATATTTTTGTGAAAAATGATATATATATTTTTCGATTCTTTGATAAAATAGAAACATCATTCATACAAAATAGAAATATTTTAAGATACTTCTTTAATGTAATTTTTGATATTATTTGTTATTTTTTTTAACAGGTCTTTGCTGAATATAATTATCAATTTCTTTCCCAAAAAAAAATACACTACTGACCCCAAATATTTCAAATAATTATTTGTTGAATTCAAAAAGGATGCAAATTAATTATATATAGTTATTTCTCAAATACATTTAATACAATTTAATGATTAAAAATTAATTGATTATCTTACATAGTTTTTCGTTGTATTTTAACATTTTTGTTCTTTCTTGGTGCTAAAATGGAAAAATACCAAAAAATACAAAAAAATAATGCTTGCAAATGAGACATACACAAAATTGTGGGAATTAAATGCACAATATTTACTAATTTTACAAAAATTGCAACAATTTTTGAAATCAGAAAAGCACTTTTTTATTGAAAGCGCTATATGTACTGTAGATCAAAACTGGGGGAGGGGCTACGACTTCTATGGTACTTACTATGTAAAACTCATCTGTTTCCAGGAGAGGACGTGTTCCAGGTCAGAGGTCAGAATGGGTTGCTTTTGAACTCTATGACCCCTGTGCCCGTGTTGGCTGGAGAGGAGCAGATCCAGAGCACTGCCGATCAGGCTCTGGAGACCTTCTACCCCATCGCGCCCACCATCGACCTGCAGTGCACACACGTCTACCAGGAGAAGAACGACACAGGTCAGCCGCTGGCTTCATTCACAATCACTTACAGCAAGTTCCAGAAACATAGCAATTGGAAGTCATTTATTACAGATGTCAATCAGTCAGTGTTTCTTCAATCAAAGTGACTTTTAGCATGTCTATTTTGAAATCATGTTCACATTATGGCAATAAAATGTATTGGTGGTTCATTGCTTGATTCCATTTTGGTAGGTTTCAAAGAGGGCTATCCTTACCCTCATGCCCACACTCTCTTCCTGATGGAGATGGGAAACACCCCAAAACTCCTCCCCGAGCAGCTCCGTGCTAAGATGGTAATGTTCACCTTTGGAAACGCGCTGGCCCGAGCTCAAGCCCTGTATGGGGTAAGATCCTTACATCTTTGAAAGATTCATTAGAACTATCATTAGAACCCAGCTTAGGGCTGGGCTGTTCAGAAGTTTGAGGTCAGTAAGAATTTTTTATTATTATTTATTTATTCATCAAGAATGCATTAAGCTGATCAAAAGTTACCAAGACTTTTACAGTTGTTACAAGAAAAAAAAAAGTATTTCCAAGAAATGCTGTTCTTTTGAACTTTCTTTTCATCAAAGAATCCTGAAAAAATTTATAATTTTGTCCACAAAAATATTAGGCAGATCAACTGTTTTCAACATTGATAATAATCAGAAATGTTTCTTGAGCTGCAAATCATCATATTAGATTGATTTCTGAAGGATCATGTGACACTGACTGGAGATATGATGCTGAGAATTCAGCTTTGACATCACAGAAAATAATCACATTTTAACATGTATTTACATAGAACAGTTATTTTAGATTTATTACTGTTTTTACTGTATTTTTAATCAAGTAAATGCAGCCTTGGTGAACATAAGAGACTTCTTTCATAAAAAGAAACATCGAAAAAGACCATTGAAAACATCTTACTGAACCCAAACTTTTGAACGAAAGTGTATTTGCTGTAGTTTTGCTGATGATTGTAAAATTAATTAAATTGTAAATATGACGGTCATTTTAATGTTGTTTTTATTTGCCCTTTAACTTTCTTTACTATATCTATAGAATAAGTTTGTGATGCTTTCTGTATCATGACCTTCCAGTATGAGAGTGTTAAAAAGAGATGTTTTAATATTAATTGTAAGTTTAAACTCTTTCAGTGAATTGACAGAAAACGGCAAATAGTTTTCAACATTACTAAAAATTGTTTGCTGAAATCTCCAAATGACATTTTTATTAGTAGAAAATATATGTAGGTAAATAGTGCCGTTTGTTACTGTTTTGTTATATTGGTGCATATGAATAAACATATTTCTAGATCACTCTTCCTTGTGTTTATTTAGTGAAAAACAGCATGCATGTCATGCCTTGATTATTTAAAAAAAAAATTTTTTTCACTGTTTTTATTTCTTGCATTAATTGAATGTAGAGTTTGTCAGTAATAAGAAAGCAAAAAAGAAGATTACAGATGTTCTCTGATCATCCTGCAGAAGGAGCCCAGAGTTCTGGAGAAGCCCATCGTGGTGCAGAGTGTGGCCACTAACGGCCGTCTCTTCCAGTTTGTGGTGTTTCAGCTCAACACCACTGACCTGCAGTCTGACAGCGGAGTGAAGAATTTAGTATGGGTGGATGAGGACCAGCCTCTCTATGAGTTTGCCAAGGTCCGGCCTTATATCAAGAAGAAAGTTGTGAAGGTAAAGAGTCGAGTTCTTTCAGATACATTAACTTTTTCCATCAAAATGTTTGTCTGCATATAAACTACCATTCAAAAGTGTTTTTTTTGGGCTTGAAATGATACAGCAATAGTTACAGTAGTGTTTACAGCGCCTCATGAAACCTCTGGGACTGATACTCGCCGGTCATGGTAAGGGGGATTACTTTTCTGACACATGCTCCAAGCGGTAGACAAATCACAACAGACTAGGGTTAGCTGACCAATCAGCGCAGACTGTGCTTTTTGAAAGGCGGGTTTAAAAAAAAAACAACCTAAAACTAAAACAGAGCGTTTAGATAGAAGGTGAAAACAAGTGCTGCAAGAATGTACATTATAAGAAAAATGTCTTTTGAACATTAAATCATGTAAACTTGTTCTAGTAGATCCTCTGAACAACATTATTAACCTGTAAATGAGCATAATATAGGGGCCTTTTAATACTTTTATTCATCAAGGATGCATTAAATTGATTGTGACGGTAAAGACATGTATGGTGATACAAAATATTTCAAATAAAGGTTCATTTGAACTTGCTATTCATCAAAGAACCAGAAAAAAATGTGTCATGGTTTATACAAAAATGTATACCAGCAGCACAAAACTGCTTACAAAACTGATAAAACATGTTTCTTGAGCAGCAAATCAGCATTTAAGAATGATTTCTGAAGGGTCATGTGACACTGAAGACTGGAGTAATTTTGCATTACAGGAATAAATTACATTTTAAAATATATTAAAATAGACAAGTTATTTTAAATGGCAATAATATTTCACAATATTACTGTTTTTACTGAAAAAATTAAGCCTTGGTGAGCACGAGACATCTGTCACAAACTTTGTGGCCTCTCCAAAAAAAAAAAAAAAAAGTGAATTTCAGTTAATGCTAAGATTTTTATCTTGGTTAAACATTGAGTTTTGTATTTGTTTTGACCGTCTAAGGTGAGTTGTGCTATGTAGAAAGCCACCATTTTCTTTTGGTTTACAGAGAACAGTTACGTGTTTTGAAAGTCCTGAACTATACTTGGAATGCTGTGGTCAACAAATCAGAATTCCAGTAATTGAGTTGTGAAATACAAGAAGGTGGTGTCAAGTTTTCGGTTTTGTGTGACCTCAATGGTTATTGTTGGTTTGCTGACTGAACATGTCACATTCTTCATTTGTAGGTCCCTGCTGGTTTGTCAGGATATCAGCCTAACACCTTCAAGAAGTTCCTGGCGCTCCACCTACACGGCACAGCGTGAACAGACCAAAGCACCTCTGCCAAAACAATCATGACATTTACTTCCTTAAAATCCCATAAATGGAAAATAAATGAAAACTCTGAATAAACTCTAGACATGACTGTTTCTTTGAATGTCTCCTAACTAATACTGACAGAAACATTTGGTTAATATATATTTATTTGCAGAAGACATGAGACAGAAATAAGAGTGGTATGAAACAAAAAATAATTTAATCATAAAAATTACACAAGTCATTTTACTGCATCTTCCAAAGAACAAAATATACATTGTAAAGGCTAAACAACATGGTGTAACAGGTAAAGAGTTGGCCATATAGCATCATAACAGACTAAAGAAGAGAAAAACCTTCGAAAAATATATAGTTAACTGTCCTTTGGGTGTTTGCTGCACGTCTTCAACTGTGACTAAAAGCAAACAGCAATGGGTCAAAAACAATACAACAGCACAAAGGATAAAGAGAACTAAGTCAGTGTGAAAAGATGCAGTGTTTTATGAAGAAGTGTCGCTGCATTTGGCTGAACTGCCAACCAAAAACACTTGATAGATAATCACATCATCTGAGGTTCCCATGGAAAAGTGATAAATGTCATAAATGTTTCATGTTAGGTGCCATTAAAAGGCTTCTGCAGTAAAATCCATTGTTATAAAACAACATGACATGAAACCAATGAAACTAAACATTAATTTTGCTAACAGTCCATTGCCTTCCCAAGGATGCGATGAAAGGAAGGACGGCAGATTTGTTTGCAATTCCCATTGGTGCATATCATCAAATCTGCTGTAGCCAAAGCTGTTCCTCTGGATTGTCATTTTCAAGGAAGCCATTACAGTGTGATGAACTTGTTTTGAAGCGTTTTAAAAGATCAGAGACTAGATCCTAAAATACTCTAATGGAATGTTACACAAACACTGTAGAAGAAGCACATGGTATTCTGTACTACATCCACAGTGTGAATATTGTCATGGGAGATCCATTTAACAAAAAGTAGCAAATTTTTGTTGTCTTGTCCTGTATGGGCTTCTATGTTAAAATGATACGAAAATATTAAAGTGGTTTAAAATGAGGGAGCTCCCATCTCAGACAGGTTCTTCCTGTAGGCAGATTTCATCTGTCCGTGCTGAAGTTAGGAGCGCACACCTCATCCAGAGCTGCGGTAGGATTTGGTTCTCATGGATGTGTGACAGTCACTCTTGTTCTTGAGGTTGGTCCCTGGTCTTTGAGACACCTACATGAGGCATCTTGGAGCTGAAGCTCGTCCTTCACACACTCATTGTCATTGTCGGTGAGTACTGAAGAGAGAAAGAAGAGTTGATTTAGACAGACCCCAAATATTCATCTTTACAAGTCATCCGTTCATGTGTGTGTTGGCGCTCACGTTTTCATTTTGGAACGAGTGAAGGAAGCTTCCACTTAGTTCGCTGTCATCTCGTGGCGTTCCTGGTGGGTTACTCATGCCACTCAGATTATTAGGGGAGTTCTGGGATTGTAAAGAAACACCAAGATGTCAGCGTTTTTCTTTTCATTTTTTATTCTAAAACTGTACCGATCCTTGGCTATGATTGGCTGAGCTGCGTTCGAAGCTGTTGTAAAATACTCTACAAACATACACCTCTGACCTCATTACATCAATATTACTGTGCCGCTGCATATGTGTATGGTTACGTCTTTGTTTTGTTTGGCAACCATTCTGCTAAACGTTACTACATTGAACTACATTGCTTTATTATTGGTTATCAATAAATGATTACATTTTTGTTTCTGTGTTTATTTTATGAAATCTTGCCAGCTATATGTCTTAGATGGAATGTGATTTGTGATTTCTGAGAATAAATTGTGTAATTACAGATATTTGACATTATATTTGAAAGCCATCATTACTAAGAGTAAGTAGGTATGAACTGCATTGACATTAAATGGGCTTAAATGATCAGTCTTGTCTTTTGTTTAGAATTGTTTTCAAGTACAGAACACAAACTAATTTATTTTGACCAATGAATGTCCAGTATTTTTTAATCATTGTGATTGCATTCACATTTGCATTTTCTCTACAACAATATATTTCAGAAATGAGCAGAAAAATGTATACTTCCATTCAAACCTAAGTTTTTTTTTTTAAATGTTTTTGTTAATTGTTAATGTTTAGCATCATTACTCCAGTCTTCAGTGTCACATGATCCTTCAGAAATCATTCTTATATGACGATTTGATGGTCAGGAAACATTATTATTACCAATGTTGAAAACAGTTGTGCTGCTTTATATTTTTGTGGAAACATCATTATATGTCTTTATTGTCACTTTTGATTAATTTAAAGGTGCCATCGAATGGAAAATTTAATTTATCTTGGCATAGTTGAATAACAAGAGTTCAGTACATGGAAATGACATACAGTGAGTCTCAAACTCCATTGCTTCCTCCTTCTTGTGTAAATCTCATTTGTTTAAAAGACCTCTGAAGAACAGGTGAATCTCAACATAACACCAACTGTTACGCAACAGTCGGGATCATTAATATGTATGACCCCAATATTTGCATATGCCAGATCATGTTCAAGGCATTAGACAAGGGCAGGCAGTATTAACGTCTGGATCTGTGCACAGCTGAATCATCAGACTAGGTAAGCAAGCAAGGACAATAGCGAAAAATGGAGCAATAATAGATGGAGCAATAATAACTGACATGATCCATAATAACATGATATTTTTAGTGATATTTGTGAATTGTCTTTCTAAATGTTTCGTTAGCATGTTGCTAATGTACTGTTAAATGAGGTTAAAGTTACCATCGTTTCTTACTGTATTCACGGAGACAAGAGCCGTCGCTATTTTCATTATTAAACTCTTGCAGTCTGTATAATTCATAAACACAACTTCATTCTTTGTAAATCTGTCCAACAGTGTGTAATGTTAGCTTTAGCCGCAGAGCACTATCAAACTCATTCAGAATCAAATGTTAACATCCAAATAAACACTGTACTTACGCGATTAGACATGCTGCATGACGAACACTTTGTAAAGATCCATTTTGATGGTTATATTAGCTGTGTGAACTTTATGCTGTTTATGCTGTTTAAGGCAAGTGCGAGGTCCGGGGGCGGAGAGCGTGAGGAATTAAAGGGGCCGCAGCATGAATCGGTGCATAGTTAATGATGCCCCAAAATAGGTAGTTAAAAAATGAATTAAAAAAAAAAAATCTATGGGGTATTTTGAGCTGAAACTTCATTGACACATTCAGGGGACACCTTAGACTTATATTACATCTTGTAAAAAGACGTTCGATGGCACCTTTAATGCATCCTTGCTGAATAAAAGTATTAATTAATTTCAAATAAAGAATTTCTACATAGAAATTCCCAAGACTATTTGAATATTTCCATGTTTTATAATAAAAAAAGTTATTATAATTATATATAATTTTTTTTTTTTAATATAATTTAGTTTTTTTCCTGGGTCAAAAATGGTCTTTGGTGGTGGCGAACGAATACACAGTACAAAGTGCCCTACTAATGTGAACTGTGCAGCCCAGTACTGACATAAAATAACAAACACACACACACACAAAAAAAAAACAGCAGCATGAAAAATACTATTCTATACAGAAAGCGAGCAAAGATTGCCGTCTTTATAATCCAATAACCACTGAAGCTGTCGATTACAACGTGAGGTATGCAAAGCTGCACTCTTGCGGAAACTCCTGTTATAATCAATGAAGCCGTCTATGCTGTGCAATGTATCTCTTATTGATGTTGAGTTTACACTTTGTTAGTTATAATGAAAGGATTTGCGAGTGTGCAGAACAAAAACTCTGCTGACTGAAGTGGTGTTGAGCTGATTCTGACTAACTTACATCTGATTGGTCATTGTTTTCACACACTCAACAGATATGTCTGTGATTGGCTACAAAGCTCAACGCTGCGAAATCACGTTGGAAATGGAAACCTTTTGCAAACACAAACAATTACAGGAGCGTTTTAAAGCAGACGGCTATCAGCGGAATATACAGCTGCCAAAATATATTTTCAATGCAGAAAATCCCTGTTAATAATCACACAGTTGATTCTGTGTAACCATTTGGAGGTGAAATAATTTTTTTTAAACTAAAATTACTTTAACCATATTCAGGTTTAGTTTAAAAAATGCATTTCAATACAGTCTCAGAATTAGAAGTTGATATTTAAAGATCAGCATATGCCAGATCCCTCAGTCTCAAGCATACTGTAACATGAACAGACATGCTGTGCTAGTTTTCAGATGATTTAAACAGAAATAATAGGTCTAAATAATAAGTTGAATAATACCTTTGGGAGCCCATCTATGTCACCCGAACCTGTGAGAAAAGTAAAAATGAATCATTTGCAAATCTTTAGATCACTTGAGGTTCATTGATCTAATTAGGAGGGCAAGACAATGTTTATAACAATTTATGTAGTTGCTATGGTGAATCATGTTTTACCTAATGAGCCATTCATGTGATGCGGCTCCAGTCCTCCCATTGGGCCGTCTGACCCCGGACCCATAGGAAACTACAGACACAGACAAAGAGAGCATTTACAAAGCGATCAAAGACACAATCAGAGTCCATGCAGCACACTGGAACATCAGCGGCAATAAAGACAGCGGAGGAGTGGAGTAACTCACACTAGATCGGTTTCCTCCTGGTGGGACTGAGTTTATCAGTGTATAGAGGTTTTCACCCGAGTTAGTGGAGTCTGTGAACACAGAGGGGGAGGTTTACACATTTTAAAGAGTCATCGTGAAACTATGTTCTCACATCCCGTTCTCACATTTGTGATAAAGGGCCAGTAATGTTGCCAGTAGACAGAGATGTGATAAGCCATTACCTGCTGGACTTGGCATGATAGGTGTTCCTGGAGGACATCCACCACCTCCTGCTCCTCCTGGAGGACCCTGTGAAAACAGGACAGCAGAAAACTGAGACTGCAGCCAGATTCTTTCATGACAGACAATGATCATTTCTTTTTTTCTTCATTTATGATAGTTACCACATATGTTCCTGGAGATGAGGAGGAATATGGGATCTGTGAAGCCAAAAGTTTATTTATCAGCCAAGTTTGCCAGATATCATTAATTCATTCTTTAAAACATCAGCTGAGTTTTCTGAAGTATCTTACCGTGTTTCCATTATTAGGATTAGGCCACAGTCTGCCTGCTCCTGCTCCCCTGTACAGACAAACACAGAAGTTTCTACTTTGTAACTGTGATAAAAACATCAAATAAGTCTCTGGAATGCAAGATCAGACAGACTAAATAAAACTACAGAAAATAATTTCACTGATGATCTCATGATCTAGGGTTCAAGTGTTTTCATGTTTTTTTTATATATATATAAATCTATTTATGTATTAAAGTGACACTTCAAAATCAAAGGATTTGCCTCTGAAGTTCAGAGTTTTATATTTAGTAAAGAATTACACCATCTTAAGCTTTAAATTAGAAGTGTGTGTTTTTTAATGTTAACCCTATAAAGCCAAATGTATCATATTTGATACACAAATTTCTTTGCTTAAAAACCTGTTGTACACAATTTATTACATGCCGTCTGACGTCTGTTTGATAGTTTATACTTTTTTGCAAATAAAGCCCTTTAGTCTAAAAACATCAACCTTCAGATCGTTGTACATGTGTCTTTTTAATGTAAAATCTTTACTGATTTTTACAAAGCAAATATAAGATTGTTAGTAATATTTCAAGAAGAACACTTACTAGACTTAAGCAACCAAGTTTTACTTGGCTATTCATACATCTTTTTTTTCTAGAAATATCACATTAAAATGTGAGTATCAAATATGATACATCTTTTTGAGGAATGTTTATTTGTAAAATTTCTCAATCATTACTGTATTGCATTGAGCTTTGGTTATAAAAACAAGCATTTAAATCTTAATCTTAAATTTTTTGCTCTGTTTGGTCCTTTAGATAAAGGTGTTTTTTTCCTCAAATATGAGATCCATATTCTCACTATATGTCTATATATTATATCATATAATATGAGTCATAAAAGCCTGATGTATCGAATATGATACTCAACAAGAAAACAAATATGCAAACTGTTTTTTTAGATTTGAAATATTGACTAAAGGTTCAATAAACAGTTCAAAAGAATTGATTTTTCTGACTATTATTCCACATGTCAGGCTTACACTGCATTCACACGGGGCGACAGCGTCAACGCTTGATGGAGGGCGTGTCTGAAGCTTGTGTTGACGTGACCGTTATAGTGATCACAGCCAATCACATTACTTTCCGGTGTTGCATGAACGCAGTTGGCTGCGACTGCTCTAGGGTATTTGCATGGGGCGATCTGATTGGATGACGCCTGCGTTAGCGCTTGAAAAGTTGAGAAATCTTCAACTTCTGCCGCTTGCAACGCGAGTGAAGCGATGCGACGGAACCCACAATTCAGTTCGGCAACGCATGACGTCACCCATTCAAAGCAAACGAGAAGCGTTAACGCCGGCGCCACGTGTGAATGCAGCGTTAACAGTGTTAAAATACTTCCTCCATTCCTAGTTTAATATGCAGAGACAACATAACAAAAGTATGGAAGCTTGTTTCCGCCACTAAATAAAATAAAAAAATGTAATTGCAATTTTTTATCTCACAATTCTGACTTTTTTTTTTTTTTCAGAATTGCAACATTTGCAGAAAAAAAGTCAGAATTGTGAGATGAAAAATTCGCAATTACCTTTTTTTATTTTATTTAGTGGCGGAAACAAGCTTCCATACAAAATTCATCTGTATGTTAATTCTCCTTTAATGTTTTGATTGCACCCAGAGACACTTTTCTGTTTTGTTTGAGCATCCTGACCAGTTTGAAACAAAAACATATAAGTTGGAAAATCCTATAATATGATCCCACAAATGTGATAAACTGGAAAAGTCCTTACATGTTCATGCCCGGCATTCCAGGGCCCATGGAGTTTGGAGGCCTCATTCCTCCGCCATAGTTCTGTAATGATAACCAAGGATCAGCCTATGATACCAAGCCCCCGAGAGGACACCATGAGAGAAAAGAGAACAAGGACACGGTTAGTTTAGAGGAAAATGGGCTGAACATAACAAGGATTATGGCTGATATGAAAGAAGATTAATGCTGTAGTAAAGACTGTGAATGTGTGGATGCAGTACAAGGGCTACATGAGGACTGGCTCAGGATCAGAACACAAGAAATGCATTCAAAGAAGTGGTGTACGAGTAGGGCTGGGTGATAAACATCAAATATTGACAATATATTCAAGGATGATTTTGCTGCCAATTCTAGTTGTGTACTGAATTGAAATTTAATTAGAAAAAATAGCTATTAGACTTTGTATGTTATCAAAGTTTCTGTTTCAATGAAAAATTGAAAACACACTGATTCCCATGCTCCAAAGCTCCCTGAAGCAGTGTTTTGAAATCGGCCATCACTATATAAGTCGTTATTTTGTTTTTTTGGCGCACCAAAAATATTCTTGTCGCTCACTCTTGTACTCACATGAACTGATTTAAATATGTTTTTAGTTCATTAAAGGATCTTGGGAGAGGAAATGTCATTGCTGGCTATGCAGGCCTCACTGAGCCATCGGATTTCATCAAAAATATCTTAATTTGTGTTCCGAAGATGAACGAAGGTCTTACGGGTGTGGAACGTCATGAGGGTGAGTGTCATTTTTGGGTGAACGAACCCTTTAAAAGAACAGCATATTTGAAATCGAAATTTCTATAAATAAATGTAAATGCAACATTATAAATGTCTTTACTGTCATTTGTGGTTAATTTAATGCTTCCTTGCTGAATAAAAGTATTAATTTCTTTTTTATTTAAAAATCAGTGCGTATATGTACATTTTAAGATTTAAGATATTAAATAGTGAGGTAAAAATATTGAGATACAGTTCTTTCGGCTATATCACTCAGTCCTATTAGTGAGCAAAAGTAATTGATGGGGTCTAGGGCAACAGTATTCACGTTTTCATGAATGACAGTATAAGATCCAGACCTGTGGTCCCGGTCCCATCGGGCTCATTCCACGAGGAGCGTTCATTC
The DNA here is from genome assembly GCF_024489055.1 of Chanodichthys erythropterus. Taxonomy (NCBI): domain Eukaryota; kingdom Metazoa; phylum Chordata; class Actinopteri; order Cypriniformes; family Xenocyprididae; genus Chanodichthys; species Chanodichthys erythropterus. Next base: position 22,047,346 of record NC_090236.1, on the reverse strand, counting down.
TCTGCATGGTTGCCAAGTTTGGATGGCCTGAGCAAATAATAACAACATAATTCAGAAAAATCAATAATCATTTAAAAATTTAACAGACATGCACTTCAAAATTAAAATCAATGAAATGACAATGCTGAATTTGCACTTGCAGAGAAGTTCATCATCAATAAACACTTGATCTGATTAGTTTGTTTGTTTGTTTATTGCCATATAAGCAACTATTTCCATGGCAAGATTATTTATATATTATTTATTATTTATCTAATTAACAGAATTAGCAAAGTAAAAAACAACAGCTTATAACCAGCTCACATAAATACTGTATAACAAACAATATATAAGATTTTTCATTTCAAAATTTATGAAAAGAAAAACTTAAGATTATTCCTGGTGAAACATTTTTAAAAACATCCGTTAAAGAACTTTTTGTGTAAAAACATTGCCTAGTGATATTCAAAGCAGTACATTACAACAAAATGTGTTCTATAGACAGAGGGGTTTGACAAAAATTACATACTGGTGGTACATCACCTTTCAATAAAAACAAATGAGCAAGTCTGGAATGACCAATTCGGCATCTTGTGTAAACAGTCTGATTGTGTCTACTAAAAACCTTTTCATTTATGATTGGATTAACTTTATATAACTTGTTATTAACACAGCTGTTCTATTCCATTTGCCATTTTTTGGCATATATACAAGTTGAGATCTGATGGCTGATCTCATTAGTCTCTTACCTGTTGGTCGTGTGGGGTCCATCATGTTTGGAGGCAAAGGCTGCCCACCGGGAGGCTAAAGAAACAAACACAGTCAGATGCTAAAATAAGTAATAAGAGTTAATAAACACTATTGTTTGACACATTTTTAATGTGACTTACCGGATTACCCATTCTGATGGGCGGCCGAGGTCCTCCAGCATAGCGAGGAGACATAAAAGGCTAGAGAAGGGAATATACAGAGACATACAGTTTTAACAAAACAATGCAACAGCATGTAACCAATACAAAAGCTGACAGGGAGAGGGGGAAGAACAACAGGAATATTTTAGCAAAAGCATATCAGAATGTGTGCATAACTGATATCAGCAGAGAGCACATGTGTACATGAATATGTGTGCTGTTACCTGTCCATGCGCCCCCATCATGTTAGAGTTTGGAGGTAGCTGAGCATGAGGGGAGGCTTGGGAACCAGGTGGTCCCTGCAGAGGGGGGTGGGGGGTTGGAGCAAGAGGAGGTTGCCATAGTACCAGCAGCGAAATGCCAAGAGAAAGACAGAGCAAAGTCAAAGACAGGACAGGTGAAAGCGACAGGTGCAGATCAAGAGAACAGAGCCGAGGGCAAAAGCTTGATGTGGAGCCGATATCTCTCTTGGTTCTTAAAGGATTAGTTCATTTCAGAATTAAAATTTCCTGATAATTTACTCACCCCCTCGTCATCCCAGTTGTTCGTGTCTTTCTTTCTTCAGTCGAAAAGAAATTAAGGTTTTAGAGGAAAACATTCCAGGATTATTCTCCATATAGTGGACTTCAATGGGGTACAACAGGTTGAAAGGTACAAAATTCAGATTCAGTGCAGCTTCAAAGGGCACTATGTGATCCCCGCCAAGGAATAAGGGTCTTATCTAGCAAAAAAATCGGTCATTTTCTAAAAAAATTAAAAATTATATACTTTTTAACCACAAATGCTCGTCTTGCACTAGCTTCATGTTGCAGGTTATGTGTGACGTAGGCGAAAGTACCGGAAAACTTCATCTCATTTTCTCCTCCAACTTGAAAATCATAATCATGTTTTACCTTTTTTTGTAAAGGGCATTTGACTTTGTCTTGGCACATTCACTTTGTAAACACATTAGAGCGGTACTTCCCCCTATGTCACGTGTGACCTTTATAACATGATTACATAATGCGTGAAGTCATGGACACTAGTGCAAAATGAGCATTTGTGTTTAAAAAAAAAAAAAAAAAAAAGTGTATAAATTCAATTTATTTATTTTTTTTTAGAAAATGACCAATCGTTCTGCTAGATAAGACACTTATTCATAGAGCTCTTTGAAGCTGCACCAAAACTGCAATTTGGACCTTCAACCCCATTGAAGTCCACTATATGGAGAAAAATCCAGGAAAGTTTTTCTCAAAATTCTTAATTTCTTTTTGACTGAAGAAAGAATGACATGAACAGCTTGGATGACATGGGGTGAGTAAATTATCAGGAAATTTTTTCTGAAATTTTAATTTTGCTTCAAGACCCTATTATGTGGTGACCCCAAAATAATCAAGTGGCACCAAAGCTGCTTATTGTACATAAATGGGATTAAAATTCAAATATTTATGTCAAATGTCATAAAAATTCATGATATTAATCAATTAATAAATATCTGATTTTAATTATTATTATTTATTATTATTATTATTATTAAGGCAATAAGAGATCCATGCAAGTAATCTTGTATTTAATGCCTGTATCAGTACTTAAGGTCTGGGTATTTTAGTTTATATTGTATAGTTTTAATTACAGTTTTTGAGTTAGCATCTGAATCATTTGGATATTTTGTTGCTAATTCTACCAAATGACAAATTTCCACTAAAATATTGTTATATTTGAACACAAATGAATTCACAGCTTTTGACAATCAACAACACAATGAATGTTGACTAATTGTCTAAAACTATTTTCTATAATATAAAACAAATTCAGAAAATATATTTTAATGTTTTTTTCTTACTATCTTTACCCTACTACCTCTCACTAAATCAATTGGCAATTAAGAGTTTTGTTCTCTTACTGGATGATAAAAAGTCATAATATATGCTATGCAATATTGCTTCAAGTAAATTTATTAGGTTTTAAGGATGTTTAGATATTTTTACATATAGCATAATAAATTAAGAACATGTTTTTATAGTGTACAAATGATCATCTATGTCACCACTAGAGGGCAATGGGGTTTAAGCGTAGTCCAAACAACCTCAAAGGCACTCAACTGTTTCAAGTTTTCCTGCATACCCGCTGATGCATGTTTCAAGACTTGCATAAACCAGTTCTATGTTCTGCAGCTCTCAGTATCTGAGAATCAGCGCCTTTCCGTGTTCCCGCAAAGCCCTCGGAGGGTCATGACTCCATCTGGTCTGAGAAAAGAGCTCTCCAAATGCTTCCTTCCATAAGTTTATAATAAACATTGTATTATACATAAATCTTTTCCAAGAACTCATTAAGATATTTTGTTGAGTCACCCTCTCTGAAATCTCCCGAGTGATAAAGCGTTAACTCCGCTGCTGAAGGTGCATCCCACCAACACATTTAGCGCTACTCAGCAGGGCAACAGTGAGCCTGCTCTCAGAGTGGAGAATGAACACAACCCTGCCTGCCATTAGCGGCTAATGGTCGCAATCAGACCGGTTCCCTGCAGACACTGGGCTTGGCAGATGACCAGAGACTGTGGCATAATGGTTCCTCTGTGAACCAGCGGCACGTGTCTGTGCACCTGAGGGCTTGTAGTTAGATGGTTACAGACTGCTTATGGAGATGGGTTAAAGGCTGAGGAGGAGTGACCCACCTGAAAGAAACCGGGGGGCATGGGGCCACCTGACATCCCGTCCCCGGGGGGCATGTTTCCTAGGACTGGACTTGGTGCTGCAGCGGCGCTCTGTGATGACAAAAAAAAGCAATAATGATGGGGATTCACATGTACACTACTGTTCAAAAGTTTAGGGTCAGTAAGACTTTTTTTTTTTTTTTTTTTTTTTTTTAAAGAAAATACTTTTATTCAGCAAGGTTGCATTGAATAGTTCAAATGTGACAGTAAAAAGATTTTTATTTCAAATAAATGCTGTTATTTTGAACTTTCTATTTAAAGAATCCTGAAAAAAATGTATCACAGTTCCACAAAAATATTACGCAGATCAACTGTTTTCAATACTGATAATATTAAGAAATGTTTCTTGAGCAGCAAATCATCATATTAGAATGATTTCTGAAGGATCGTGTGACTCTGGAGGCTGGATTAATGATGCTGAAAATTCAGCTTTGCTATAACAGGGAATAATTTTAAAATTTATACACAAATAGAAATCAGTCATTTAAAACTGGATAAGAGACTTTAAAAAAACAATCTTACAGACCCCAAAATTTTCTATGGTTGTGTAAATGAAATGCCAATGAGCCTAATTCAGTTCAGGAGAAACAACGGCTTTAACATTTTAAGTTTACAAGGTTTGACTGGAATGTATTTTGAACAATCACAGACACGGATATGCCGATACGTTAGTAGGTCCAAAATTTCAAAATCAGAAGTTCAGGTTTAGATTTTCTAGTTCCTAATTGTAATGTGTGTCCGCCACATTACATGTATAATTCAAATGTAGATGTACAAATATCAACAAGTCACGGCATGATCTCAGAATTCCACTTTAATCTGATTACATTAAAAAAAAAAGTTAACTTCAGCCCAAGCAGATTTATATGAAGAAGATTCACTTTGAATGCATTTTAATGCCAAGAACAAAACTCATATTTAGGAAAGATCACCCATGTAAACAGCTGTGGTGAATATTGTGTCATGCTACAATTTCCAAAGCAAACCTGTAGTGCATACTACATTCAACATATCTGCTCAAAACTGTTCAAAAGTTTGGGGTCAGTAAGATTTTTTTTTCTTTTTTAAAGAAATAAACACTTTTATTCAGCAAGGATGCATTAAATTGATCAAAACTGGCAGTAAATATGAATTCTATTTCAAATAAATGCTGTTCTTTTGAACTTTTTATTTATTTAAGAATCCTGAAAGAAATGTATCACCATTTCCACAAAAATATTAAAGTCTGCGTGAACCAGAAGTTGCAAACAACTTTTCTCCAGTGCTGTGACGTATTTCCAAGTGAAACGAAATATTGAATAGAGGGCAGAGATTTATTTTAGCGCTCCTCCTCTCCATCTCTCCCTCATAGCAGGCTAACGGTTGCAGAGGAGCGGTTTAAGTGATTTCAACCCAAGCCGTCAAACCGAGGTTATCAGAGAAGGGGCACCGTTGCAGCGGGGAGGAGCATTTTCAGATTTTGATTAAATATTAAGAAGCCAAACAATTTTTTAGTGTGGATCGACTTGCACAGATGAATTGTTCACCACAAAACTAGCAATTTGAGCTAACAAAATAAATAAGGTCAATTTTGATTTCATGTGTACTTTAAGCACCACTATTTTCAACATTGATAATAATAAAAGTTTATTGAGCAGCAAATCAGCATATTAGACTGATTTCTGAAAGATCATGGAACACTGAAGACTGTAATTAGGCTGAAAATTCAGCTTTGAATCACAGAAATAAATAAAAGGTTTAAATATATTAAAATAGAAAATATTATCATTTAAAATAACTTATTTAATAAATTTAATTATTTGATCAATTTATCCTTTATACTTACCAACTTTTCTCTATTCTCTATTCTGACAATCTCTACTACATAATCTAAACTTTTGTCTACATATTTTGAACAAACTGCTTCTGTGTTGTCGGTTCCATTATTTGAAAGTGACACTGCTCTATTGCATTATTAGATGTGGTATATCTGATTTCAGTTAGCCACCCCTAAACGTCATATAAAACTGAGGTTGGCCACTTAGATCAATCAGATGGTTCTTCGTGGACTAGGCTTTATGTCGATTTTCAAAAGTCTGACTCAGTGAGACTTCAGTAGCATGTCAAACAGATCTGCATTAATGTGGCATTAACCCTGAGAAAGATGCATCATTGGTCATCGCTCGCTCTCAGTCTTTCACTGAGTTAGTCAGTCTCTCAAGTTCAGTCTTCTGCGCTGTTACTATAGCAGCTCTGGGTCAGCGGGTGAAAGCTGATTACAACAAAAGGTCAGGACTTAAGAGACTTAAGACAGGTGAGGCGATATCTTACACAGAAATCCCTCTAAGCAGATCATCTTGATACAGCTGCTCCGATTGGACAGTGGAGATAATGCCAAAACACTTAAAAATAAAAAACTGGCATTGGATTATCCATCCCTGACACTGAGCTTTATAGCACACTGCTGCATCGAGCCTTCAAATAAACATCTATCAGGATGCCGGAGTCTATCCGTTACATCGACCACCAACTGAACAGTATTTTTTGAGACGCCTCATTATAATCATTTTCTGTGATGTGCACAAACGGCTTATCAAGATCCTCAGAGAGCACAGAAAGACTGCATCAACAGATCTTTTTACATCCTCGTGTGGGACTCTTTAAACACTTACATGTATTGCCCTAGCTACAGTTTATCAACCCCTGAATTAGGCCAGAGGGACATAATTTAGGGCATTTTCTTCAGCAGTCCCAACTAATCTCCTTTGTGAACACTGTTGTTCTCTCTGTGACCAAATACCACAAACAGAGATTAACCGATGAGATAAACAAACTCCAAAAGTCGATGCCTAAAATGGCAATGGGTTGGACAAGTGAAGGATCTGTGGATCAATACTTAAATCCAACAGAGACAAACATGAGACAGAGAGTCTGATGTTGAGAAGTACTTTTATTCTTTAAAGACTGAAAATTCAATATTTAACCACAATCAAGTTCTGGAGAAAACTGCCTGTAGGAAAAGCATTTGCCAATGGATTTTGACAGAGAAAGAGATATGTCTATGCAGAGCAACCCAGCTAAACCAACAAATCGTTTAAGGAATGCACTGTAACTAATTTGAAAAGAATAAAAGTTAATAGAACTGTAATATAATACCATTTTTTGAAGTAAAAAGAACAAATCATTTTAAATTACAGTGAAAAGCCATAAACCGACATTCACAGATTTCCTTGTGCTATACACAACATTTGATGGTTTTTAATTTTAATAATCATGTCTCTTCTTATTTTTTTGTTATCAGTAATGTACATTTGGGTTTTATGTTACATCTTAGTTACCATGATGGTGTTTTGTATTTGTGTGACATATTAGTATTTCCCTGAGCTTGTGGGAAAGACTACTTGTGATGAATTTGGCTCATCATGTGGTTTTCTATTTACCACCAGTGTTATTACAACATATTTGTAGACACTAACTGACATCTTATGGGTTTAGTAATAAAATCTGGTCTATATTTTATTATGGCCAAATGATGACCAACTACAGAACAATAAGATCTGCAATCATTTATTTCACATGCAATAAAAAAAAAAGATCCCCACAAAAGGTTGTAAAGACAACACAAATGAATTAGCAGAAAATTTGTATGACTTTATACTTTCGGAATTTGGACAAAGGGAAATTTAGAGAAAAAACTAAATTAAATTGGCAACAAATAAAAAAAAAAAAAAAAAAAAAAAAAAATATATATATATATATATATATATATATATAAAATTGTTAATTGCCTTACAAATTTTATGCCATGAATCTTGCAAACTTGGCAAATCAAGTGACAAATTCTCCCTTGGAAGTGCTCATTGTTGTAGCCTGATAGCTTTTTCTTGAAAGTAAGCTTCCCAGGTGACTGAAAAGAGTCTGTGGACCCAGACACCTGGAAACTGTAGTAGCCAATTAGATTGGAACGCCCAATTTCAGCCATGAGTTTCCATTTTTTTTTGCAATGTGTCAGCAAAATGCCAGTACATATAGTAAGAGACTGAGACTAAAAAGAATCAAAACTTAACCCCATGAACAAGTACCTGCGATGTTGCCAGGTCTAAATTATTTTATTGGATAGAAATTGAAAGTAAAATTTAAACTGGAAAAGTCACAAGGACTTTGAATATTGTTGTGAACAATGGGTCCTGGGCCCTGGAGTCAAAAAGGTTGAGAAACACTGCCCTAGAGCAACATGGGGTTGATGTCAGAATGAAATGGAAGTTGCGATAGTCTTCCCTATTGTGACATGCACCTTATATAAGACATAACATTATGAGCACTGACAGGTGAAGTGAATAACACTGAATATCTCTTCATCACGGCAACTGTTAGTGGGTGGGATATATTTGGCAACAAGTGAACATTTTGGGCAAGTGTGAGGATTTTAGCGAGTTTGACAAGGGCCAAATTGTGATGCCTAGACAACTGGGTCTGAGCATCTCCAAAACTGCAGCTCTTTTGGGGTGTTCCCGGTCTACAGTGGTCAGTATCTATCAAAAGTGGTCCAAGGAAGGAACAGTGGTGAACCGGCGACAGGGACATGGGCGGCCAAGACTCATTGTTTCACGTGGGGAGCGAAGGCTGGCCCGTGTGGTCCGATACAACAGAAGAGCTACTGTAGCTCAAATTGCTCAAGAAGTTAATGCTGGTTCTGATAGAAAGGAGTCACAATACATATGTACATACACAATATGTTGCGTATGGGGCTGCATAGTCGCAGACCAGTCAGGGTGTCCATGCTGACCCACATCCACCGCCAAAAGCGCCAACAGTGGGCACATGAGCATCAGAACTGGACCATGGAGCAATGGAAGAAGGTGGCCTGGTCTGATGAATCACGTTTTCTTTTACATCACGTGGATGGCCAGGTGCGTGTGCGTCGCTTACCTGGGGAACACATGGCACCAGGATGCACTATGGGAAGAAGGCAAGCCGGCAAGCCGGCGGAGGCAATGTGAAGCTTTGGGAAATGTTCTGCTGGAAACCTTGGGTCCTGCCATCCATGTGGATGTTACTTTGACACGTACCACCTACCTAAGCATTGTTGCAGACCATGTACATCCTTTCATGGAAACGATATTCCCTGGTGGCTGTGGCCTCTTTCAGCAGGATAATGCGCCCTGCCACAAAGCAAAAATGGTTCTGGAATGGTTTGAGGAGCACAACAACGAGTTTGTGGTGTTGACTTAGCCTCCAAATTCCCAAGATGAACAAACAAGTCCGATCCATGGAGGCCCCACCTTGCAACTTACACCCCTTTTCCACCAAGGCAGTTTGAGTGCTGGTTCGGAGCCAGAGCCTAGTTTAAAATCAGTTCTTTGTCTTTCGACACAAAAAGCACCAGCTCCGAACCAGAAAAAGTGGTTCGTAAGTAGCACCAAAACATTGCTGGGCTAGCAATGTTAGAACCGCTTGCGTCAGGGGCTGGGGGCGGGGTTACCGTGACCAACAAGAAACTTGAGAATGCCATTTTTGAAATAGCATTTAATTGAGCTAATAGCAGCTCGATCGTAATCTCCGTCTATACAAATTACGGTGAGCCGTGTTTGGATGCCAATGTAGGTTCGCAAAGCCATGAGCATCAACAGTAGTGAAACATCCGCGATTGTTGATAGAAGGCTTGTCCGAGATGCATCAGAGCAGCGCGGACCGATTCGGCGGGTGCCGCGGATCCACAGGAGCGTTTGTAGAGCATATGACTCCTTGTACTTTTGGATCGTTCTCATGGAGCTTTGATGTCTTGCGCCGATCGCTTTGCGAGAAGCCGATGCATCTCAAACGAGCTTGGTGTATTTGTGTTTGGCGCTGCGGCGCTAGCTTTGCTGTGAAATATGAGACGTATACAGTGATGCGAGACCTGGCTCTGTGGTGGCTCTCTAGCCTGTGGAAAGGCAAACTGGTTCTTAGAAGGCTTGTCAGTTGAACCAACTCCGAACTGGCACTAGCACTAGCTCTGAACTAGCACCTGGTTCGTGCTGGTGGAAAGGGGGTATTACAGGACTTGATCTTGGTTCAGGGGTCAAGTGGAGTCCATGCCTCGATGGGTTAGGGCAGCAAAAGGGGGACCAACACAATATTAGGAAGATGGTCATAATGTTATACCTGATCAGTGTATATCTGAGTGAAATGGCTTCGCAAACAAGAAAAAAAAAATGTAGGGCTGGACTTCTTTTTGTCCATCAGGAATTGATTGGTTGTGATTTGCTATTTCTGTGAAGTCATGTGCGTGATGCCACCCTTGCGCCAGTAAACACATCATCATAGCAGAGAAGTTGCTGAAACAAGGAAGTTATTTTGATTAGAGATTACAAGATGAATTAAAATAACAAAATAATGATGTGCTCGAAGAAATCATAATAAATACTGAAATGTCCCCCCCAAAAAAGAATTGTCAATTTTGATTTCATGGTGACTTTAAGTGCTTCACTCAAATGCACACAAATCATGGATCACCCCTTTGCAGGTTTGAACCTGCAACATTATTATGTTAAACCATTCCTTGACCCTACTCTGACGATCACAGAGTTGACGCAATATTATCACTGACCATGAAAATAACAGACTAACAGACAGTGAAGAACTTACACTGACTGCCAAGTAAACGACAATACTAAATATTAAATTATTGATTTGTGCAGTTCGCCTTGATCATTCATTTAGTCCAGAAATGAAGACCTTATGGATTTCAAAAAAGTTCCTAATGTAATATTTAAAAGTTACATAAGTTATTTGACTAAATTATATACAGTACAAGTCTTGATCACTGTTCTACCCCAGCCAGATAACGGACTTCCTGAGTCAATCTCCCTTATCAGTCCATCACAAGCCCCAGTGGGGATCTCAGTACACGCCTACAGCACCACCCATCAGATTAAACCACCAGTCAACTGCCAAGCGTCTTCTGTTTCCTGCTTCTAGTCATTCTCACATGGATGTGATCGTCATAATATTGCCTTCTAATGTTCTGTCTAACAAAACGTCTGATATGGGTGTGATAGAGCTCAGTCGACAGACATTAGATGGCACTTGAGACAGCAGGCTTGCACCACAGACAGGCAACACCGCACTTCACATTCTGCCACCATCATTACATGAAAATCCTGGTCTGGCTCTGACCTCAGTACACAAAAGATCCATCTGGCTAGATGATTGTGAAAACTAATATATTCATTTGATCCCAGGCTAAGAGGTACACGATCGCCTTGGTGGCATGCAAGTAAGATATTTGGAAAGATGAGTGAGCTCAAGTGGTAAAGCCCGAGGGCTCCGTGACCTTGAAAATATGACACAGAATAGCTATGGATTAATGATACAGCACTCGTATGGGGTATAACACAGGAAGCATACGCAAGATGTGGAAGCACTTTAAAGGTTCAGTGAACATGGAATGTGCCCATACCAGTTGCAATACCAGGAACACCAGGAATCTCTCATTTCACCATTCATAGTGCACATTTTTGTGTAACAATATGTCTAATGATTAGATCAGTTTGATAATAGAGGCTGCTGCATATTTTGACCAAAAAATACAATCCTTTCACTCCTGGAGGTAAAATACAAGTCTTTCAATAACTGGGAACTGGGAACCGGGTATATATACTTCATAATATGATAAACTGCATACAGCATACAATCACAGGATACTTATTTCACATTATTTGACAAATGTAACTAATCTTTAAAAAAATGAAAAACTGTATTATTTAAAACTGCAGTCAGTAGGTTTTGCCTCTTTGTCACCGTCTCAATCCTTTCTGGATTACAGTCCACCATCAAAATGATGTTTAATTATTCTAGCTGCTGTGAGAAAACGCTATAAATGATCCGCTACATAACATCCTCATAGCCTACTAGCTGGGACTCCTTTCTGTTTACAGACATGAAGTAATGGCGCAAAGACAAAAGGCTGCATGAGCAAATTTTCTAGCAGAAACCCACCAGCACTGATTTTATTATAAAACATTATTACAAGCTTAGGTTGTAAATCGGGATAAGGTAAGGAGATAGTTTTGAACACTGGCTGGTTATGTACTTGTAAAATGGATTTTGGATCATTTTTAACCCCCCAAAAAAGTTACGGACTTCAGCTTTAAATCATGTCCTCATTCACAACTATTCTGATGGGTTATGTAAAATAAAATAATACATACATTTTAATTTACTTTTTTTTTAATAATTGTAATTAAAATAACTAAAAAGGCAGAATTTACAAAAATATCAACTGTAAATAATATGGCTGGGTGTGATGATATGTACTATAAAAGACAATAATAATTGTTTCTGAATCGACCTTTAAAAAAAAAAAAAAAAGGCACAATATGTAAGATCTTTGCATTAAAATATCCAAAAAACAATAGAACAATATTATAGATTGTTGACTTACATTATTCCAAATGTTTCCAAAAATGTTTAAATCCAGAGAAATCTGCAATTTTAACCAGTGACAAGGCCCATGTCATTGAATCACCTGTCAATGGCATCATATCCATAGATAGACCTGTGTTTGTTGTCCATAACACACACACACATATATATATATATATATATATATATATATGTATATGTATATGTATATGTTATGGACAACAACAAACACAGGTGCATTTTACTGATGGCATTTTGAAAGCACAGAGATACCATGACAAGATCCTGAGGCCCATTGTTGTGCCATTTATCCACGACCATCACCTCATGTTGCAGCATGATAATGTACGGCCCCATGTTGCAAGGATTCTGTACACAATTCCTGGAAGCTGAAAACATCCCAGTTCTTGCATGGCCAGCATACTCTCTGGACATGTCACCCATTGAGCACGTTTGGGATGCTCTGGATCGGTGTATACGACAGCGTGTTCCAGTTCCTGCCAATATCCAGCAACTTTAAACAGCCATTGAAGATGAGTTGACCAACATTCCACAGGCCACAATCAACAACCTGATCAACTCTATGTGAAGGAGATGTGTTGCACTGCATGAGGCAAATGGTGGTCACACCAGATACTGACTGGTTTCTTTGGGAATTTAAATCTCAGCGGTTTCACAACTAGAAGCTGTGTAATGATGTGCCATCCATGATTCTGTGAGTGACACCCTGTCCATTGCAAGACTGCGGGCACGCTGACATGTCTGGAGCAGTGGAATGAGGCATCTATGTATAAATATCAATGACTATATCCCCCTACCCTCAGTTGTCGGTAGAAACCATAGAAACACAGTGTAGTAGTGAGGAAGTAGTAGTTGTAGCATTAAAGCCAATGATCTCTGGTAGCATCTGTCAAGTCACAGTTGTTTGTTGTTTGGCACATTTGTAATGAACCACAATTATTCATTATCATGTGCTGCAGGTTCTGTCACCAAAGATAAACCCATAAAGCAAAAACGGCTGTGGAGGTGAACACACCAACTCCCATAATTCCATGCTCCATCACTGAGTCATTAAGCTACATCTTTGTTATTGTTTTGAATAAGCGACCTCTAGGTGAAACTTACTGTGCCTTTAACACTAAAACAACTAAACGCATCAGGGTTGGTACATAATATGTTTTGAAAGAGAAATGGCGTGGGTTTTTAAATAGCTTTTCTGTTAAACTGCATGTAATTTATTACCAGGCAAACCACATTTAAATTTGCCCAGTCACCTTTTCAAATTGCAAAAGGGCTGAAATAATATAGTGCTGAATATTTCGGATTAGGGAAGCAGTGATTAATAACTATTAGTATGTACAAAGTAAATAAGTGCAAGGCTGTAAGCACACATGTAGGATTGAGGTAACAATTTAAAGAATAATTCAAAGAATTACTCAATGAAAAAAAACTGTATTTGTTGACAACAAATCTGAATATTGGTGGCATTGTTTCTTAAGAACAACCCTGGCTATAAATATAAAAACACCTTGTAGTATACTAGACTGTGATACGATTCAAGCTGTTAAGCAGCAAGTGTAACGCCACACAGAATGCAAAAAGACATTGTTTTGCACAGAACGCCTGAAAAGCATGAAACTATTACATCTCACTCTAGTTAAAGCATGAAATCGAGTAGATGGCTAATTTGCATCCAACTTATCACACAGCGCCCATTTAACAGTCAAAACACACTCATTGTGCTCCTACTGTCTGTCACTTGGTGGACAGGTGTTACTGGTTTGCTTATTCACACGTTTACTTTCCACATGGAATGCTGGCCAACTCTGAAGAGACGCATCGCGCTCGTCTGTCTCCACAGAGCGAGGAGATGAGTGCCATCTGCCTGGTAACAAAGCCCCTTAATCTGACGCCATCCATACGTCTGACCTCATAAGACCCAGATAAGATCCAAGAGCCCAGGGGTTAAATGAATGGTTATCAAATACTGAAAGAAGAGTGAAAGAAATCACATGAATTCTTCCCTGAATAAACTGAATCCATCAGAGCAATGTCATGTCTGATTGGAAAAGTTCCTAAAATGTTTTTATTTTAGTATCATAGAGATACTATTATAGTTTTTATTAATATTTTTAAATCAGTTTTCATTTTTATTTTAGTTAAATGTTTACTCATTTTTTTGTGTGTCTTGCTTCTTAATATATTTAAGGTCTATATAGTTATTTTATTTTTAGTTATTTTAGTACATCAAGTTAAACCAAATTAAAAAGAGAAACTTTGCCTTGGCAACTAATTAAAATAAAATATGTTTTTTAATAATATTTTAATTATAAAATTATTAAATTATAAAATTATATAATATACTATTATAACCCGATCATTACTGATTAGTTGGTCAAATGACAACATACTCTAACCCTGAGTTAAGTTATACATTTTAACTAATAATAATAATACATAATACAAGAATAAAAACCTTAAAATTAATGTACAGTATATTTATTAATAAATGTATTTATTTTTATTTTAAATAATGTAAAGATTTTTATATTAAATAATATATTGATTTATTTCTTTTATTCAAATCTTGTATATTATTATTAAAAAAAAAAGTAAATCTAAAAATATTTAAAAAAATAGTGATGTCAATTGATTGAAAAAATTTATTAAAATCACACATTTTTCTGTAATTAATCACACAAACTTTTTAATTTATTTTAACACTAATAATTTCACATTTAATTTCCAAATTAATGTAGAAACAACACAAAGACAGTATATTTTATTTGATCTAACAGTTAGGAAATATCCAGAAATTGAATAAAGTTATCAAACACTTCAAAGTCTGCATATTCTATAGATTAAATATAAAAAAATTTTAACGCTACAAATGTTATTCAGTTAAAGTGCCCCAATTAGGGATCGATCTTTCATGTAGTGTGAAACATATATATATAGCTGAATGAAATGAAAACATCCTGCAAAGTTTTAAATCTGAAAGTGCACCGTATATAAAGTTATTGTCTCTCAAAAGTAAGAGTCGACTCTGAGTCAACTAAATGAGTCGTTTGTAAAATGAATCCCAAGTCGTTTCGTTCTGATGTCACAACGAAACATTAGCATATTGCCCGCCCACTTATTGCACGCACAGACACCAGGGAAAATTATTTTTCTCAACAATACCACAGCAGTACAATCTTTTGCTTCTCAAACCTCTGGGAGTTTAACACAGGATTCACAAAAATATGGATCAGTGCCCAGTTTATTTGGACCAGCTTGCTCCTCTGAATCTTAATTGGTATGTATGATTAATAATTGATATTTATAGTTCCTAGAGATCGTTCGAAATTCATAGTTTTGAATGTTATGTTGTCTTCATGTCTACTGCAAACCAGCTAACTCACATTTCTGTAGTTTTGCTATTCACATGTGCGTCCAATATTGTCTAAAAATGTGTTGATTAATGCAGCTTGTCTGTCTTATTACTTGGAGTAATGATCAAGGATGAAGCACGACTTTTGTTTACAAAGTGTAATGCATTATCATCTATTCACGTTTGTGCTCGACTAACGTGGGAGTTTACAACATATAAAACAAACAGTTTTTTTCCCTCAGCGTTTATATTTTTACAGTAGAGTGGAGCTCTATCTGTATTGTAATATGATGTTAAGATGCTAGTCCACACTAACTAGTTGAAGTATTTCCACAGTTCCCACAGGTGCATCTACATAAAGTATAACAGTGATGCTGCTATCACGTCTTATAAATAACTAAGGTGACACTTACCATATTTCTGGTTGATCGACTTCTTCAGACGTTTCATCGTAGGACTCGGGCTCGAAATGATACGGTAAAATCAATGCTCTTTTCTGACCATTCAATGTATACAATGTCTTGCGAATTGATAGCTGCTGTCATTCAGTTATGGCAATGGGCATGCGGTGCGCGCAGTAGACCAATCACAAAGGACTGGGCCATCTGACCAATCAGAGCAGTATAGGCTTATGGAAAGGAGGGGTTTAGAGAGACTGATTCTTTGAACTGCTTCTAACGAATCGTTAACCAATCTTTGGTGAACTGAAGTGAAATTAAATGTATATTATGAGAAAACAAAAGTGTTTTTTGACCTTGCATGTAAACCAGTTGTAGGAGACTCCCAAAGGAATATTAGGAACCTTAAAAAGGCATAATAGGGGCACTTTAAGATCAAGTGAGTGATTTTCTTTTTCTTTTGTTCTTTGATTAACATTAATGGCAGACTGTAGCAGGTTTATAGGCTGCTGTCACTTATTCACTGCTGCATCCTATTTTCTCACAACTCTTTAAAGCTGCAGTCTGCGATTTTTCCTCTTTGTCGCCATCTCTGTTTGAAACATGCGATTGCAGTCCTATGCGGAACAGTTATCTGTATGTGCGTTGTGCCTCGGCAAAGCTCGTCAACGCGGATGAATCTAATGTTTGCTGTCAGTAACTGCACCGGTGTGGATACTGAACTTCAGAATCACAGATTCTACGTCTTTAAAGTATGACCAATATAAGAATTTTAACTGGAAAATGTCATCTGAACAAGTAAGTAACATTTCTGCCACTTTTGTTTTGACCAACTGAGGAAAAAAGCATTAGGCCTACAATAAATCGCGCTGCCAATGATGATTAAATCTAACGATCACTAAGCTCTGATCACACCAAACCGTGCAAATTATTATTACTGTTATATTGTTCTCAAATTGTTAATGTTAACAACATCAGCATTGCGTGACTGTGTATTTAGTGTGTATTAGCGTTACCTGTAGATTTCAATTTCTGTATCCACTCCACAGTCCGAAGTCTTTTGCTTTTTGACTACGGGTGAATCTCCAGTTGTCACTGAAGATTGTCATTTGGACCTTTCTGGATAACAATCCGCCATCAAAATGATAAGTTTAATTATTTCAGCTGCTGTGAGAAAAGGCTATAAACGTGCCGCTACCAGCAGCTTCCTCACATGATTTAACTGAGCCTATCGATGGGACTTCTTTCCGTTTACGGACGTGACGTAATGACGCACAGAGGAACTGCTGCATGCTTGAATTTCCCACGGAAATCCGCCAGTTCGTTCTTATTATAAAACATTATTACAAGCTAACCGTCGTGAATCGAGACAAGATATTTAGATAGTTTTGAACACTGGGTGGTTATGTACTTGTTCAAAAGTTGATTTTGGATAATTTTTAACCAAAAAAAGTTGCGGACTGCAGCTTTAAAATTAAGACTTTATTTGACTCATGAGGCTACTCGACAAAACAGGCATTTTGGCATAATTCTGTGTTTTTGTCTGTTCAAGCACGAAAGAGGTCTCAATGCAGCCGACGCGCATTTGAAGCAGCTTTCTGTGTGCACGAGTCGTGTGTCTGTCACGATTCACAGACAGCGCCCCAGTTTTGCATCTTATAGCGCTTGAATGAATGATAGCGTGATCATATAAATGTAACGCTATCTGAAGGATAACAGAAAAAAACAGATGCTGTGTTAGTTGCATTAAATATTTTAAATGTGTTAAACTGAAAAACAAAACAACAACAACGTGTTAACAGGTTAATTTTGACATATATATTATATTATATTATTATATTATATATAATATCTGTCAAAATGAACCTGTTAATACGTTATTTTTTAAATATTTTATGTTTATGTAATTGCTAATTATTGGGAAATTTGAACCAGTTGGGATCTCCAGAACACTAAACACTGGTTTACAGCTCCGTTGTTTCATCCAAATAACAGGGGGAGGGGAGGGAAATGAAAGCGAGAGAAGAATGAGAGAGAAGAATGAGAGAGAAGGTAAAGAGTCAGTCCTGACCACAGCCTGGGGCAACACCTCCTGTCTGATGTTAGCAGTTCCCCTGGAGATTCATTAATGATTACCAGACACACAATCACAGAGATTTTTGTGACGCAAGAGTCCTAAAAGAAGGAGGTTACTTTAGGACATAAAGGGATCATAAAAGACCAGATCTATAGAGCTGTGATATATGATACTGTAAGCTGTATAGATCTCCACCTCCGATCTGAAGAAAAGTATCCGAACAGCTAATAATGCATAATCTCTGCAATTTTCAAGCCATTCAGACAGAATCAACAAATAGATCAGTGATTTCTGCCCATGAGCATCAAGACCATTACTGACAAGAACGACTCCATCAGGCTACTGTAATGCTGAAAGCCGATAGGATTGTAGTTTAATGGCTATTGACAGCTGTTCCTTAGGGAGTCAGGGCTGGTGTACGGCATCAGAGAGCAGTCGACTCCAGGCAAGAAGCTCTCTCTCCATCTGCTGCCATCTCCTGTAGCTTCCCTTTCTCAGTCCTTCTCCACCCACAACCCTCTCAGTTAAAAGGGCATCTGCTCAAGCACCCAACCCCCTCCACGTCCTCCAGGCTATGATTGGAATAGCAAATACCATACTACTCATACTAGTTTTGCTGGTTTATGTTAGCTTATTATTGTGCTGTGCTTACCTGGTAACAGTCAGCACAGTGAAACCCTCTCAGAGAAGTTAAAGTAACACCACTACAGCCATTAATACACTGCTTCAATAATACATTTCAAGACTATCTCTGTTGGACATCAACTCTCCTGGTGTGAGCAATGTTCCTGTTATTATGCAAAAGTGGAAAGATAAAGGACAGTATTTTTTTTTGCTGATTCTTGTTAATCGCTCCTGGACGGCAGTCTGACAGATTATTAATTTAATAAATCGCTGCAGTAGGAAAAAGTCTCAAACTGCTGGATGCCATGAAGGAGATGAAAAACTCTTCATTTAATTTAAAAGGGTGGCCAGGATATTATATCCTTTTGTGCACAAAAGAAGAAAGAAAGTCATACATCGAGTTCAGAACATCATGAGGGTGAATAAGTTATGACAGAATTTTCATCCTTTAACATGCAATGTAATAGGTTTACTGCTGCATATTGCTGGAGATGCATGATAAATGAGTATCATATCGATTATCGACAGATATTTAATTTATTTATATATTTTCATTTATCAGTATGCAATGATATTGAATATAATTGTGCCTCTGCTGTGACCTTTAAAGTTCATCTTAAAATACTAAGAATAACAAATATCAAAATGAATCCATTTTACAAACTGTATTATAATGTTGTGATGCCTAAATCGATTATATTTTAGTTACATTTTTTGTGATTTATTTTTAATTTATTTAGAGAAAAGAACAGAATTTTAATATTTTAATGTTGTTTTCACATACTCCTATAAATAAATAAAGTATGTATGTATTTATTTATGCATGTACTCAGATCAGTCATAAACAGGCAATTCACCAGAGAAAGACCCTGTCCTGTATTTTTCTGTGGACGTCAAAACAGTTCATTTGATTCACACTTGAAATGTGAACTAGACTCTGAAGCTGCTGTAAGCATGCTTCCTTTTATACTGCATTCCTAAGGGAATCTGCAAGTAACAGTAACAGGACATAAGTGGAAAACACACGCTCTTCGGACTCCAGGGGTTTGCACTGATGCCTCGACTGCACTGTTCTGCTACTCCCATGGGTTTAGTTTGGCCAAAATGATGCAACTTACTTTACGATAATAGTCGCTGACAAACAGTGTGGCCTAAAGATGATGGTGAGCAGCTAAGAGGTCTCGAGGAAACTCAATCCAGGTCCTCTGTTCATCTCACCTGTCAAATCCATACACTTCCACTGCAATGTTTTCTTTGATAAGCCTGTAAACATTTTCCCTTCCCGATAAATTATTCAGAGACAGGGTTCTGTGGTTCATGCACAATGTTTGACCTAAAGACTATTTTGAGCAATCGTTTGATAGGCAGAGAGACTCTAAAGAGCTCTAGAGGATGGGGTAATTAGCCAGGGAGAGCAGTTTATGGGCTCTCTGATGCCCTTGTCCAATTGACCTCCCTGATAAAAGCGCCATTACTGGCAATTAAGCCACAAGACGCAAAACAAGGAGCTCTAAGAGGAAGTGCTACGACTGAACTGTTGTATGCGAATCAACTGGCTTCGTTCATGTAAACAAACAGCCACCAGTTTACTGATGCACAAAATGAATGCAAAGGTGTGTTTTAGCAGGTACACCCGATGCATTTATATTCAAGATACATTACAAAAGACTCATGTATGGGCATGACCTTACATGAATTTACCTTGGTAGATGAGGTAAATACAGAAGGAAAAAAAAGGATGCATGATATTAAAATTTTGGCCAATACCAAAAAGTTATTAATTATTATTACTAATTATTTCCAAATTCATTCTTTCTTATAACCGAAAAACATTAAAATATGTTTTTTAAATAATAATAATAATAATAATAATAATAATAATAAATCAATTTAGGCATCACAACATCTGAATGTACTTTATGAAAAATGGATATTCATTTTGAGATATGGTAAAGATTATATTTCAGATTTATTCAATTATTATTATCAAAGTTTAACTTAAAAAGAACTCAATGCGGTGCAAGCGCTGACTGACACACAGCACAAGCGTGTGCACAGAAAACCACGTATCGCAAGTTCAGTTCTCTTCACGTCTTATTGCGCTTGAATGGTCGAATACACACGCATATGTCAAAATGCCCATCGTGTGGAGTATTCATGTAAACACTGCTGGTTATGTCTCAAGTGAAAGTAAAAAGTTGGGTGTAAATCGGATGTGTATCAGTATAGCTCGTTTGGTCTTAAAGGTGCCCTAGAATCAAAAATTGAATTTACCTTGGCATAGTTAAATAACAAAAGTTCAGTACATGGAAAAGACATACAGTGAGTTTCAAACCCCATTGCTTCCTCCTTCTTATATAAATCTCATTTGTTTAAAAGACTTCCGGAAAACATGCGGATCTCAACATAACACCGACTGTTCTGTAACAATTGGGATCATTAATATGCATGACCCCAATATTTGCATATATGCCAGCCCATGTTCAAGGCATTAGACAAGGAAAGGCAGTATTAATGTCTGGATCTGTGCACAGACAAGGTAAGCAAGCAAGAACAACAGCGAAAAATGGCAGATGGAGCAATAATAACTGACATGATCCATGAAAGCATGATATTTTTAGTGATATTTGTAAATTGTCTTTCTAAAATGTTTCATTAGCATGTTGCTAATGTACTGTTAAATGTGGTTAAAGTTACCAACATTTCTTACTGTATTCACGGAGACAAGAGTCGTACAGCATGCATGACGAACATCTTGTAAAGATCCATTTGAGGGTTATATTAGCTGTGTGAACTTTGTAAATGCACTGTAATATAGTCGAGAGCTTGTGTGGCAGGGAGCAGGCGAATTAAAGGGGCGGCGCACTGCCAAAATCAGTGTATAGTTAATGATGCCCCAAAACGGGCAGTTAAAAAAATTAATTAAAAAAAATGTATGGGGTATTTTGAGCTGAAACTTCACAGACACATTCAGGAGACACCTTAGACTTATATTACATCTTGTGAAAAAGCATTCTTGGGCACCTTTAAAGTGAGAGCAGCATAAGGGACTGTTCACATTTACCTCAAATTTGCTATTTCAAATGTAGCCGTGTGGCAGGCGCACTCATAATGGAAGCGATGCGTTTTCCAGGCTCATCGAGATGAAAATTCTCACATTTTCAGAATGCCACATGTGCACCGCAGGTCATGTGACAAGAACCAACCGATCAGCTTCGGCATTTCCGTAACAAAACATAGAAAGCTTAGTTGAACAGCTGATCATATCTGTACAGTTTGTGTGGTTTTTATCTCTCATCTCTATAAATATATCTAATAGTACAGCTAATGCAAGGGCTAGAAATCAATGAATCCTTTGCTGATACTTCCTCGTCATCGTGGAGAGCAAAGTTCATGGTTGCATAGCAACAACAGACGCCACGGGAGCGCAAGTGCTTTGGAAATACAGAGAAAGCAGCACTGCCGAGCTTTCCACGCATTTAAAAAGGTTTAATAATAATAAATTTATATTTAATTCATACATTGAAGACTATGTAATATTTTATTTTTACATTTTATTATTACATTTCTGTACCAATTCGAACTAATTGTTAAATAAACCTATTGTATGTAAAATTTAATTTGTTAAATTAATGTTTTGTTGTCCTATTATTTGTAATTTGCACATTTTTTCTTATTTTTAATAACAGACATGATATAAAATAACACAAAATAACTATACTTTGAGATATATCTTATATATATATATATATATATATATATAAATATATATATAAATATATAATATATATATATAAATATATAATATATATATATAAATATATAATATATATATAAATATATAATATATATATAAATATATAATATATATATAAATATATAATATATATATAAATATATAATATATATATAAATATATAATATATATATAAATATATAAATATATATATATATATATCTATATAAATAAATATAAATATATATATAAATATATATATATATAAATATATCAATATATATATAAATATATATATCTATAAATATATATAAATATATATATATATATATATATAAACTTGAAACATGAAATAAAATTTCTCATATCATGAAATAAGAATTTGATCATGTTGCCCACCCCTACATAGACTTAGGCCATGTAACAACCACCCCCAACATCCATGTTTTTCATTATTTCAAACTCCACTCACATAAATCTAAAAAAAAAAAAAAAAAAAAAAAAATCTCAATTTAAATATTCAAATTAAATTGAATAGCAGGCAAATTCCTCATGTTTCAGGGGTGTTCACTGGAAAACTTGGTTTTCATATACATAAAGTGCTGGAATAAGTTATTGTATGTGATTATTCCCTTTTAGAGTCTTATTAATAATCATAAAGCAAACGTTGACAGTACTGTCAAATTTCTGTAATATACGGCACCTTCCCTTAGGCTGAACATAGCGAACTGACAATACATGTGAATTATGTCTATGTGGGGATTCCCAGACAAACAATATGTAAAGACCCCCAGATTAGTTTAGGGCTTTGCCCTGAGCAGTTAAACAGCAGGAGCTGAAAACAGTTTTTACTGTTATATTCATAAAGGTATCTACTGAGACGCCGTGCCTGTTCAGAGTAGGGGGAGGGGAGCGTCAGCAGTCAGACGCAGGCAGACACAGGCACAGTGTGTTCGCTTGAGGCAGACCACCCAGGTCACCTGCCACCTGGGCTGTAGTTATGGCAACCATATCCTCTCCAAACAACTACATTCAGGTGAGACGATGGAGGGAGGTGAATGGGCAGAAACGCTTTACATGTCATGCTAATTAAGAGTTTGTGCTCAGTTCTGCGTTTTGTTACTCATAATGAAGTCTACATAGAACCTGCAGACATTTTTACAAGCTTTGCGATGATTGTGTGTGCAAATCTGTGATTAAATGATTATTCAGAAGTACCTACTCAGAGAGTATGTGATTTTGGATGCAGCCTTTATTTATGAGCAAGTCATTGAATCGTTTACTCAACCTATTTGTTGAACAACATTCATTCAAAGCAATGCTGTGTTATGCTCGGTGGTTGATTTTTTTTTAACTTAATTTCAAAGTATTTTCATTGGTGGCCCAAAACAGACAAGCTAACCATCTGCAACAGTATGCAATAATAACATATTCAGTGTATATGATTAAGTTTATTTAAATCATAAATGGATGCTAACTTATTGGGACATTCCTTGTCCCTGTCCCTAAAGTTCTCCCCTACAACTAGCTAGGGCCCTATAATTTCCGAATTAAATGAATTAAAAGCAGGTCAGTACACGTAAATTAAATCGCGATATAGACTAGTGACAATATTAAACCGCAAAAAATCCCGCATGCCTGTGTGCCTCTGAAATGAATGATGCGGCAGTTTCATTTACCTCACACCGCCTCACACATAATAGCGCGGGCGCACGCACGCTGAAGCACATGCAACGCTCGCAGTGTTTTCGTCCTCTGTCGCCTCACTATATGAATGCACAAATTCATCTCCAGAGCTGCTCTGAAAGTCACTTCATCAGCATTTAACCGCTTCGTTTGAGAAAACTACCGTCATAAACACAGAGAAACTCAAAGCTCTAGGCAAACAGTCAAAATAAAAGTTTGATTTATCTTGGCAGAAACATTACTGCTGTACAGTAGAATTTAGATAAATTTAATTAAAATTTATTTAATTTAATAATAAAATTAAAATATATTTTAAACAATAATCTCAGTGTTTCTTCCATGCTTTAATTTTAAAGCTCTGTTGTGCAGCACATTGTTTGACAAAAAAAGTGTCATGATTAAAAGATAAATTAAATGGTATGCGTTCATTTGATTGCCAGAAAAATTTAAATACACAACAGAAGTTCTGAAGCAAAAAAAAAATTCATAAAAATATATTTTTTAAGTAATTAATATTGTTGTTTTTAAGAATTAAATTAATTAGACATGCTTTTTGATTACTAAAATTTTATTTAACCATTAAAATGGAGTCTGAAAAAATGGAATTTTTGAAAAAATAAAACGTTTTTTAATAGGGCCCTAACTACCCTTAACCCTACCCCTTAAACACTTTGTTCCCACTGTTAATTTCAAGTTAGGCACTTGAATTCCACTTTTTGATTATTGTGTTCATTTTTATTTAAAATATATGGCTCTCTGAACGTAGGAAAAGGGAGAAGAATGAGTTCATAAAAAGTCAGATTCGAACTTGGGTCGGTCACATCAAAAGCTGCCGCTACCCGACTTACTCTCCATACCACTGATCTTGTTATTAGATGGGTTTCTTTTATAATTTTGTCTGGCTCAGACAATGGTGGGTGGAGTTAATATAAAATAGCCTCTGCCAACAAGCCAAAAAAAAAACAAAACTAGCCTATGCCAAATAACATCAAGAATGTCTTCTATTGCTGAACAGAGGCACAAACATTTTCACCCAGAGCTCCACAATATCATGAGGAATTCAGGCAGATCAGTGGCTGCTGGTCTTAAGCCTGGCCTAAAGAACACAGCACTACATTCCAACCCCCTAAAAGACATACCCCCTACTCCACCTAGCCGGCAAGACAACAGTCAGGCAAAAAGAGAGAGAGATAGAGAAAAAGAAGGAAATTCCTGGAATAGCTCAGAAGTGGAGAGTCACATTCATAACCACTCCTGTTGCAGCGTGTCCACAAAACCTAGCCAAGAACAGGGGTTTTCTTATCAGCAAGTAAACTAATTAAACCCACCCTCTCTCTTTTAAACACACACACACACACACACACATAAAGACAGGGATACGTGCTGCGGGCCCCGAACTCATATGAAAACACAAATGCTGGCCCCTGAATTTTTTCCTGGCCCTCATTTTGTTTTGTTTATCTGCAGCACACAGGAAAAAAGACGAGGATTGAGCCAAGGCCTGACCCAACACCCCTCCCCTGCCTGCACTCCCTTTCGCTCTCTGTCGTTCACTTCCTTCCTGTATTCTCCAGTCCCCTGCTGCTCATTGGGCTGTAAATGGAGACAGTGATGCAAAACTTTGGGTAACTGTACATAAACAACAACAACAAAAAAGGGTTGCAAGCAATTCCTTCAAAGACCTTCATGATGTTGATGGTGTGAAAACAAACATTATGAAATACAATAACTAATCTGGAGCCTTAAAACAACGGTTAATGAAGATTGGTGTGTCCCACGTTTGGTGTGTCTAGACAGACTAGTCCTGACAGGCTGATTTGCACACAAGAAAGTTTTTTTTTGTTTTTTACAGCCATTGATATATCCCTGATGTCACAGACAAAGAAAGGAGAGAAAGGGGGAGGAAATGTGTGTCAGGTTTTGCCTAGACTACCAATCAAAAGCTTGGAGCAGGGTAATATTTTTTTATTTATGTTTCTGAAAAGCTGCATGTAAAATACAGTAAAAACAGTAATACTGTAAAATATTAGGGGTTTTCTTGGGTCAAAAATGGTCTTCGGTGGTGGCGGATGAACACGGTCATCCACACACATGGTACAAAGTGACCTACCCATGTGAACTGCAAGCCCAGTACTGACATTAAAGGGATAGTTCACCCAAAAATGAAAATCATCCCATGGTTTACTTACCCTCAAGCCATTCAAGGTGTGTATGACTATCTTCTTTCAGACAAACACAATTGGAGTTATATTAAAAAATATCCTGGCTCTCCAATGGTAGTGAATGGCACTCCTGATTTTGAAGTCCAAAAAAGTGCATTCATCAATCATAAAAGTAATCCATACGGCTCCAGGGGGTTAATAAAGGCCTTCTGAAGAAAAGTGATATGATTTTGTAAGAAAAATATCCATATTTAAAACTTCATATACTAAAATAACTAGCTTCTGGCAGACGGCAAACGCAAGTCGACTTACAGCAAAAGAGTAACCTCTGATGTGATGTATGACATAGGATGTAGGAGTAGCGTACGCTAAGACGCCTCTCACGATTTAAACAAATAGGGCTGGGCAACAAACTCAAGCTCCTCTTCTCTTATATTGAAATCCTCTGACATTTGTCTTTTAATTTGTGACCGGTGTTTTGTTTTGCTCTATCCTCTTCTCTTCTGCGTTCGTCATTACTTGTGTTGGGTCAGGGGTCACTCTTCCTCCGAACGAAAAACACATTGCTTTGCTTCAGAAGGCCTTTATTAACCCTCTGGAGCAATATGGATTACATTTATGATGAATGGATGTGCTTTTTTGGGCTTCAAAATAAGGTCTAAGGTCATTCACTCCCATTTTGAAGCTTGGAAGAGCCAGGATATATTTTCTATAACTCTGATTGTGTTAGTCTGAAAGAAGATGGTCATATTCACCTGGGATGGCTGGAGGGTGAGTAAATCATGGAATCATAATAAGACAAAGTACTAAGAGCTAGTTTATATTTAAAAATCTAAATTTATATGCAAAAAGTCAATGAGTGACTGATTTGAAAAGTTAGTAATAAAATTAACTACAAAGTAACACATTACATAGAAAAAGTGGCAGGTCTATTATTTTGCATTTACACTCCAAGACTTGATGCATAGATCATTTGACATCCAGTATCAGATTGTTTTGTTCCGCTCATTTATATGGTTATCACTGTCAATCGGATTCAACCACACATTTAAATATGGTTGTCAATCAAGAAACTTTGTAGCTGTAGTAGTTTGTAGTTAGCAGCATGGAAAATATATATTATATACAGAAAGTGAGCAAAGATCACTGCCATTATAATCACTGAAGCTGTTGATTACAACGCAAGGTACACAAAGCTGTACTCTTGCGAAAACTCCTGTTATAATCAATGAAGCCGTCTACGCTGTGCAATGAATCCCTTATTGACATTGAGTTTACACTTTGTTAGTTATAATGAAAGGATTCTCGCGCTGAACAAAACTTCTGCCGATTGGAGCGGTGTTGAGCTGATACTGACTTAAACACATCTGATTGGTCATTGCTTTCATGTGCTCAACAGATATGTCTGTGATTGGCTACAAAGCTCAACGCTGCAAAATCAAGTTGGAAATAGAAACATTTGACGCTCTTCGCAGAGCGCAAACACAAACACTCACAGGAATGTTTTAAAGCAGACGGCTATCAGCGGGTACCAGTACTGCAGAACGGCAGGTACAGTCACATCAAATGATCGAATGTATCTTTGGCGAGATACAGCATCTTTGATGGCAAAGCTGAATTTTCAGCAGCCATTACTCGAGTCTTCAATATCACTTGGTCCTTTGTTTTAAACGTTTCTCTCATTTTAGTTAAATTGTGGCCACCTTCTTTGTTTTAAAACAAATTCATAATTCGCAGGAACTAATTCTTAATTTGTGGTTACTATATCTTTTTTTTTTTTTTTCATGTGTAGGGCTCACTATAATGTAACTGTAAAAACAGATTAAATCAGCTGCACAATTAAATATCCAATATTGACTGATAATGATGAATAAAAAATCTGCTATGTAACTGTTTTAATGAGCATCCCTAAAAAGGTCAAGTGAGGGTTACATTTAGAGGTAGGTATGGGTATTGATTTAGGGTAAATATCATTATTAGCTCAGTATAAAAAATGAACAAACAATAGAATTCAATGGAATGACTCCATCATTGTGTGTGTGTGTGTGTGTGCATGTGTTTGTGTACATAGTTGACGAGAGCCTCAGGAGACACAAGAACTTGGATCATTAGTCTGACCTTGCATTGGATTCTGTCAACCTCTGATTGATCAAAGCAATCAATCCATGTTAATATCATTACAGAATACACAGGGGACAGGAGGGTCTTCACACTTATAATGGCCAACTAGTGACTGCTGATTACCAGGCCACCTTCAAATGTGTGAGGAAAATTGAGCAGTGAGAAGATTTGACAGTCAAATCAATGATTCCCAACAAACTCCTTTGCATTCAGCTGTTGCTCCAACCAACATTTAGCTTGCTCACTCAAAAAAATCTGTCAGGTGTGACAAAGCAAAAGCACCTCCCTTGACCGTCCGCTACATTCCTGGAATAAAACAACATATGACTGGAAAACTTCTACCAGTATTTAATTGCCATCCAAGTCAAATTTCTGAATCATGTACTTCTACTGAGAGAGGTTTGTGTTCTGAGGCTAGTTCTTGGCAGTTTTTATCACTTTTTATTTGTGCCCTGAAGGGAGGTGGGGCGGGTGCGACACACTTTCCTGCTGTGTCAGGGTTAAAAAGCTAAAAAGCTAGAAGAGACCTCACCATTATCAGATCTTGTTGGCACCCCTCCCCCATACCACCACAACCGACCACCATTTCAGGTTTTAAAGGGCCAGGTTGTCCCATGAGAACTGCCTGCCATATTTTAATGGATAAAGACTTTCCACATTATACTGCACATCTTGGAAAAAAATAACTATAAAAGCAACACGAACATTTAGAAACATGCTGAGTTAGACTACTGTTCAAAAGGTTGAGGTTGGTAAGAATTTTTTGATGTTTTTGAAAGAAGTCTCTTAAGCTTACCAAGGCTGCATGTATTTGGAAAATAACAACATTAAAAACAGTAATATTGTAAAATAGTATTACAATTTTAAATAACTGTTTTCTATTTGAAAACATTTTAAACTGTAATTTATTCCTGTGAATCAAAGCTGAATTTTCAGCAGCCATTATTCCAGTCTTCAGTGCCACATGATTTTAAAAGAAAACAGCATTTATTTGAAATGTAAATCTTTCCTAACATTAAAAATGTAGACAATTTACTGTCACGTTTGATCAATTTAATGCATCCTCGTTGAATAAAAGTATTAAATGGGACATGAACTGCATTGTTTTATTGTTTTATAATGTTTCCTGGGGTGCACTTATAATGTCAGTATGCTTTTTACATCAAAAATTGTCATCATTTACAAATAAAAGGCATTTTTCCTACCCTGATTTTAGCCCTGTTATTTGAACGCTCTGTTTTAGGGGGCGTGTCTGCTGTGAGACTTCAGTGTAAAAGCCCACTGCTGTGATTGGCTAACATCTTTCCATTTGAAATAGCCAAGCATTACTCTCTCTTTTAGCACATTTTTACTATTACAGCTCTCAAGGTTAACTAATCTTGAAAAGTGCTGCATTACATTTAGATCTATAGCATTATATTTAAATTGTGAACATTGTAGCCGATGTTGTTGAGCACATGAAAGCAGTGATAGCCATTGCAACTCAATTTCTGCACATTAAGAATGCTTTCATCATAACTGACAGTGCAAACATAAAGTAATAAAGAAATTTGATGAATAAAACGGGAGTTTTGTCGCGAATCCAGAACTCAGTAACTGATAAACTCGCACTGTTTGATTGACAGCTCCAGCGATTGTAAAGGGAGCGTTCTTTGATCACTTCCTATATATAATTTAATCACGGTTTAAATAACAGATCATTTTGATCTTACTAAGAGAAACAATGTGAAGCTGACCATTTAGTCACTTTGTTTCATTTACTGACACACACACAAAGAACATCTGACTGTATATGAAACATTAAATATCAGATCAGGCATTAGAATTAACACAGTTACTTACATGTTGTTTCATTACTGTCGAGTCCATATTTTAAAAGTCTGCACCGAAATTCAATTGATTTACCAAAGAATCCACAGTGAAATGTACCAAATACAAATAAATAACGATTGTAGCATTAGGACCCTTTGAAAGGTAGTGTTATTTTTAGTCCTGTATCGCTCTTCTCTCCTCATCTCACTAATACACCAGTGGGCGGGGCTAATGTTGCAATGATGAAGTAGGCGTTGATTTCTTCTGCAGAGGTGGCATTTCACCTAGATAGGCACATTCGCTGTTTCATCAATAAAAGCTTTTATTGGACTAACAAGGAAGTTTTCAGTTCTGAAACTTACAGGATATTATTATAGTACGATGACCTCTCATATGTCAAAAGCTCAAGGAAAAGCTGATTTCTCAATTCATGACCGCTTCAAATTTTTTTCAAAAGAAATTACAGACCAAACTTTTGAACGATTGTAGTATTTTTTTTAAAGAGTTTTCCTACTTTGAATTGTAATTCTATTGCCATTGCACTGGAGTTAAAGTTATGCAACCTGATAGTGTGTCTGTTGTGGAAGGGACCAAAGCTCCACAACTACAAAATAAATCCTCACAGCTTACTCAACTTAATCCAGCCTAAGAACATCTACAGCATTTTAAAACTCTAGGATTTGGGGAGATTTGTGTAAGACTGGTTTCTGTTTCAAATAACAGAAGTTTTTCCATTCATGACGTTCTAACCCAAAAACCATTGTGATCAATGCATCAGAGTAACCTCAATGTCCCTGAATGGAGGAGGACATTGACAATTACCTAAACAAAGAGCATTAAATGTCTAATAAAACTCCATAGTGATTTAACTGTAAGCATTCCGTCAAACATCACAAGCTGAAAAGGCAAATGTCAAGCTAATAATAGGACTTATTTTTCAGGCCAGGTGTAGTAGACACCTACAGTAACCAGATGTGATGCCACAAGCAATTTGTCTGAATAAAAAAATCTGCATCATATTTCATGTTAATTTTATAAGTATGTGCAGGATTTTGGATCAATGACATTTCATGGTGAGTGAGGCTACACAACACGACACCACTGAAATACAAACCAAGCGATAAACAAAACATCTCTTTGTCAGGGTCACGGATGGTTAGCGCAATAACTCAAGATTTATGAATAGAGATATTATCACTCGTTACTTCACTGCATCATTCCTGGTTTCAACATGGTGGAAGTCTAATTTTACATGCGCTTCATAAGCACTTTTACATTCCCATTCTAATTCCCAAGAATATGCATTTAATGTGAAGGAAATGTTTTCACGTTCACAAGCACACACAACCTGGACACTAAATGTGCAATCAAATTCAAATCAAGTGTGCAAATCTGGAAAAGGATATTCAATACCATTTTAACATTTTATAGAATGGGGATAAACAAAGCTGACCCGCAACTAAATTAATAAAAAAGCTGCCATCTCATAATTGCAATCAATATTCAGCTTCACACCACAGAGGAACATTTCAGTGGTTTTACCACATTGTGAAACAGCAGATCTATTATACCACTATGTGCTAGTGAAGGGTGAATTAAACACGCATCACTTACATAGTCATGGAAGGCCTTCGCTTCACTGGAGTGATCACATGTGTCCCTTCTCTCAGGTGCTGCACAGTACAGGTCCCAAAACACACTGCGTAATGACAGCATTGTTTATAATGATAACATATCGCAGTGTCACAATGGTTACACTTCCTGATCATAACATTGTAAGGCAACATGTATTAAGGCTATGGGCTATCTGTTGAGATTAACTTAAGTCTTGCAGAGAACCCAAATATTTCAGTTAAATAATAATAATTTTAAAATTAAAATCTTGTTTTCCCCTTCAGATTCTTTTAATATATTCTTCAAGCCAAGTCGAAGGCAAGTAGCCAGATATCACTGAACGTCACTGCCTGGTATCCATTCTATTCAATTATTTAAATATTGAAGTTTATTATAGCATATTGTAAAGATTCCAGTTACAGCACAACACTGATCAACTACTGAATAGAGTTAATACACACCACCACCAAGAGTGCAGAAAGCCTGGCGGTTCACCAAGGGTTATGTTCTTCTCCCATCTTATCTAAACATAATAAAAACAGACAGCAGATGACTTTAACACACAATGGATGCATAACATTGCATAAGATCCATTGGTCATTGCACATGATCATGGATTGGACTTAAGGAGGAAAATGCATATGCACATACACACCTCTGATAAAAACGTCTGTGCGGATTTCTGAGCTCCCACGTGCAGCAAATATTCATATACGTATAATGCCAACCTGTACAATAAAACAAATGCCTCACAATAAAACTGTCTGGTTTCTTTCTATAGGCTACTAATAATACAGCCTTATTCTTGTCGTAGAGATTCATCATTGAGGTTTACTTCCATCAACAACTGTTTGCATCTAGTAGGCTATATACAGTATTTCCAAAACAATAATCGATATCCCTAGGGGCGTTTGCTAAAGTGAAATAAATATCATGCTCTTGTAAAAGTAAAAATAAATAAATAAATACAAACACCATTATATTTATTGCGAGTAAAGAAAGATAGAAAAACGAAAAATGTTTCAGTTTCTACTGTAATATCACTGGAACATCTTGAACATGACACTTAGGAGACATAATAACATAACATCAGCTGTGCGTGTAAATAAGCGTGCAAAGACAGAGAGAGAGAGAGAGAGAGCAGCGCTTACTTTTCCCGAGCTTGCCCGTCCGATGGCACCGCGGTCCCTTTACCTTTCGCGAACATGTCTTGCGCTGAAGATAAACGCGTCTGCCAGCTTGACTGCGATGTTTCCTTATGCTCCAGCTGTCAACGTGTAGCCCGCCTCTGACCCCATCCGCTTCAACCGACCCTGCCACAGCCAGATCATGAACTATGGGCGGGAACCCGTGGTGCATGATTGACAGCTTTATAGACCAATGAATGTGTTCGTCGTGACCTCACAACCCCCCTCATCTGCATAAAAGTTAAAACAATAAATTCAGCGTCTTCAGAATCGAGCAATTGCTTTGATCATTTGTTGTGTCTGTATATCTGAGTATTTAATTTTAATTGATAATCATATTGAATGTTTAGGTCAATCAATTTTATTCTATGCTGTCACCATTGTTATTTTTATTAGGCCAAACATGTTTTCTTATTGTGGGCAGATTATTTGGCAATAATAAGTTTAAAAAAATCACGTGTAAGTGATTTAGTTCTCCAATTAAATATTTATAACAGTGCCTAAATTAATTATCTTAATTTTTATTGTATTAATTTTTAATAAATATCCATTGATACCAATATCTTTTTTTATTTATTCCACCTTATTATTTCTTAAAATAAATATTCATGTACTATAATTGCTGTTGTAAAAGTTAATTACGCTAACAACAAAGCTTTGTTGACTCTAGTTGAAGCGCTCTCCTATGCTTTCAAAGCCTTGTTGCGCCACCTGTCGGACGGACAGTAAATTATGCGATAAACCGCATGTGTCAACACATTCCGTGTTGAATGAAAACACGATTTTTTAATTGTTTTTGATGTGAGAGGAATCCTAAAAGAGGATCCTAAGAGTTTTGTGAACTTTAAACAACATATGTAAACATAACACACGGGGCGGGGTCTTAGTGAATAGGCTACTTAGTGAACACTACGCGCGCGACTGACGAGGTACCTTTGCTGAGATCTCGTGCGCTGCAGGGCTTCCGTGAACTCGCCGTGTCTGTCATTGGAGTTACTTATGATCTTGCGAGTAAGGTTGCTGTGTTGAATTTAACCAGACTCTCAACTAGGAAGACGCGGTAAGGGCGTGAATGATACTTTTTATATCTATGCATCAAATCACGTCTCAGTTTAAACTTGTTTTGATGCCGTTCTGCATAGTCATTCAACAATTGCACGTCTGTTCACTCCATTGTAAACGTGCTGCGCAGCACACAAATCCACATAACATCTATTCTTATGTTAAAGTGAAATTGTTGACATGTTATATTGCCACAGGAATGTATTTCGGATTGAAGAAATGGGTGTGTGAAGGTGTGTCACTTCAGAGGTTACTGAAGTGACGCTCACCAACAGGACTAATAAGTAGTTACAGAACTAGAAGTACAACGTTGTTACGTGCTATTACATGTGGTGAGATTTCATGAGTTTTCACAATCATAAAACCTGTATTATAATGTTTAGTCTGCTGCAAATGCATTTAAAAGTTTAGTTTAAGCGGATTCAGGTCCAGTCCAATGTGTGTTTTTTAGAACAACTGGGGTTCAGGGACAACCAGGAGTGTTAGGGGGTTTAAAGAAAAAAAGTGTAAAAAAAAAATATATATATATATATGTGTGTGTGGCAGCTAAAAGCCTGAAATTTGATATTTTAGAGGATGTAAATGTGTATTTTTTTATTCATTATTTTAAAAATAATATTGCAGTTTCATATGCAAACTGTACTTTTAGGTCTGCATTTTAATAATTAGCTTTACATAAAATAATAAATAATAATACTTTGAAGTCCCACGTATTTGTTAAAATTAATACATTTGAAATGGATGAATGTCATTGCATTAGATAGAATATCAAACAAAGAGTCATGTATTATTATTATTATTATTTAAAAAAACACATATCAGATGTAAAACTAAAAGTTTTTGTTAGATTTGAACTTACAGTGTATATTAAAAATACACATAACCCTGGTTTCATAGACAAGGCTAAAGCTAGTCCTATACTAAAATGCATGTTTGAGCTGTCTTAACTGAAAGCAACTTGCACTGACATATACTAAAATATGTCAGTGCCATTGTCTTGTATCAAGATGCACACTAGTAATGTTTTTTTTTCTAGGGCACGTTCATAAAAGCTACTTCAATGCCCTAATTGAACTAAGGTCTAATCCTGGCTTAGTCTAAGCCCTGTCTGTGAAACCATCAAAATTAAGATAAAAATTATTTGTTTACTTTCTAGTTATTTTATTCAGTGACCTTCACAATTTTAAGTGTGGTTAATTGTCCAAATACTTTATGGGATTGCTGTATTCAAAACTGTATACAAAACTCCAGTTTCTAATATTAGCTTTGAACATTATTATTGTTCTCAGCTGCCAGACTTTCAGCATAGCAGCATGGCATCAAAGTCCAATCTTACGGACAATCTGCATGACCTTCATCTGGAGGATGAAGGGCAGCATCGCAACCGTTCAGAGGTGAAGATGAGCCAGATAGTGCTGCCCTGCCATGCCAACCACTGCGGAGAACTGAGCATCGGACAGCTGCTCAAATGGATGGACTGCACAGCATGTCTGTCTGGTGAGTTTGTGCAATGAGTGATGTGAAGCACATTTAACCTGCATTGTAAAGGCTCCAGAAATTCTCTATATAAGGATATGATTGTTAGTATAATATTGAGGACTTGTTTGCAATGACTAAGCAAACCTAGAGCAAATATAATCTAGATGTGCATGTGACTGCATGGAGTGTGTTCTAGACTGAGAGAACATTACTTAAAAACACTGTGAATGTGTAGAACAGGTAAATCTGTTAAAATGGTGTGAGATTCATTAGTGTCAAAATTACTTATTTAGATCTGCTTCCATTCCAGCGGAGAGACACGCTGGATGCCCGTGTGTGACGGCTTCTGTTGATGACATCTACTTCGAGCACACCATTGGGTACGCAAGAAATATCACTTACATTTTTGAAAAACATCCTAACCAGCATGTCCTTTCGCCTTAGGGAGTACTTGCAGTTCTGTCTGGTTTATTGTGCTATTAAACTACTATTAGACAGAAGACTGTTAATTACTCTGCCATCATGACTGTGGGAATAATGCAACTTTGATTAGTGAGGAGAGCCTCAGTAATACAAGCTCAATTGAAAACAGCCTCACTCAATAATGAGACACTGTCATTATCACTCACATTTGTGATATACACATATATTTTTCAGTGTTGGACAAGTGGTCAACATTAAAGCCAAAGTCAACAGGGCCTTCAACTCAAGCATGGAGGTAACAGCCACATTTTAATCAAAGCTATATATTTTTTATAGAAAGTTACTCTACTAAGACCTACAGATTTTTTTCTTACTTTTGTGTAACACTAGGGTTTTGAGACGTTTCCAAACCAAGTATGAAAATCATAAAATATAAAAGCAGAGCCATTTACATATAGTTTCTCAAAAGGACGAGGTGATATTATAAAGACAACATGTATTTCAAAGTAAAATAACTGGACTTTCATTATAGCAGATCCTTAAAATATCTGGAAAATATTTACTTTCTTTACTGGATATCTTTTTTCTATCCAAACATAGAACATATAATATTTGAAAATATATAAAAAATATGTATTAAAATACAATTATATACATTGGTCATATAATTAGAATATCATCAAAAAGTTGATTTATTTCACCAATTCCATTTAAAAAGTGAAACTTGTTTATCATATTCATTCATTACACACAGACTGATATATTTCAAATGTTTATTTCTTTTAACTTTGATGATTATAACTGACAACTGAGGAAAATCCCAAATTTAGTATCTCAGAAAATTAGAATATTGTGAAAAGGTTCAATACTGAAGACACCTGGTGCCACACTCTAATCAGCTAATTAACTCAAAACAACTGCAAAGGCCTTTAAATGGTCTCTCAGTCTAGTTCTGTAGGCTACACAATCATGGGAAGACTGCTGACTTGACAGTTGTCCAAAAGACAACCATTGATACCTTGCACAAGGAGGGCAAGACACAAAAGGTCATTGCAAAAGAGGCTGGCTGGTCACAGAGCTCTGTGTCCAAGCACATTAATAGAGAGGCAAAGGGAAGGAAAATATGTGGTAGAAAAAAAGTGTACAAGCAATAGGGTTAACCGTACCCTGGAGAGGATTGTAAAACAAAACCCATTCAAAAATGTGGGGGAGATTCACAAAGAGTGGACTGCAGCTGGAGTCAGTGCTTCAAGAACCACTACGCACAGACATATGCAAGACATGGGTTTTAGCTGTCGCATTCCTTGTGTCAAGCCACTCTTGAACAACAGACTGGGTCAGAAGCGTCTCACCTGGGCTAAAGACAAAAAGGACTGGACTGCTGCTGAGAGGTCCAAAGTTATGTAAAAAAAAAAAAAAAAAAATTAAACATTAATTCAGTGTTAAAATAATTTAAGCATATTTAATTATGCAGCGGCTAGATGTGATAGATGCTATTTACACTAAGTGAAAACAGCATATTTTCTTACTGACAGTGATAGATGCTATTTACACTAAGTGCAAATAGCTGTAGATGCTATTTACTCTAAGTGAAAAAAGCAATATATTCTATTTACACTAAGTGCAAATAGCAGCATTTTCTTAGCGATATGCTATTTACACTAGGTGAAAAAAGTGATAAATTCTATTTACACCATGTAAAAGAAGGCTATCAGTTCTTTGCAATAAGAGTAAATAGTAATTAGATGCTATCTATACTTTATATTGGCAGATACTATTTGCACATCAGTATTTTTGTACATTAACAGGATGCAATAATATCATAGAGTGTAAATGATTATATTTATTAAAATTATTAAATTGATGCCTTGTTGGGAGAATAAAAACCCTCCCTACACCTTCCCCTAACCCTACCCAATAAACACTTTTAATGTTATTAAACACTCGTTTGCAGTTTATTTCCACTTTTAGAACGTTATTTAAATTTTTGTGAAAATAAATGCGAGCTTGGCAAAAGGCGGATTCAAACCTGCATCGATTGTGTTAAAAGCCAGGTCTGCGAGCCTTATTCGCCACTGCTGCGCCACTGAAGACTTTTAATTCCATTCGTCTTTTTTTAAACTTGAGTGGCCCAACCAGACATTGGTGGGCGAAGCTAGTGTAAATAGGTGTTTGCCAACAACGGATGCTATTTGCACTTAGTGTAAATAGACACTCTGATTTAGGCAATGCCTTAAGTTAATATGTCAACTTTGAAAGCACTAAAATATATTTTGGGGAAAAAAAATCAATCAAAAGCAATTCTCTCAAATTTTCTGTAAACCCCCTAGCACCTTGTTCTAAAGTATTGTTGCCTTAATATTGTTTAAGTAGGTTATTGTATAAGTAGAATGGTAGTTATTACTGTATGTGTTGGTGTTTGTGTGTGAGGTGGGGATAGAAGTCAGCTGTGAGGACCTGTACAGTGGCCGTCATTGGAGAGTGTGTCAGGCATTTGCCACATTCGTCGCCAGACGCACAGATGGAAACAAGGTATGAAAAAAAACAATGCAATAGTAATGTTTCTAATAATAATGTTTATATATATGCTTGTCCCACTTATATCTTATGGGGAAAATACATTTTATAAACTGATTTGGTTTACTTTTTTGTAATGGCTGTGTAAAATATCTTATTTAAGGAAACACTGCAAATGGAATGCAAAGAAACTAGGCTGACACAGCATTTAAATGCACCTTTACTCTGCACTCATTTTTAAATTAGTTATTAACAATCATGTAATATGTAGATAAGAAATCTTTCTGGACTGTGATTGCAGGTGCAGCTGAAGCAGGTTGTGCCCTGCACACACAAAGAGCAAGTGGAGCACAGTTTAGCAGCTGAGAGGAGGAGGATGAGACTTGTTCACCATGACATCATGCAGGACTTGCTCAACAACAAGACCTTTCAGAGAAGTATCAGTGACGGTAAGTGTCGAAAGACATGGAGGCACTTCCCTTTCGGCCAAGACTATGCCCAAATATTACGCTAATGGTCACAGACTGAATTTATAGGGACGTGTGATAATATCTCAGATAGTGAGTTACATGACCTTATTCTGTCCTCATTTACTCACCCTTATGTCATTCCAACCTGTATGACTTTCTTTCCTCTGTGGAACATAAAATAAGATATTTAGAATCCTCATTGGAGTAAATTAGGGTCAGTAAAAGATGACAGAATTTTCATTTTTAGTGCGAACTACCACTTTTAAGCACCTGCGCATGATCTAGACAATCATTTAGTTTTCTCCAAGCATCTGTTTAGCGTCTTAATGAGGTGTTTTATTGTTTGTGAGGCAGAGAACCGTGATGAAGATGAGGCTGTGCCTACAGAAAGAACAAGAGTGGAAAGTGTCGAGCTGGTACTTCCTCCTCATGCCAATCACCAGGTCAACACATTCGGAGGCCAGATTATGGCCTGGATGGAAAATGTCGCTACTATTGCAGCCAGGTGTGTGCAATAGTACACTTGCTAAGTGCATTTTTATACAGCAGTTAATATTTAGCTTCAAACCCCTTATCCTGTACTAGATCAG
The DNA here is from genome assembly GCF_024489055.1 of Chanodichthys erythropterus. NCBI lineage: Eukaryota > Metazoa > Chordata > Actinopteri > Cypriniformes > Xenocyprididae > Chanodichthys > Chanodichthys erythropterus. The sequence continues at coordinate 22,008,048 of NC_090236.1, read as the reverse complement.
GGTTCAAGGTTTGTAATGTTGTCATAAACATGCCGCAAAAAAGGCTTCTGAAATGACAGCATAATGAAGCTTTAATTAAAACAAAGAGCATGAACTTCAGCTTATTTAAATACACCATGAAATCATAATTACGGTTTGTGCCACTTAGTTCATGTGTGTTAGATTTTAGGCCATTTGTATGCCAGTGTACTCCTAAAAGTTGTCAACTAATCTCTCCTAAGGGAGATAATGAACCAGAATAATAATAATAACATTTGCTTTTAGAAAATATATAAATTTAAGGCAAAATTCTTGTTTAATTTTGTTGACATATTAGAGTTTGGATAATGTAAGGATTTCGAATATCTCTTGTTACAACTCCTTAAGTCAGAAAATACTGTCAGCAGTCAGAAATAAAAAATAATACATTTTAGATATAAAATATTATCAAAAAATCAGGCTAATTATATATGAACAGACCTCTCTGTAAAAACCTTCAGAATACAAATAAGAAAAAAACAGGAAAGTGCAAATGAAGGGGAGATTTCTGGCTCAGTGCATGAAAAAAATAAATAAAAAATTAGACAAATAGACAGTGTTTAATAATAATAATAAAAAACACAAAGGATTAGTCCACTTTTAAATAAACTTTTCCTGATAATTTACTCACCCCCATTTCATCCAAGATGTCCATGTCTTTCTTTCTTCAGTCGAAAAGAAATGAAAGTTTTTGATGAAAAGAAGGATTATTCTCCTTATAGTGGACTTCAATGGGCACCAAACAGTTGAAGGTCAAAATTACAGTTTCAGTGCAGCTTCAAATTGTTCAACACGATCCCAGATGAGAAATAAGGGTCTTATCTAGTGAAACCATCGCTCATTTTCTGAAAAAAATTAAAATTATATATGTTTTAGCCATAAATGCTCATCTTGAACTAGCTCTCTTCTTCTTCTTCTCTATTAGAATTCCAGCAGTGTAGACCCTGCTAAGCGTATTACTGCCCTCCACAGGTCAAAGTTTTGAACTAATTTTTATATGCAACATGCTAGTTCAATAGTATATAACAATTGGTTCAAACTTTGACCTGTGGAGGGCAGTAATACACTTATCAGTGTCTACACTGCTGGAATTCTAATAGAGAAGAAGAAGAGAGCTAGTTCAAGATGAACATTTATGGCTAAAACTTATATAATTTTCATTTTTTTTTTTAGAAAATGAGTGATGTTTTCTCTAGATAAGACCCTTATTTCTCTTCTGGGATCGTGTAGAACAATTTGAAGCTGCAGTGAAACTATTTTGACCTTCAACTATTTGGTGCCCATTGAAGTCCGCTATAAGGAGAATAATCCTGGAATGTTTTCATCAAAAACTTTAATTTCTTTTCGACTAAAGAAAGAAGGACATGGACGTCTTGGATGACATGGGGGTGAGTAGATTATCAGGAAAAGTTTATTTAATTCTTTAAATGTTTATTTTAGATGTGTTCTTCCTACTAGTTTAAAAGAAGGCATTCTATGGACACAAAATAGTCCAAAATGTCAACATTCACCAGTGCATGAAAAAACAGTGTGTCTGACTAAAAATATTTATGACTCATCCTGTACTACACATTGTTTGTCCAATCAGCTGCTCTCTAAAATGAAACTGTCCCTCCCCTAATACCACCTGAAACTAACTAACTATTTATCCCACTAAATTCTCATAATTCTACAGAAAGTACGTCAGCACCAGACAGTATGATGGTCCTATGTTAGTCTTATGCTGAATAATTTAAAAATTCAAGATATGTTTTGGCTTTCTCATTTTTTTCCAGTCGTTTATGCAATGCTCATCCTACTATGAGGACCATAGACATGTTTTACTTCAGAGGCCCATCCCAGGTTGGAGATCGTTTGGTTCTGAAAGCCATTGTCAATAACACATTCAAGAACAGGTGGGCTTGTATAATAAGCATCTAAGATCTGTATTTAGAATTTAATGACTAGACAGAAATTATGTCATTCAGCTGATTGGCAGTGTCTCTGGTTTTGCAGTATGGAGGTAGGCGTCTGTGCAGAAGCCTATCACGGAGAGGAACCTCTGAGGCACATTAACAGTGCCTTCATGACGTTTGAGGTGCTGGATGAAAAAGGAAGGCCACGTCCACTGCCTCCCATAAAACCTGAACCTCAGGTGACAAGTCCAAATCTGAATCCAGATTATAGTGTGAACGGTTATGACAACACTCATTTGAGTGCTAAAGTAAATTGGATATTGTAAAATCTGAATTTTGAGTGGTATTCTGAATGTTTTGACAGGAGGGACAGAGGAGATACCAGGAGGCTCTTGCCAGGAAGAAGATTCGACTTGATAGGTAGCAAAACCTGGTGCTTATTCTTATTCTGAAAACAAGAGCTCAAGCTCATAACCTCACAAAACTATGTGAGAAGAGTCGAGACTGCAACATCCTCAGCTCACCCACAGATGGTGCTGTATATATATATATATATATATATATATATATATATATATATATATATATATATATATATATATATATATACACACATGGACTTTACTTTCTTGAACTTCGAGGTCAGGATTTGATTTTTTGCTCCCAGAAAAGCTGGAAATAGTAGAGAATTTCAAAAGTTACAGCTCTCCAGAAGTAATGGAAATTAAATAAATCATGATACATAATACAACATATCATTATACATCATGAAATCAGTTTTTCATGACTTGGAGCTCATCTGGTCTTTGTTTCTACTCAGGAAATACATCATCTCATGTAAGCAGACTGAAGTGCCACTGTCTGTCCCATGGGACCCTAGTAATCAGGTAACTTTCTTTGCTACAGAAAATACCTTTTTATTCAAAATTCTTTAAATATATTTACCATTAAAAGGTCCAAACTTGAGGCACAAATTGAGCAGAAGAAAAAAAACAGCTATATCAGCATAGACATACCAAATAAAGTCAATAAAAATGGACAAGAATGGCAGAATTCTGTAAATATGTCCCGACATGAAGAAATGGTTGCACACTGATTCAGACAGTTTTCAAAAATACTTGTTTACTTCATAATCAAATACGGTATTGTGTTAAACTTTGTCAACTTCCTTTGGCTAAAACATCTTTACATTAATCCAAGGTTTTCTTTACTCACAGTGTTTACAGTGTGTATCTCCTCTCCCTTGTATTTCCATAGTGCTGTTATATGGACAGCATTGCTTATTTATTTGAGCTAAATTAATTTGGAAAAGGGATGCTATTTGTCTGATTTTCAGGTGTATCTGAGCTTCAATAATGTGTCGGCCCTGAAAATGCTTGCAGCCAAAAACAACTGGGAACTCAGCTCAAAGAAGAGCCATGTAAGTGCTACTCTCCATGTGTCAGCCTTACAGTACATTATACAGTTTACTCTGTAACATCAGGTGCTCATTGTCTTGCTATAAGCAGGTGAGGCTGTATACAGTAGAGGAGAGTCAGAGTCTGTGTTTTAGGGTGGAGTTTGAGATGGAAATCCCAGCACAAAGGGCCTTCACCCTTCTCTCAGATCTCAACCGCAGACAGGAATGGGACCAACACTACACGTGAGACACTATTAGCTACTGTACTTATTACAAATGAAATAGGGAAGAGCAGGGATAAATGTAATATTTTTTTGCTGATTTATTCAGACAATCATCTCTGTACATGTTAACCTTTTTGCCTGATATATGATGTTCATACAGTCTATAATTTTGAAATATCCATTATTTAAAACTGCAAACCCAAATGTCAGTTCAAAGTGATGTTTACATTTTTGTGTTTGTTTTAATCGTGCAGTCTGTGTGAGCTGCTCATTAAGGTCGATGAGGACGATTCCATCTATCGAGTTGTTACTCCATCGGTTAGTGAAGGAGGAAAAGTTCAGGAATTCATTTTACTGGCTTCTAGAAGACCGCCTTGTAATAGCGGGTGAGGATGACTGTGGCAGTGCTACATATGGTATTAAAGTCAACATAAGACTCTTTTACTTCTGCGGCACTTCTGAGTGAAGCAAGATTAAATTCTGATGAAAGACATAGATTACAAACACATTTTTTCTTTATTCAGAATAATGTGTGAACTAATAAATTGTGCTCAATAAGATTAGGTATGAAGTAAATATGATCAATTTGGATTTCATGTTATCTTTAAGTACCCATTAGCTTCTCTAAAGGTGCGTTCAGGCCATGTTGCAATTACCGTAATTACAAGATTCCGACTTCTTCTACACTTCTTGGTAGAACTCGTAATTAACTTTTAACTAACTTTGTAAACCACTGCACACAGTTGAATACATCTAATGTCCCACTAAATAAACTATAATTTTACTACATATAGCTGCGAGCAACAATTATCAGGGTTCAAGCACTTTAAGGCCTGTAAGCACATGTGTAAAAAGGTATAATGTTTTAATTAGCAAGCCTGTAAACATCTAGATCATAGATGTAAAAGAACATTTACAGCCAATACAGGCAATTCACAATAGGAAATATATGGTTTTTAAAGCATTTTAACAGTTATCGAGGTTGAGCCAAAAATGTAGGGCTAGTTTGCAAAAGAAGTTTTTTCAGAAATTCCAAAATACCGAAAATTTCGCCAAGTGGCATTTGGTCTGTCTTGAGCCAAGGATTCCAAGGATATTAGACACTTGAGCCCACGCCTAACGTTCAGGAGTTATGAGCCATTTCGTACTTTTGACAGCTGTAGCGCCCCCGTCATGCCGATTGGGGCGAGCATTGGTGACGTTATAGACCGTGTGAGGACTACCATCCCTCAAAGTCTCTATGACTTACGGTTTGGTCTGCCTGATCACTTTTAGGGGAGAATGCTGATCCTTGGAAATTTTAACAATTACAATAGGGTTTCAGTGCTATGTGCTTGAACCCCTAATAAGGCATTTGGATACTTAAAGGGATAGTTCACCCAAAAATGAAAATTTGAGGTTTATCTGCTTACCCCCAGGGCATCCAAGATGTAGAGGACTTTTTTTCTTCAGTCGAACACAAATTATGATTTTTAACTGCAACCGCTGCCGTCTGTCAGTCAAATAATAGCAGTGATTGGGAACTTGAACAATAAGAGTCGAAAAAACTTCCATAGACAAATCCAAATTAAACTCTGCGGCTCGTGACGGCACATTGATGTCCTAAGACACGAAACGATCGGTTTGTGCGAGAAACCGAACAGTATTTATATAATTTTTTACCTCTAATACACCACTATGTCCAACTTCGTTCAGCTTCCGGTTAGTGAGGTCTGATCGCGCTCTGACAACGGAAGTGATGTCTCGCGCTCATTGAAGTATATGGGCAAGACATCACTTCCGTCAACAGAACGCGTTTTTTGACCTCACTAACAGGAAGCTGAACGAAGTTGGACATAGTGGTGTATTAGAGGTAAAAATTATATAAATAATGTTCGGTTTCTCGCACAAACCGATCGTTTCGTCTCTTAGGACATCAATGTGTCGTCACGAGCCGCAGGTTTTAATTTTGATTTGTCTAAGCAAGTTTTATTTACTGTTATAGTTGAAGTTCCCATCCACTGCTATTATTTGACTGACAGACGGCAGCGGTTGCAGTTAAAAATCATAATTTGCGTTCGACTGAAGAAAAAAGTCACCTACATCTTGGATGCACTGGGGGTAAGCAGATAAACATCAACTTTTCATTTTTGGGTGAACTATCCCTTTAATGTCTTGTGGTTTTGTCTATTGATTACTTAAATTACACATTTATTTTGGCATTAATAGTGTCGCTATAAAAACGCATAATTCCGCATCCGAGGACGTGAACAGCTCCGAGTAGAACAACATGGGTTGTCATCTAGTAATTACAATAAATTGTAACATGGCATGAATGCAGCATTAGGACTATAATACTTCCATATGATGTATATTTGTTTTCTAGGGATCCGTATGTTATTGCCTTACGATCAGTTGCTCTACCCACTCATCCACCCACAGAGGGGTTCAACAGGGGTGAGGTGGTCTGTGCTGGGTTTACCATTTATGAGGTGTCGAAAAGTGTCTCAAAGGTAGGAAAAAATAGTCCTTCATGATGCTCATTATGCACTTCCTCACTGAAGTGTCTGACATGCTTCTTGTTTTGCCCTCAGATTTCCTACTATAATCAGGCCAGTCCAGAAGTGATGCCGTACATCTCCACTGACATCGCAGGCCTCTCATCTAGTTTCTACTCAATATTCTGTGCTTGCAGCCAGTATCTGCTGGACAACATAGTCAGCACACCTACATTCACCTCTTCTACATGACATGTTTATGATTTTAAAGGGGCCAGATCCAATACTTTTGTAGCATTTAATTATTTTTCCCTCTTAAAGGTGTGGTATGTAATATTGAGAGCTAGTGGTTGAAATGGGTACTGCAGTCCAAATTCAAAATATTGGACAGAGTTGTTTCTCCCACCCACTCCTCAGACTCGACGCTCATGCTGTTTGTCAGTTTGAGGACATGCAACAGAAACAAGTGCAATTGACAATGGAAGGCGACAAGCCTCTGGATACAGAGCTTTTTAGATAGATGCTGAGGCATTTTAGGTCGGGTAGAATCTGCTATCTCTGACCTAGTTTGTTTGTTAGCTTCCATGGGTGTAATATGCTGTGTCTACGATCTACGATTTTGATCAACATATTTCAATTTTGATATCATTTCTATCGAGAAATTACTACTGTAGTAATTAAATATTTGTTTAGTTCTCACCAAAGCTCGCGCTATATTGCTGTAGATCATTAAACTGTTACACTGCCTCAGAAGTCTGTCCGAAATAAATTTCGTGAGGTACCTTCATGCACAAATGCTGCCGTACAAGTCATTCTCTTATAAGATAGCAAGGCAGCAAGACAGCTATCTAGGTTTTCGGACGCAGCCACAGATTCACGGTGCTCCGATTGCCTCCTGAAGCAGTGTTTTGAAATCGTCCATCACTAAACGAGTCGTTATTTTGTTTGTTTTTTGGCGCACCAAAATATTCTCGTCGCTTTATAATATTAATATTAAACGACTGTACGCACATGAACTGATTTAGATGTATTTTAGTACCTTTATGGATCTTGACAGAGGAAGTGACATTACTCCCTATAAAGGCCTCACGGAGCCATCGGATTTGAACTAAAATATCTTAATTTGTGTTCCGAAGATTAGTGAAGGTCTTACGGGTGTGGAACGGCATGCGGGTGAGTAATAAATGACAATTATTTTCATTTTTGGGTGAACTACGTTAACCCTTTAAGTCCATAACTAACCGGTTATTATTCAGAATTGATCCATTTTAAAAAATAAAAAATGAAAATAAATACTAGGACTGAGTTAAAAAACAGTGGATTGTGAGGTTGCAGTTTGATTTGAATGTAAATGAAAGAGAAAGACTGTGGTGCAAAATAATACAAAATAAATGTTTCTATGGCATTTTACTCACTGGTTGCTCGCAACAAATATAAAACGAAACGAGTTTGATTTGTGAACAAATTATTCATCTGAACAAGTTATAATAATTATAATAATAATTATTTACATTTATATAGCGCTTTTCTGGGTACTCAAAGAGCTTTACATATTGAAGGGGCAATCTCCTCAACCACCACCAATGTGCAGCATCCACCTGGATAATGCAACGGCAGCCACATTGCGCCAGAACGCCCACCACACACCAGCTTATTGGTGGAGAGGAGACAGAGTGATGAAGCAATCAGCAAGTTCTTTTAATGAGTCACAAATAAGTCTCAAATTCATTTCTGTCAAATGGATCATACACTCACTGAAACTTTCTTAAGTGTTATTTTTTAAACTTTGTATCATGACTATTTTTTGTCCCTTTTCTGACATTTGTAAAACAAGTTATCTTTATTGTCTAAGGTCCAGTATATGGTACTTTTGTGCCCCAACAGGCATTTTGCAAAACCTCTATTACATTGTGACAGGTTCCCATAACAGCAATCCATGCTGAAATACCTTTAAAAATAAACCTCATTTCTAACACTGGGATCCATCAGAATTTTTACATAGTACATCCAACACTTATTTATCCCTTTAAAAAAGGAATTTGCTTTGTCTTATCTTGCTTTGTTTTGTCTGCATTATTTTTGATGCTGTGATGTATATAAAATGACAATTTAATTGTGTCTGTTTACTGATTTATTTAATGACAATTACTGAAAAGACAAATGTTTTGTTAAAAGGCCTGTTTCTATTGTATGTTTGAAAAAATGACTAAAAAAATACTGTAATAAGTTAATCGTTTAAATTATTAGCGCTATGAAATAATTTATTTTAAATATAAATTAAGTTTTCAATGAACATTTATGTACATATTGTCTGTGGACTATTTAAACTGCACTATGATTGACTTTCATTTTGCAATGCCTTTGTCAGTGGTTTATGATCTTGATATTCAGACTGACAGATTTGCTATATGTTCTCTGTACATATTAGGCATATTGTAGAAGCTCCGCTGTCTGTTTGCTGTTCGAATAGACATTAATCTTCCAGTCTCAGTACTGAGGCCTCTGTCCTCTGCCCACTGCTCTAGAGTCAGTGAGAAGCGTGATTGAGCATGGATAAGGCTCCTGTATCCAGTCACAGTCCTGTCCAAAGCCTCAACCTGCAGCTGCAGTGAAACATCTTGCCAGGACCCCTGGAAGAGCTGCACCATGTCCTCCACCAGTTCTGGTGTGTAGCCTTCATTGAGGACCTCTTTAGGCCAACCTGGAGCCAGAGTCACATATGGAAAGATTTGATCAATGGTTCTCAAGAACTCTTCTCCCATTATATAGCCGTGGATATGGAAAGCTCCAAGGGCTACGTCCATGTTGACCCAGGTGGGGTGGTGCAGCAGGTCTCTGTCATAAGCCTGACGAAGGAGCTCCAGCGAGGGGCTCAGATGATTCTGGGACTTTATCCTTAAGTAGAGTCCCCAGGGCTTCTTAGAGGCAAGAATCAGCTCCAGACAGTCCTGAAGTGGCAACTCAGCTTGGGAACCCTGAACGACAGGAATGTTTGGTTGACCTACCCTAGATAGTACTGGGATCACCAGCATTCCTCCAGGGCTATCTGCAAAAAAATAATACAAAATTATCAGGAGCTATGCATTTCACTATCTATCCATCTGAAGTTGTTCAATTCACACCTTCAAGCAGAGATAGCAAAGAATCTTTATCAGTCACTGTGTCCCACTGGATGTTGAGTCCATCACCATTCACCGGCCTGAAATAGTCAACTATGTCTCCACCTGGATAGAATCTTCTGGGTCTGTTTCTCAGCACTGAAAAATAAAGATGCCTGTGTTACTGATATACACAATTATGGATGCATCAGTATTAAAATCATGGACAAAGCTGGGAAGCGATAGCCCAACTAAATACAATTCTATACTATTCTGTCAATTAAAAAGAAAACACTAAAAAACTATAATCAGTCATTTTAAATGGTACAAGACAATTTTGGCATCACAACATTATAATGCACTGTATGTAAAATGAATATTCATTTTGGAATTTGCTAAAGATTTCATTTAACAGTGTTTTTAAAGTTTAATTTTAGTGTTTAAATGTTCAGGCATGGTCAAAATTGTGAAATTTCAGCAAAATTTTATGTAAAAAAAACGTACTCGGTTACTAACGTAACCTCGGTTCCCTGAGATACGGAACGAGTACTGCGTATGGGGAAAGGTCTCCTTTTTCCCCGTTACTGAAGCCTTTTTCAATAACGCAGTGTAACTGCATCGTCATTGGTTCACTCATAGACTAGTTGTTGAACCAATGACGGCGCGGCCTATGGCGACAGAGCGCGCGAATATTCCCATAGGATTTCAGGTCATTCGACTGAAGCGACGACACTGAAGCCGTAGCCTTGTGGCACGGTAAGTAACGCAGTACTCGTTCCGTATCTCAGGGAACCGAGGTTACGTTAGTAACCGAGTATGTTCCCTTTCGATACTTCACTCGTACTGCGTATGGGGAACGAATTCAACCGCGCCGTGCCACGGCAGGGAACGACTGGACTTGTCTTGGGCACCGTGAGGGAACCAGAGGACAAGTGAGAAGGCCGGAGCCGTCGAACCCTCATTACACTACAAAAAGGGAGTTAACTCCCAGAGTGGCATGAAGCGGAGCTCGATAGAGGCCGCTGGATCATACCGAGAGGACCCGAGCTTGTAAGGTTGGAACGTCCAAATGATAAAATCTGACAAAAGTAGACGGCGAGGACCAGCCGGCCGCCTCACAGATGTCTTTAATCGAAACTCCACTAGACCAGGCCCAAGAGGAAGCCATTCCTCTAGTAGAGTGAGCTCTAACTCCTATGGGGCAGTCGAGGCCCATGGAGGAGTAACAAAGAGCAATAGCGTCGACTATCCAACGCGAAAGACGTTGCTTTGAGACCGAAGACCCCTTGGTGCAGCCACCAAAGCAGATAAAGAGCTGATCAGATTGCCGAAAAGGCTATGATCAATCAATGTAGGTCCTTAATGCCCTGACAGGGCAGAGTAGTTCCAACTCTCGCTCGTCCGATGAGGGAGGAAGCGCTGAGAGGGAAATAACCTGTGCTCTGAATGGAGTCGAGAGCACCTAAGGGACGTAGCCATGCCTAGGTTTCAAAACGACTTTGGAGTCGTTGGGCCCAAACTCAAGGGCCTGCAAGTCACCAACTCGCTTAACTGATGCTAATGCAAGTAGCAGAGCGGTTTTGAGCATCAGGGGCCTGAGGTCAGCTGAACGCAGTGGCTCAAAGGGAGGCCCTTTAAGAGCTCTGAGGACCAAAGAGAGGTCCCAGGTGGGAACAGTGAGAGGACGAGGAGGATTTAATCGGCTAGAACCTCTCAAGAAACGCACCACGAGGTTGTTTCGTCCCACTGACTGGCCAGCGATAGGAGCGTGAAACGCTGCAATGGCTGCTACGTAAACTTTGAGCGTTGAAGGGGTGCGACCCAGATTCAAACGCTCCTGGAGAAAAGACAGTATCGGGGATACGTCACACTCCACTGGGTCTATGTTGCGTGTAGAACACCAGTCAACAAAGACAGACCATTTCTGGGCGTAAAGGCGTCTTGTGGACGGAGCTCTCGCCTGAGAAATGGTATTCAGCACGTCCCCAGGGAGGTTGGCAGGCTCCCGTCAAGGGACCAGAGGTGCAGAGCCCAGAGTTCTGGCTGGGGATGCCAAATCGTCCTGTTCGCCTGAGAGAGGAGGTCCCGTCTCAGGGGGATCGGCCACGGAGCTTTTGTGGAAAGCCTGAACAGCTCTGAGGACCAAACTTGGCTCCTCCAGAGCGGGGCCACCAGGAGGACTCTGTGCTTGTCTTCCCTGATTCGTCTGATGACCTGTGGGATCAGAGCGATCGGGGGAAAATCGTAAAGGAGGGTGCTGGGCCAGACATGGGCCAGCGCATCTTCCTCCTTCGAGAAATAAATTGGGCAGTGAGAGTTGCCTTCTGAAGCGAAGAGGTCTACCTCTGCCTTCCCGAAGAACTCCCAGATCATGAAAACTGTCTGGGGGTGGAGCATCCACTCGTCTGAGGGGACATTGCTCCGAGATAGCATGTTTGCTCCCAAGTTTGTTCTCCCGGGAACGTTATACGCTGGCTGGGGAGCAGTGAGCTCTTGGCAAATTTGACCCTGAGACCTAGGCACTCCAAGTGGCTGAGTAATACGGATCTGTGATGCTCCAGCTTGGCTCGTGACTTGGCTAGGATGAGCCAGTCGTCGAGGTAATTGAGAACCCGGATTCCCATCTGTCTCAGTGGGGAAAGCGCCGCGTTCATGCACTTGGTAAAAGTGCGAGGAGCTAGGGACAGTCCGAATGGAAGGACTGTATATTGGTAAGCCACACCCTCGAACGCAAATCTCAAGAATCGCCTGTGATGGGGGGCTATCTGGATGTGAAAGTATGCATCTTTCAGGTCCAGCGAGCAGAACCAGTCCCCGGGGCAAACCTGCGCGAGGATCTGCTTCAGCGTTAGCATCTTGAACTTCCATCTCATGAGGGAGAGGTTCAAGAGCCTGAGAACTAAGATGGGTCTGAGACCGCCATCTTTTTTGGGAACTAGAAAATAACGGCTGTAGAACCCCGAATTGCTCTCTGAGGGGGAGACTATTTCTATAGCTCCTTTCCTCAGAAGAGACATGACTTAGGCTCGGAGGACATGAACGTCGTCCGTGTTGACTGAAGTCTGAAGCACCCTGCTGAAGCGCGGGGGCCTTCGGGCGAACTGAAGCGAGTAGCCTCGACTTATGGTTCCCAGAACCCAGCTTGACACTCCGGGGATGGCCCGCCAGGCCTCGGCCCGCATGACAAGGGGCTGAATGGTATCGGGTGACGGGCCGCCAATCGGGGGCCCGTGCACCGGAGAGAGTGGAAGAGGAACTTCGCTCTTTCGTAGAGAAGGTAGAATATTCATAGTGTTCGCCATAAGAATAGCGTTTTGCATGGACGCAGCACTGGGCCCAGTTAGCACAACACTGAACATATCTCCTACGCCTGGAGCTATCAGGAGGGCTTAGGAGGCGTCGGGTCCAGCGTAATCTTAGGCCGGGGTCCCTGACATTGCCTCGGGAAGGAGGAGCGCTTACAATGGCGCTGCTCCTTGAGTGGTGCTGCCTGAGAGGTAGAGGGGGCAGGTTTGTTCTGCTGAGCCGGCGCAGACTTGGGGCGGCTGGAAGCAGGTTTGGAGCTAGGGCGTTTAGGCAGGAAGTGTCGCATAGCCTGAGACGACTCTTGTGCTGCAGTAAAACGCTCTGTAAAGCCCTCTACTGCTGGCCCGAAGAGACCAGAAGAAGAGACCGGGGCATCAAAAAAGGCCGTCTTGTCCATCTCCTTAATCTCGGTCAGGTTGAGCCACAAATGGCGCTCAAGCACGACCAGGCTGGCCATGGATCGTCCAATAGCCTGAGCTGTGGCTTTTGTGGCACGCAGGGCTAAGTCAGTGGCGCTGCGGAGGTCACGGAAGGCAGGTGCATCGACGCCAGACTCATCCAGAGAACGGAGGAACTTCGCTTGAAACACCTGGAGAATAGCCATGGCGTGCAGCGCCCATCCAGGGCTTGGATGGAAGGGCCCTCTTAGTGTTCCAACCCACAGCCGTGGGGGCACAGAGGTGAGCCGCCACCGCTTCGTCCAGGGGCGGTAGATGCTTGTAACCCTTCTCTTCAGAGCCATCCACAGAGGTGAGAGCTGAATAATTCGTAGTCCATAGGCGGGCAGAATACGGGGCGCGTCACGACTTCGTTGTGAACCTCTGGGAAAAACAGCACGGCGCGTTGACGAGGGGCCTGGCGGGAACCCGGCAGGAACCACTCATCGAGCCTGCTCCATGATGGCTCCTCTGGCGGAGCCCATTCGAGGTCCAAAACCTCTACTGCTTTTGAAAGGATGCGGAAGAGCTCGGCATCCATACCCGGCTTGCAGTCAATGGGCTCCAGTGAGGGAGGGCGGGCGGGGTCAGAATCACCGGCCCAACCTTCGGATTCAGAGGCAGCGGGAGACATGACGTCATCAAGCGGCTCGTCCTCAGAACCGCCAAAAGAGATGAGGTCGCTCGCATCTGCCGAGGGACGCAGCTCAGGGCGGGAGAACAGGACGGGGGACTGCTCTCTCGGGGGAGAGGGTGAGGCACGCGGGGAAGCCGGCGTGACGTCATCCAACTCCGTGCGCTGGGCCGTTCTGCCCCGCCGTCTCTTCCTAGCCGGCTCGCGGGAGGAAGATGACGGGAGGGCGCGAGCGGCGAGATCGCCTTCACTGAAGAAGGCGATCCGCGAGCGCAGAGAGGCGAGACTCATGTTCTCACAGTGAGAACACGAGCTCCCGGTGAGCGCGGCCTCTGCATGGGGTCTGCCCAGGCAGCCGACGCACTCACCGTGACCGTCGTCGTCATGCAGAGGGGCTCTGCATGTGCCACATGAGTGGCGCGGCATTTGTAACAACGCCGCCACCGTGAAAACGGCGTTTGAGGGGCTCTTTTAGAGCGGCGAGGGCCGCTAGAGCAGTGAAAACCGCTGTTGGAAAGCTCTTTTAGAGCAGCAATAAACCGCGGGAAAATCGCTCTTTTGGGGGCGCGCCGGATGGCGGCAGGAGACGGGCTGTCAGGCGGCCGGAAGCGGGAAGTTGGCGGCTCGAGACGGCGCTCGAGGCGGCAGTCGACGAGGGCGCCGACGCTTCTTCCTCGGCGAGCTCAGCTGTCCGCTGCGGGAGCCTCTTCCAGGCGGCGAAGGCTTCAGCCGGAGATCAGCGAGGAGCGATGTGAAGTCGTCACTGAAGGAGAGAGAACTGAAATCCTATGGCGAAACGCCCGCTTATATAGCCCTAAACCCCGCCCATTTCGGCGGGAATATTTGCGCGCTCTGTCGCCATAGGTCGCGCAGCTATGCCACGCCGTCATTGGTTCAACAACTTGTCTATGAGTGAACCAATGACGATGCAGTTACACTGCGTTATTGAAAAAGGCTTCAGTAACGGGGAAAAAGGAGACCTTTCCCCATACGCAGTACGAGTGAAGTATCGAAAGGGAACTCCATTGTTCACTGTCAATAGTGTAGTGATGCACAAAGCAACGCTCACACAGAAGACACTTTCAAACCAAGCAGCTTTCTATTGGTCAACATGGCGAATATGCATGAAAAACCTGAAGATCATGCAAAATCTGCAATGGTAACCAATGATAAATGTGACCTTTCACTTTTACATAAAAATAATGGTTCCAAAAGTGGGTTTTTCACAAGAAGAACAATTTTGGGTTCCTCAAGGAACCATTAAGTGAACAACTTTTAAGTTAACCATTATTTTCTTAGTGTGAAGAACATTATAATAATCTAAAGAACCTTTTTCCACTATAAAGAACCTTTTTTGTGTAATTGAAATCCATTCTATGGATGTTAAAGGTTCTTCATGGAACCACAGATGCAAACAAAGCTAATCTAAAGTAAAAGCAGCTCTTATTTAGGAAGATAACCAATATGCTACCAATATATTATGCATACACTATGTGAGGTATAATATTCAAAACCATTTCACTCACTTGCAGCTTCTTTGAACTGCGAGAGCACAGGCTCATAGATGTCATAATAGATGTGCTGAGGGTTGCTGTTGTCTCTGATGAAGAGAAGATCATCCACAGTGGGGTTCTCCTTTCCTTGCCACAGGGTTAAACTAAACCTGTATCGTAATCAATACATGGTATAAACATTATATATATATATATATATATATATATATATATATATATATATATATATATATTTTTTTTTTTTTTTTTTACTGAAATGACTGAAGTAACTAAGTTACCTTGAAGATTGGCTGAGCAGCCAGCTCAGATGTGGCCACCCATTCTTGGCCATCAAAGCATGGACAGGAAAGGTGATTTTCTGAGGGAGGTGACTTACAGTAGAGTACATCTCCTCCACCATACTGCGTGTGTATGTCACAGTGGGGAGGATGGAAAGATAAAGAACCTTCCATCCTGGAGAGATGGTGACATCAGGAAATTTCAGTTGAATGAGCTCAAAAAACCTTGTAATAAAAGTAAAAAAAGTCAACAACTGAAAAATAACATTAAGCAATCAACAGATCACAGAATTATTTATGTTGTTCAGAATATCATTCCATATAGTACAAGTTGTTTTTTCCAGACTTTGGGCCCTATTTTAATGATCTAAGCACATGGCGCAGGTGCGCTTAGGACATGTCCGAATCCACTTTTGCTAGTTTAAAGATGGAAAAAAGGTCGGCAAAATGGTCTCTTAATGAGTCATGGGTGTGTTTTGGGCATAATGTGCAATAAACCAATCATCTCCCATTCCCTTTAAAAGCCAGGTGCAAGCGTGGCAGATTGCTATTTACATGGCAGAATATATAGACACCTCAACCTGACGAGTCAAATTGGTCAAATAATTAGCCAATTTCATTAATCATTACTGCAAATAGGTAATTCTTATACATGCAATGACTATCCATTGTGAAATATAGGCATTTTTATCTTTATGTACACAATAATAATCTTTGACTTTGTAATCCTTTTATTTTTAATATTTGGCATGTCTGTGTGCTGATACACGTCCCTGTGTGTGTAACAAGAAGTGTGTACGCATATTGTGCACCCACCAATAGGCGCATATTACTAACGCATCCTTTAAATAACAAAAGAAAAATACTGCGCCATTGATTTTAGACCAGGTTTTTGTTGGTCAATGGTGCAGTCGTTTTCAGTTGCCTCAAAATAGCAACATGCCAACAATGCGACTGAACACACCTTGTTTTCAGACCAGCACACCAATGGGCGAACAGATGGGTCTGAGTGCATTTGCTATTTAAACAACGTGGGCGCTGGACGTGAAAATAACTGCGTCGGCTGAAACTAGCAAAATACATGATAGTGCCCTTAGTATCACTCTTCTTGCCTGTGTTTGCAGATTTCAGACTCAGTCTGTGTATTGGGTACAGAGATTTTTCACTGACCCTTTCTGTATGTTACATAGTCATGCCAGTAGGTGGCGGTAAACAACTGTCTATATGAGTGAATTATTCATTTAACCATTCATTCAACCAATTTGTTCAAATACACTGATTCATTCAGGAAGAAACAACTGCCTGTTTTTATGAGTGAGTCATTGAATTATTCACTCAACCAATTCATTCAAACACACTGTTTAATTTAGGAACAAAATACCACTACCCCAGCAAACAATTCTTGGTCGCCAGAATGTTCTAGGAACAATAATTTTTGGTTATAAAAATAAAACCTAAAAATAACCATTACAGAGGGCCTGTCCCAGTACCCACACTTCGTCTTTGTCTACTAACATTATGTATTTCCTGTATTTGGTTCAAGTGGGCATGAAGAGCGCAAGTGTGCATAGAACTTTTGATTATCCGATGGGACATACTTACAACGTAATGTTGAAAAAATACAAGTTTTACAGAGCTTTATGTAAACATTTTTATCATCTCTACCAATAAAATGCGCAAACACATTTTTGGTTGTGACCAACAAATTGAGAGCAACTGGCCTAAATCACAAAGTAAACTGAACTGTATCCAATAGTTGTGAGATATTGAGAAATGAGATATTCACTACATTCTTACTCAGAAGCATTGATCACTGGCCAGAAATTAGGGACATTAGGACCTGGAAGAATATCTGCATTTATCCACACTGGGCGGTTGATTCCCGTTTGGTTTTTCTTTCTCAGCAGATCCAACGAGGGCTCCACAGCATTAATACTCTTAAAATCCAGCTTTATCCCTAATGAAGGATGACCACAAAACAATACTCACAATGTCTTCTGTATATAAAAGCAGATACTAATGTTCAAGGTTGTTCACCTTTCTTTGATTTGAGTACAGCATCCAGCCACTCCTCCAGAGTGTTGTCACTGTATATGTCTGGTGGATGGGCCATGATGGGAATATTCGTTTCATTGACTGTATTATGACCTTGCACATTTATATCAGCCTCCAGGATCATGACATCACCTAAATGACATTAACATTAACAAGGTATTTTTATTATTATTATGCAACTGCTAATTCAATTGACCGAAGTGCAACCTTGAACGAAAGAGTTAAGATAAAACAACAGATCACTCTTACTGTTCAAGGCCTTGTTCATCTCAGATTTATTGTTGGCTGAGTGATACCATGTTGCATAAAGACCATCTTTCTCCTGAATCTCTCCAGTTTGGAGAAGAAAGTCAAGCATGTCTCCACCAGTTGGGAAAGGCTCCATGTCCGTGTCGACTGAAGCATCTGAGATCATGCACAAGCAGTATCCACAAATTAAACATAGATACATCAGTATTGTTTTTAGTTTCTCAATTTACTCTGAAATTCATAATGCATATTGTTTCATAATTATGTACCTGATAAATGGTGTTGCATATGGACAAATTCTGAACTCTGTATCAATTAATATTCAATATCATAAACTAAAAAAATACTAAAAAGCTCCATACCTGATCTCATGATCACAAATACTGAAGTTAAAGTAATGATGAGAAGAAGTGCAATCAGACCGATAACAATACATAACATGATGAACTGCTCTCTTGTAAAGATCCCCATAAATGTTTTTGGTTCTCTTCTTTCTCCCTCTTCATCCTCCTCATTGTTGCTGTTCTTTTTTTCTTTGTTGTCCATCGTTTTGCAGTATCAGATCTTTAAATGTTCACTCAACATGCATAAGCTGCACAATGACGCTCCCAGAGTGTCATGTTTTGTTTTCTGAGGTCCAAACTGCTTTTTATCTGCAGACCATAAAATGGCTAGATAGGCCGCACTTTGTATTCTTGCCATCTTGTTTGCAAGAAAATGACTGTGGAATGTGTTTTTTTTTTTTTTTTTACTTTTACTTTCTTTGGTCAAATGAAGTGAATGCATATATTAAACAACAACTTTTCTGTGGCTTTGCAGACAAAAAACTTAAAGTTGTAAATAAAACAAATTAATGGAGTATGTTTTCTAAAAAAAATAATTTCACATTTAATTCAGTGTGTTACTTGCTATGTTTTTGTAATTATTTGTGAAATTTACTAGCAATTTCTGAGTGAAAATTGTTTCAAAGTAAATCCTACAACACTTTTTCTTCAGTGAATAATAATAATTTCAATAAAATAAGACTGCACATTATAAAAGTCCAAATGTTTATCAGTAATTTATGGCTAAAATGAACTCAGCAGTGCATGTCATCTGTGCTACGTAATCAGAAAAGAATAACGCTATCTGATTTTCTTATCAAGTGCTGTTTGTGGCCTGTTGGAGGTTTTTTCAGGTAGAATGAGTCTTAACTTCCTCTTTGGAGAGCCCTCGGCTAAAGATACATATTCTTGGATGACAGGTGCAGGAGAGCTCATCGGGTCTGAACTATTGGACTGATCCACCGCATCCTGTGAAGCAGCAGATTCACTCACAGGAAGTGCAATATTTGGATTGGATAGCTGCTGAGAGTCAGCGGCATTCAGAACACCAGGGTTTGATTGAGCCGTTAGACTGTTGTGTTCATCTGGAAGAGTTAAACTGAGTGTCAGCGGGATTGTTGATGCCATTTGAGCTTCAGATCTACTGCTGAAGAGAGTCTCTAACAGAGTTTCCCCCTCAACAGGAATATAGCTTTGTTGCTCTTGTCCTCTTTCTTTAGTGACTTCATCTGTATCCTCAGATGTGGACTTTGAATCCTTGTTTCCTTTTTTAGCGTGTATAGTTTTGGAGGTTTTCTCTTCCTCATTTCCTGAGCCTTCAGTGTTATGTTTTGATTTTTTGCTAGTTTTGTCTTTTCTTTGGACATCTTTTTTGTCCTTTTTGCTTCTCAGTTTTTCCTTCTTGGCCTTTTTGGACATCTTGTCCTCTTCATTATTTTCTTTATCAATGGACTTTGGATGAACTCTGTTTTTTCGAAGGGGGTTTAAATTTAATTTAACTTTTAGTGTCCTCTTTGCTTGTCCTCTGGGTTTGTGGGTTTTTAATTGTCCTTGTGTGCCGCTCTTAGTCTTACCCAGCTTTCGGGGGCTTTTCTGTGCAGATGTTTTAGAGCTCTTCATCCAACTTTCTTGCTTGTGTCTGTCAGCCATTACGGTGAGGACACGTTCCTCGGGCCCCGCTAGATCAAAAGTGACGCTCCTTTGAGAAGCCAACTTAAACCCCAGCTCACTAGCTTGACTCTCATCACGTCTCCCACCGTTTGACTTCTCATAACCCAAGATGTCTCTGTATAGCATAGTGTCATACATTTGTTCTCCAGTATTCTGTGAGTGATTTATAAATGGAAAGTTCTGCTTGTTACTCCCAGCTTGTCTGTATTCATAAGTCTGATGACAGTGCAGACAGCTGATGGTTTGGTAAATCGGCCGAGAGCTGATGTCCTCAGCCTGGTGTTTTAACAGTGAGTGATTTCCTTGAGTTACTTCATTGTGGATTTGGTCTGGGGGTCTAAACGGGCCTCTCTGGAGGGCTGAGAAATGATTACTGAGGGCCAGCTGGCGTATTCTGACAGCTGAGATGTCTTTTGAACCCCCACGACGTTGAGAAGAAGTATCCTGACTGCCCAGATGGCTGTTTGAAACTCCTGACCTGCTCTCATTGTGTCTCCGTCCACTTGCGTCTGTGAATAAAACAGAGAAATGTTTTAAGATAGACATTTGAGAATAAAAACTGAATCACTGAATGGTTGGTTACTAGGTGGACCCAATTCAAAAGATCTGGCATATATTTATATACCTATATAGATGTACAGTATATATTATATATATGCCAGATCTTTTGAATTGGGTCATTAAACAACCACCTAGTTCAACCATTCAGTGATGGCATCTAGTATAAATAATTTTTGTATACAATATAGATTTATATATGTAATAAGTTACAACTGACCACATTCAAAACTGAAATAAAGCTGACATAAAATAAAATGTAATTATTAGATGAAAAACTGAAAGTAAGTTTAAGATGAAGTACTAATTACTTACAGTGAAATAAAAATAAGATTAAAAAAATGAAGTAGAAATATTAAAAAGCTGACAAAAGGACATCAAAATTACTAAAACTTAAACTAATATAAAAATAAACTAAAAATATGAATACATATAATGGTGTATAAATAATACTTCAATAACACAACCATTAATAATTATTCTATTAACACCCATAGTTTTATGTTTTCTATGGTTTACAAGAGTATTCTTAATGGTAGTTTAGAAAATATATTATTATTTTATTTAAATATGTTATTATCATATTAGTAATATTATAATATTAAATGTTTTTCAGATAATATTTTACACATATCTGTAATATTTTCAAATGTACAGTATAAAATGATATTTAAACATGAAAAAATATAGCTGCATTTATATTTTAGGAAATATAGCATGGAGGTGGTTATATTCGTGGGTCTGTTTGAAAACCTCTGCCTTAGCAGACACTATTAAAAAAAAATCTAAAGAAATTGTGTGTTTGCTAGTTTACCTTTGCTCCTTTGTTGCAACACAGAATGTTGATCATTCCCTTTAGGTTGGCGATTAGTCAGCTGTTCACTCACATGATTGGCTCCATGCAGGACAATCTCTCTTTTGTGCTTTCCTATGGCAAGGGCTGTAGAGCTGCACTTGTGGCAGGTGAAATGATTCTCCAGTGCGTCTGATCCCAGATAAGGAGAGTCTTCTCTCTCCCAGGGCTGATGGGATTTGTAGTTGCTGTTGTAGAGCGCATGGCTCATAGATAGAGTGTCCTTGCCTTCGCAGAAATTCCACTGGGTTGATTCTGGACTGGACGTGTTCCTTTCTCCAGCTCTACCCTCCTCCTGAACAAGTTTAAATTTCTTACTGAGTTTGTGGTATGCAATGGCAATCAGTCCCAAGGTGATCCCAACACCACCTACAATTCAAAACAGAACTGATGAAGTTATTCCATGAATTAAAGAAAAGACAGATTAAACACAAGTTATTGTATACTCTTTGGATTAATGTTAATTTAATTGTATATATATATATATATATATATATATATATATATATATATATATATTTTTTTTTATTAATAAATTGTCATGGTATCTAATGAACTATCAAGTAAAAAAATGTGCATAATTCATTTTTTCATGGAAAAGGTAAATAATTCATGCAAATAATCAAATTATGGTAACACTTTACAATAAGGTCTCATTTGTTAACATTAGTTTACAAATTAATTAACAAATAAATTAATAAATTTATTTATTAAATTATTGATTATAAAATGTATTTCTCAATTAATAAATAAACAAATAAATTAATTACGTTATGGTATTACTTAACATGAATGAGCAATATTTTCCTGCAGCATTTATTAACCTTTGTTAATGTTAGTCGATAAAAATATTCACGTTAGTTCATAGTGCATTAATAATGTTAACAGATACAACTTTTGATCTTAAAAAATGAATGAGTAAATGTTGAAATTAACATCAACTAAGATTAATAAATGTTGTATAAGTATTGTTCATTGCTAGGTTATGTTAACTAATGTTCACGAATGTTAACAAATGAAACCTTACTGTAACCTAAATTATTAATTCATAAATAAAGTATTTAAGCAGTTGCACCCCATGACATCTTATAATCTGAAATAAACTTATCATATATTAAAATTATCTAATATTTTAAGAGAGTTATTAACCTAGGTCTGCAAAGAACTCTCTATAACATAATTTCCTGTTTTTTTGAATGTGGTCACAACATATAACAGTTCAGTGGTCGCATCACATGACTTTGCTTTTGTGTTGGAATTTATATTATATTATATATATATACACACACACACACACATTATTATTATTATTATATATTTTTTTCAAATAGCCTAAT
Source organism: Chanodichthys erythropterus (assembly GCF_024489055.1). Classification (NCBI taxonomy): domain Eukaryota; kingdom Metazoa; phylum Chordata; class Actinopteri; order Cypriniformes; family Xenocyprididae; genus Chanodichthys; species Chanodichthys erythropterus. The sequence goes on along the minus strand of NC_090236.1, from coordinate 21,985,722 downwards.
AGACTGCAGTTTGGTTAAATATTTTCTAATTTTCTAAGAAAACATAATAAATGGCTATGCCAAAATGTTATCTTTTAATAACTCAATCTTGCTTTATTTGCATCAAATTAGAGTAAATTAACAGAGCATCACATCAGTTACCCTATATTGAAAATCAAGCTTTCGCATTAGATACTCACCAAAAAATGAAAACACAATGGCAATAGCAACATTTCTAATGTATTGCTGAGAGGTGTTATTACTTTTAGACACAACCTCCACTGTGATATTCCTGTTTGGCGGGACACAGTTAGCATCAGTCAGCTCCAGCACAGTCTGCACAGCTGGGTTATCTGTATTCACACACACCATCCTCTGCCCATTGTACAATACTTTATCAGGAGCCTGACTGTAACTGTTGAGGAATGAGGCCAGCTCTCTCAACTCACACGTACAGCTCCAGAGGTTCAAATCAAGGTTCAGCACCGAGAGCCACGACAGGTATGAAAAGGCATCCGGAACGCTGCGTAGATGATTTCGGGACAGATCAAGGCTGCGGAGACTAGGCATCCCTCGGAAGCTATCACTGCCTATGTACACAATGAGGTTGTCGGACAAGTCCAACATTTCCAGGTTCCTCAGGTCTGCGCGGGCAAAGGTGGTGGAGTTCAAGACTGTAAAGTGGTTCCCCTCTAGCTGAAGTGTTTTTAAAGCTCTAGAGTTTTGAAACCAGGAGCCATCAATGTCTTTCAGATTGTTGTTACCCAGCTGGAGAGTCTCCAGTCTGTGAAGCCAGGAGAACGTGGAGTTGTCCAGGGTTTGACTGGAGATGCGGTTGTGGTCCAGCGACAGTGTTGTAAGGAAAGTGAGATTCTGAAACGCATTCTGCATGATGCTGGAAATGGCATTGTTGCTGAGTGCCAGAACACTCATGTTGGTTAAATCAGAAAGAACCATGTTGTCCACAGAATCAATGAGTCCATCAGTGAGCATCAAAGCTTTTGTAGAGCCTGGTGCATCTGAACATAATGAAAAAAAACAAACAAACACTGTATATTAAAAAATAATGCTGGGTAAAAAATATTGATTTCTCGATCTTTTTATTGATTTCTTGTTTCTTTTTACGAACTGATATTGAATGCTAAAGGGTTAGTTCACCCAAAAAATGAAAATAATGTAATTAATGACTCACCCTCATGTCGTTCTACACCTGTAAGTCCTTCGATCATCTTTGGAACACAAATTAAGATATTTTGATGAAATCTGATGGCTCAGTGAGGCCTCTATAGACAGCAATGCCATTGTAACTCTCAAGATCCATAAAAAACAGTTCATTTGAGTTCAGTGGTTCTACCTTAATATTATAAAGTGTCGAGAATACTTTTTGTGCGCCAAAAAAACAAAATAATGACTTTTCAACAATATAGTGATGGGCCGATTTCAAAACACTGCTTCAGAGCTTTACGAATCGAATCAGTGATTCGGATCTCCTATCAAACAGCTAAACTGCTGAAATCACGTGACTTTGGCAAACCGAGTCACTGATTTGATTCATAAATCTCCAAAGCAGTGTTTTGAAATTGGCCCATCACTGTATTGTTGAAAAGTCATTATTTTGTTTTTCTGGCGCATAAAAATTATTCTCGTCACTTTATAATATTAAGGTAGAACCACTGAACTCACATGAACTGATTTAAATGTGTTTTTAGTACCTTTATGGATCTTGAGAGTTACAATGGCATTGCTGTCTATAGAGGCCTCACTGAGCCATCATATTTCATCAAAATATCTTAATTTGTGTTCCGAAGATGAACGAAGGACTTATGGGTGTGGAACGACATGAGGGTGAGTAATTAATGACATTATTTTCATTCTTGGGTGAACTAACCCTTTAAATCCCAAGAATGGATTAGTAGTCTGTTTTCAGTTGATGAATGAACAGAACATTTAGCACGCCTCCCATCCAATAAATTGCAACAATCTTTGTGTTTTGTTACTTTTGATATAAAGCAAAGTCTCAGACTTCAAATGAGGTCCATCTTATTATAAGATTCAAAACATAAATACGGTTTTGGTGCTGTTTAATGTGGCGTGACAGATCGCTGTAGCGCCTCAGTTAAAGAGAAGCGGCAGCACAAAGCACATATGAACATTCTCTCATCTGCTTTAATACCAGTTACAGTGTGAAATAAACATGAATAAACATCTGAATGTTAGGCTTAAAAATGTATTTCCATCTGCCTTTGTGTACTTAAATGGTTAGTTCACCAAAAAAATAAAATGTTGTCATTAACTCACCCTCATGAGTAATTCAAGAGATATTTTGAAGAACTGTTTTTGTCCATACAATGGGCTCCAAAAACAACATTGGACCCCATCACCGTATGGACAAAAATGCACTGGTACATTCTTCAAAATACCTTCTTTTATATTACTCAGAACGAAAGTCAGGTTTGGAATGACACGAGGGTGAGTTAATGATGACAGAATATTCATTTTTGGGTGAACTATCCCTTTAAAATAAGTACTTCAGTTCTTCAGCCACATAATAATTTACTTACCAATGATTCTTGAGAGTTTATGACAGATGATGACATCTTCAGTACACACCAAACAGGAAGCGGGGCAGAGTGACGACAGCTGAACTCGAGTGATTGTCAGCATCAGTAGAAGGCAGATACCTGAGAGGAACCATTAGTATAGTGTTCACATAATGTTAGTCAGATTTTTCCTGACCTCATTTTGAAAAATCAGCTCTGTGAGACTACTTGAAACACTATGCACATACTTCTCATGATTTGCCATTGAAGTCAGATTGAAGCCAGCGTTGGACTTCCAAAATGGCTTATGTGGTCCATGGCCTTCGATCAGCTTTGTTCAGGCCACAACGTTTATACCAAATCCTCAAAAACATGGCAAAAAGCAATAGCCTGTCAACAAAAGCACAACAGTTCTTCAGTCGAAATCTATATTCAGTCAACATTCCCAAATCACTAGTACTTCTCCTGTGTTTTGGCAACTGCACCTGATGCTGCTCTCCTCTGACCTCTGTTGCCTAGAGACGCTGACTGGCAGACAGATGAGGAAGGTGTAGTTATAAAACATGCATGATCGTCCACCTGTTTGCTTCTGTGGAGGTGATTCTGCTCTATATATAATGTGTGAGAACAGAAACACATGCCACATATTCTTTGTAAGTGTAAAATAAGAACGTCTCCTCATCCTGTCATGAAATGTCTTGCTTCTCATCATTATATTTCACTAAATACAGCCCCATTGAACAAAACTGTGGCAATATTGAGAACAAAATATTAAATTCATATATAAAAACAAATGTTTTATATGTGCATATATTTGACACTAGCAAATATATAAATATATTTTACTAAAATATTTCAGTCACAGTTTAGTTTAGGGTCCAATTCTCACTATTAACTAACTATTAACTATGACTTCTGCCTCAATAAACTCTTAATTACTGCTTTTTAATAGTAAGGTATGGGTAGGACTGAGGGTTGTAGAACATGATCATGCAGAGTAAGGCACCAATATGTGCTGTATAAGTACTAGTAATAGCCAATATCCTAGTAATATGCATATTATTAACAAGCAACTAGTTAATAGTGAGAATTTGACCCTGAGGCGTTACCAATATTTTATATACATACACTATCGTTCAAAGTTCACAGTTGGTAATTTTTATTTTTATTTTTTTTTGAAAGAAATCTCTCATGCTCACCAAAGCTGGATTTATTTGATCAAAAATACAGTAAAAAGTACTATTTTGAAACATTATTACAATTTAAAATAACTGTTTTCTCTTTGAATATATTTTAAAATGTAATTTATTCCTGTGATGGTAAAGCTGAATTTCCATTACTCTTCAGTGTCACATGATCCTTCAGAAATCATTCTAATGTGAAGATTTGCTGCTCAAATTGTGCTGCTTAATATTTTTATGAAAACCGTGATACATTTATTCAGAATTCTTTGATGAACAGAAAGCTGGAAAATAGCATTTATTTGAAATAAACATTTTTTATATCATTATAAATGTCTTTACTGTCACTTTATAAATTGAATGCATTCTTGATGAATATTTTTAAAAAAAAATAAGATAAATAATACAAATCTTAATGACCACAAAGGTTTTGAACAGTAGTGTGTGTATATATATATATATATATATATATATATATATATATTATGTTAATACAATTTACAGATATTTCTTTCAGATATATCTACATAAGTCTATGTCAGATACTAACCTGGGTTACATTCAGGTGCATTCAAGTCAAGTTCTTGAGAATTTTTATTGCTAAATTGACTATATGCTCAGTACATACAAACACTGTGCTTACCACACTTGAGGCAGCAAAATGTCAAACACTCGTATCCATATCCTGAGGGTCCAAACAAGTTCATTTCTGAACCTCTCTTCAGTATTAGATTCTCACTGGTTCCACTGTCCTAGTCACGCTGCGTCTCAGTAATCTGCAGTGTGGTTGTGTATGGTTACGTGCAAATGGAGCATGCGTTGAACCGGCGTGTCACCTGATCTTAGAAATGTGGTACAGTATCTAGCACTGATGCCTGACAGGCAAGAACACACACAAGTTCACCTTACACAGCTTCATCTGTCATATACCGAGGCAGACAAGCCCGAAACTTACTACCGATCAGTAGCCAAATGGTTACTGCGTTGGTTTTTTATCCATTAATCAATAAAATCAGTAATGTGTACAATGAAAATACCATTTTTAGGCCTGTTTACTTAATATCTACTATGCATGTTATTTATAGTTTACTTAATTATTATACATTTATTCAATTTAATTTCAACAAAACATTTGCTGAAATAATGTTTTTGTTTGTGATGATCTCTATAATTTGATTTGAAAATAACATGCAGCTGAATGTAACACTGAAGTACAAATTTGTCAGTTAATGCAAAGACCGTTCACTTGTGTTATATACCCTAAAACATTATTGGATTTTCACTTTGTGCACGATTTCACATGATCAAAATCATCTTTCCACTGGCTCCAGGACTGTTGATGATGTCTTCATGAGCCTGGGCCACTTTATCAAGTGTATATTGTGGACCAATGGCAGGTTTCAACCAGCCTGCCTCCATCCCTGCAAAAAGAGCTGCAGCACACTCTGATGTTTCCTTCTGTGAAAAACACAGATAAAGATTTGTCAAAGGTGATGTCTGAGTAAATTCATCCAAGTACAAACACTAGAAAGCAAGAAAATGCACAGGAAGCCCAGTTTACCTTAGTTGCATTGTACAAAGCCACGCCAATGATGCTGGTCTCTTTCATCATGGTGTCTCTGGGGTTGATCTCAATAGAGCCTCTAGAGCCAACAATCTGAAAGGAGAACAATACAATAACTGGACGGCATGCATAAAAACACTTGCGAAAAAAAAAACACAAGGTACTTACAATAACTCTGCCACCGAAGTCAAGCAACTGAAGATCATTACTGAGGTTGACGTTGGACAACATCTCAATGATCACATTCACTCCTTGTCCACTGGTAGCATCCTAAACACAGGAGACCAGCTATTACTTGCCACCTTCGTTTCTATGAGCAGTTCTGTGAAGGTTATTATATAGAAAGCATATTCCAGACATGAAAAGAGAATTCATGATAAAGTTAAATTAGACTGTGCATTATGACTTAAAACTGCAACTCAAATGTTTAGGGTCAGCAAGCTTTTTTTTATATATATATAGGCTTAATATATACTTTGATGGCAGCGTTCATGTTTATTCAAATGCACTGCACTAACAGAGAAATTACAGCAGAGTTTGTTTTAAAGGTGCCCTCGATTCAAAAATTGAATTTTCCTCGGCATAGTGAAATAACAAGAGTTCAGTACATGGAAATGACATACAGTGAGTCTCAAACTCCATTGTTTCCTCCTTCTTATATAAATCTCATTTGTTTAAAAGACCTCTGAAGAACAGGCGAATCTCAACATAACACCGACTGTTACGTAACAGTCGGGGTGTACGCCCCCAATATTTGCATATGCCAGCCCATGTTCCCAACATTATGAAAGGCATTAGACAAGGGCAGAACATCTGGATTTGCACAAGTGAATCAACAGACTAGGTAAGCAAGCAAGGACAAAAAATGGCAGATGGAGCAATAATAACTGACATGATTCATGATAACATGATATTTTTAGTGATATTTGTAAATTGTCTTTCTAAATGTTTCATTAACATGTTGCTTATGTACTGTTAAATGTGGTTAAAGTTACCATCGTTTCTTACTGTATTCACGGAGACAAGAGCCATCGTTTTTTTCATTTTTAAACACTTGCAGTCTGTATAATGCATAAACACAACTTCATTCTTTATAAATCTCTCCAACAGTGTAGCATTAGCCGTTAGCCACGGAGCACAGCCTCAAACCCATTCAGAATCAAATGTAAACATCCAAATAAACACTGTACTTACGCGTTTAGACATGCTGCATGACGAACACTTTGTAAAGATCCATTTTGAGGGTTATATTAGCTGTTTGAACTTTTTTTTATGTTGTTTAAGGCAAGCACGAGCTCTTGGGGAGTGGAGCACAAGATTTAAAAGGGCCACACACCCTTAATCGGCTCATTTCTAATTATGCCCCAAAATAGGCAGTTAAAAAAATTAATAAAAAAAAAATCTATGGAGTATTTTGAGCTGAAACTTCACAGACACATTCAGGGGACACCTTAGACTTATATTACATCTTAATAGACTTATATTACATCTTTTACAAAAAAAAAGTTCTAGGGCACCTTTAATCTAACCAAACCTGCCAAGTGTGAACACAAATTTGCAATTACGTGTCAAAGAACTCTCATTGGAGTATTAGTAGACTGTCTGCTTAATATCTGCAAACACTTTATTTTGATGCTCCCCCAAAACACATTCTGACTATAAGTAACTATGTCAACTTATTCTTCTAACCTGAACCCTAACCTAACTGTCTACTAACAGTTTGCTAATACTCTAATGAGAGTTAGTTGACATGTCGTTGTAAAGTTACTTATAGTTAGCACAATATCTAAAGTGGACCATCGAAATAAAGCATTACCTATTCTTTTACTAAAAAATGTATCGAAAATGACAGTAAAGACATTTATAGTGTTTAAGAAAGAGTTCTATTTCAAATGTTCTTTTAAATGTTCTATTCAAAGAATCCTGAAAAAATGTATCACTGTTTCCACAAAAATGCAAGCAGCACAACTGTTTTCAACATTGATAATAATAATAATAAATGTTTCTTGAGCAGCAAATCGACATATTAGAATGATTTCTGAAGGATCATGTGACACTGAAGACTGGAATAATGATGCTGAAAATTCAGCTTGCATCACATGAATTAGATTTTAACATAAATTAAAAAAGAAAACAGTTATTTTAAATTGTATTAATATTTCACAATATTACTGTTTTTACTGTATCTTTGATCAAATAAATGCAGCCTTAGGGAGCAAAAGAGACAAAAAAACAAAACAAAAAAACCTTACCAACCCCAAACAGTGTTCTGTATATATTATCATGTAAAACTTTATTAAGAGAGAACTACACCTTAATTTTGTCCAGGTAGTCTTGTTCACGATGGTTGAATGCAAGATGAGCTCCACTGCTCAGTACCAGCTTCATCCCCTCAGATGTCCCTGCTGTACCCAGAACTTCAAGGCCAAACGCTCGTGCGATCTGACACGCTGCAATGCCAACCTACAAATACGAGCAAAATTCATTAAAGACATCAGTGAAAACGGTACAAGTCTAGCTTATCCATATCATTTTAGTAATGGTTAATTTTTAACTCCATACCCCACCACTGGCTCCATGGACAAGAACAGTCTCTCCTGCTTTGGCATGAGCCCTGTTTAGAGTAAAAGTACATTTGTAAATGCCTGTATGTTTATATAGCTCCAGAAAACACCTCAAGCTGTCTTTTACAGTCATTTATAACAACATCTTACTTGTGAACTAACGCCCGGTATGCAGTGAAGTATGGGATTCCGATAGCTGCTCCCTGTTTGTAGTCTAGGCAATCAGGCAGCTTATGAACCGTGTCCTCTGAGGCCACAGTGTATTCAGCGTATCCTCCTGTCACAGTGCCTATTGTAAAAACTCTGTCACCTGCCTGTGAAAACAGAAAAGATTGCTAACCGAGCAAAGTAAACAAGTAAACATGTATTCAGATTGCAAGATGGGTAACAAATTGACCTGTAGGAGATGAACACCCTCCCCAACAGCTTCAACCACACCAGAGACATCTGATCCTGGAGTATAGGGCAAGCTGGGTTTCCGAGCATAAGATCCAGAGCGGATGTACGTCTCCACTGGGTTTACACCACACGCATGGACTCGAATCAGAACCTACAATTGCAAAAAGCGTTTACACAGCTCTTAAGAAAAAAAAAACAGTAAGAATTGATACTGATTAATTAAGTAAATAAATGTATATAAATATTACTTGTGGAAAAAAGTGAAACTGGGTTTTCTGGGTCATTCTCTAAACATGATGACCAACATATACCTTGACTTTTCAGTCATGAAACACACTTCAAATATTCAAGCAACATCAAATAAAAAGACATCATTCTGTAACCTAACATAATGCAAATTGATTTGACTCATTTTAAGTTAGATCACCCCAAAATGAGTTCATGTAGCCAAAACTTTGATGCTTCAAAAAGTTCATAAAACATTGTAAATGTAATCCATATCAATCAAGCAGTTCAATCAAAGTCTTCTGGAGACACACAGTCACTTATTATGAACAGATTTAATCCATATAAACATTGAATAGTCTTATGGGTTTGGAATGACATGACATGATGACAGAATTTCATTTTTAATTATTTACATTTGCAAGAAACTACCACATCTATAAAATTATACTGTAATGGTACTACAGTTGTTTAATTTTTCATTCTTTCCTGGGTTAAGCATTAGCGCAAGGTCTAAAAAGTGTGCAAGAAGCAAAATAAGTAATTTATAAAATAAATCTTTTAAAATTAATGTTTTTTCATTCATAGCAATGTAATCTGTGCTGTCAGTATTGACAACTAGTATTCAGACCATGCAAAATGTTAATAGCATAATGTATTGATTTTAGCCAGGCCAGGTGTGTTTTCAGAAGCTGTAGACAGAATAATTTATAAAATAGAATAATGCATTAAACAACAAACCAAGTTGTCCAATGTAATTAGTAATAATGTCAAAATATTACCATCAGCTTTCACAGGAAAAAAAAGTTTAACATTCTGTAAATCAGAAAGTCGAGATATTTTTGAGATGACCCACCTGTTTTTGACCAGGACTTGGCACAGGCAGGTCTGTGCAGAGTTTTAAAACTGAAGGGGCTCCAAACTCTGACACCCGGATAGCCCTCATTAATTTAGATGTGGCCATGGTGGCCTCTTCAAAACAAATCCGGATTGACAAGGCAGACTGAACTTTGGCTGGATACTGCACTGTTGAAAAAGAGCAAATTTGTACGTTACATCTGGATAGATATCATCATGTAACGTTATTCCATATAGCACACGTATCTCTGCACAGCGTCGTGAAACTAAAGAAAACGGCACGCCATAAATTAAAACACTTTACCCTGTTGCAAATTGCAGCTTACTCTGCTTCCGTATGAAATGAATTTAGGCACATCCCGGCCACCGTAACCGTCCGACAGTGCACATACTCAAAACACAAACATGAAACATGCGGTATAGCATATCTAGCGAACAAAATTACATTATTACATTACAGAATTACATTATTTAGTTATATTATTCCAACGGTCGGCAGAAAATAAAACGAATACATCAATAGTCTTGAAACATGGAGGGCGATACATTTCAGCAATGGAAGAATCAGTGTCTTAATAAGTGTGATTTCAGTAAGAAGGGCAGTGTGGATGAGGACATTTCTCATATTGTCTCCTTTATTAACAGTCATGATCGCTACTTCACGACAAGCTCTTGCTCCGGAAGAATCATCCTTTTGGACGGGGTGAGCATGAGAAGAGTTTAATGACTGTTGTCTACACTGCAAATATAGATAAAACTATATATAAAACTGCAAAATAGCTTAAAATTAAACAAGTTTATGTTTAAAACATGATATATAAAATATCTGCCAATGGGGTAAGAAAAATAAACTTAATTCAAAGTGAAAATAAGATTATTCTTCCCTGTTGGCAGATATAATATATTATATATATATATTATTCTTGTTTTAAGCAAAAACACACTTAATTTTGATACATTTATTGAGTCAAATTTAACGAGTGTACCAAATAATAAGTAAGAAAAACATTTTTCTGGAGTGTAGTTATTTGTCTGATGTATTATTTGTCACCCATATGGTTTAAGTTTTGGAAACACCTACTCAGTTTGCATAGTTTAGAGTAAAAGTAAATTCATAAAGGCTATGAAAGGGTTAGTTCACCCAAAAATGAAAATAGTGACATTTATTACTCACCCTCATGCCGTTACACACCTGTAAGACCTTCGTTCATCTTCTGAACACAAATGAAGATATTTTTGTTCAAATCCGATGGCTCAGTGAGGCCTGCATAGCCAGCAATGACATTTCCTCTCTCAAGATCCATTAATGTACTAAAAGCATATTTAAATCATTTCATGTGAGTACAGTGGTTCAATATTAATATTATAAAGCGACAAGAATATTTTTGGTGTGCCAAAAAAACAAAATAACGACTTATTTAGTGATGACCGATTTCAAAACACTGCTTCAGGAAGCTTCAGAGCGTAATGAATCAGCGTATCGAATCATGATTCAGATCGCGTGTCAAACCACCAAACAAACTGCTGAAATCACGTGATTTTGGCGCTCCGAACAGCAGATTCGACACACTGATTCATAACACTCCGAAGCTTCCTGAAGCAGTGTTTTGAAATCGGCCATCACTAAATAAGTCATTATTTTGTTTTTTTGGCACACCAAAAATATTCTTGTCGCTTTATAATATTAATATTGAACCACTGTACTCACATGAACTGATTTAAATATGTTTTAATACATTAATGGATCTTGAGAGAGGAAGTGTCATTGCTGGACTCACTGACCATCGGATTTCAACAAAAATATCTTAATTTGCGTTCTGAAAATTAACGAAGGTCTTACAGGTGTGGAACGGCATGAGGGTGAGTAATAAATGACATTATTTTCATTTTTGGGTAAACTAATACTTGAAGTAGCACAAACATGGCATGCTTTGTAATGGCTACTTTTAAATTTGTCTACAAAACTTTCAAGTATATAAGCCTTTAAATCAACACTTTTAAGGTCCTAACTAGTATTGTATATGTGTAATGGTCACTGTGTGTTATGCTTTCATCTAAGGTGTCTGATTGCCCCGATGTGCAAAAGCAAAACTGTTCCTGGTTATTTGTCACCCATCAGAAGTGCCAAAGAGAAGATGTGGTGCGAAATACAGCATTAAAGACATTAATACAGTAATAAATAACCTTGATATTAAAGCTTTGTGTGTTTCTGAAACAGGTCACAGGTCTGGAAAAGTCTGTTGGAGATGCCACTTTAAAGTTTGAGCCTTTTGTCCTTCACATTCAGTGTAAACAGCTTGAGGACGCACAACTACTGGTGAATGTCACATTGAATTAGATTGAGACATAACATGTTTAGAGGAGAACAAAATAATACCTTTTTTTCATTGTTTGTTCCTCAGCACACTGTTGCAATAAACTCAGGCCTCAGGAATTCTGGTATAACTGTGGGAAAGAAAGGCAAGGTCATCATGGTAAGATCCAAAATGTGCTTTGTGTTCAACATTAAAGATACTTCTGAAGTCTGAAAGGTATTTGTTGTATAGGCGGTACGCAGCACACATTGTCTTGAGGTTCCTCTCAGCCACAGGGGTAACGTCCTCATCACTGACCAGTACCTTGATTTCCTCATCGGAGTTGCGAACCAGAAGATGGAAGAAAATCTTAAAAGAATAAAGAGGTATATTGCAAGCAGAGTCTCCTGTGTTTGCATGCATTGGGCTTCAAAAGTATTTTCTTATTTAAAAGGTGTTTTAAATTGTTGAATTATTAAATTAATGTCTTCAAGGGATAATTCACCCAAAAATGATTTACTCCCCTCCCCCCAAGTTGTTTCAAACCTGTATGAATTTTGTTGTTCTGCTGAACACAAAGGAAGATATTTGGAAGAATGTTTGTAACCAAACAGATCTCGCCCCCCGTTTACTACCATAGTAGGAAAAATAAATACTATAGTAGTCAATAGGGGGCGAGATCTGTTTGGTTACTGACATTCTTCCAAATATTTTCCTTTGTGTTCAACAGTTTGTATATGTTTGGAACAACTTGAGGAGGAGTAAATGATGACAGAATTTTCATTTTTGGGTGAATTATCCTTTTGAAGGGCACATCAAATTAGTTTTTATTTTTATATTTAGTCATTTTTTTCACTTTTATTAATCTTTCTTTAAATGTCTATATAGTTTCTTACTAATTTTTGTTTCAGTTTTTGTTTGGGTTATTTTAGTACATCAGGTAGAACTAAATGAACAAACTGAATGAAAATGAGATAAAATAAACATTTTTTATATTTCATTTTAGTTAAAGGGATAGTTCACCCAAAAATGAAAATTTGATGTTTATCTGCTTACCCCCAGCACATCCAAGATGTAGATGACTTTGTTTCTTCAGTAGAACACAAATGATGATTTTTAACTCCAACCGTTGCCGTCTGTCAGTCATATAATGCGAGTGGATGGGAACTCAAACAATAAGAGTTGAAAAAACTTGCATAGACAAATCCAAATTAAACCCTGTGGCTCCTGAAAACACATTGATGTCCTAAGACACGAAACGATTGGTTTGTGCGAGAAACCGAACAGTATTTATATCATATTTTACCTCTAATACACCACTATGTTCAGCACTCAGTTAGTGAGGTCTGATCGCGCTCTGACATGTCTTGCACTCGTTGAAGTATAAGCGCGAGACATCACTGCCGTTGTCAGAGCGCGATCAGACCTCACTAACCGAGTGCTGAACAAATTTTCATTTTTGGGTGAACTATCCCTTTAACTTTTTTTATTTAAAGTATCGAAAATGTTTTATGGTTTTAGTTTACAATTACCCTGGTCTGTAAAAATAAGTTACATTTAGTTTAATTAGTGACCAGAATTTTTACGTTACATTTTATTCATTTATTTACACATTTTGTTATTTTCCACATTTAAATGAAATGACCTGAGTCTGAATCACACTAAATATTTAGGTATTTTAATATAATAGTAATGTTATATTTATATGTATTAATATTTATTTGAAATAGATTCTACGAGTGCTTACAAGGTGCCCTACAACCTCAAGAACAGAGATGTAGTTTAAAGGAGGAGGCCAACAAGAAACCCGTCTACAGACGGAGGAGGAAAAGGACACAGGACGATTCGGTGACAGACTGTTGCCAGAGCGTCAAAGAACATACTGAAAACAGCGAAGAGGAAATTGACTGTGATCTCCTGTTTTTATCTTAGGAAATCTTTCTTTTCATCATCCTGAACAATGCACATTTATTCAATAAACACCCCTTTAGTGTGAAGTACCAGCCCATTAGACATTCCTCACATTAAAGTTTTATGTGAACATTAGACGTAAACAATAGTTTTTTTAATGACAAATATAAGTTAAACAGTCTCATACCCACTTCCTCTTGGAACCTTTTTGATAAGGGGCATCTGCTTCCTGAATAACTCGGTTTCATTTGCCTCATTATTTTCCAGGAGCTTGGTGAGTCTGTTTTAGTTTAACATGCCCTTACTTCAAAGCTTTTGTGTGCGCAAACCTTAATTTTTATGCTCGTGCAGAAGGAAGATGTTGTCCAGCGTTGTCCCTCACAGCAATGTATAAATCGACCGTGTTATTCATCTCCAACAAGCAATCTGTCAGACGTCGTCGTAAAAACGCTGTGTGGTTTGGAGCACATTTCCTCTGGATTAGAAGGCATTACTGTCGGGGCCTAGTTCCGCAACGCCTCATTTGGGAGACTTGGCTCATTAACAGTCCGCTCTCCGCCATGTGCATCTGCTTCATTCTGCCTTTGATTTTTCATTTTCATTAAAGACTTTCATGGTTTTAATGAAGACAGGAACTATAATGCATTTTTTTTGTAATGTTGAAATAATTCACTTGTATTTAGTAAAGCATCTTCTAGCTCTAATAAAAATATTTTTATCAAAAACATTGTTTTTCTCACTCTAAAAAATGCTGGGTTAAAAACAACCCAAGTTGGGTTGTTTTAACCCAACTATTGGGTTAAATGTTTGCCCACTCTGCTGGGTAGTTTTATTTAACCCAACTATTGTTTGAAAATGACTATATGGCTGAATTAAAATGAATCTAAAATTAAACAGATTAATAATGTTAATTTTCAAGATATTTTGGGTTCATTTTAAGTAAGCAATACTGTAATTTTTAAACAATAGTCGAGTTAAGTAAAACTACCCAGCAGGTTGGGCAAACATTTAACCCAACTGCTGGGTTAAAACAACCCAATCGCTGGGTTTGTCCATTTTCAACCCAACTTGGGTTGTTTTTAACCCAGCATTTTTTAGTGTACTTTTTTCTGACCAAATAAAGGTTATTCAGCATGTACAGGTACATGTCTGTGAGTTTAAATACATTTTAAAATATTTTATTATTAAAATATAAATATTATTATATTAAGAAACTAATAATGAATGGGTTCTGTGGTCAAAGCTGTCAGACAGACAGTGATCAGCATGAATGCGTACAGCAGTACACCAGTAGATGGGGTAAATGCACTTTTAAAGATATCAGCAACTACTGTTCTTCAATGAACAGCTATGCTGCTTCAGTGGTTCAGTTATCTCCACTAAATATAATGCCGGGTCCAGCTACTGACTCTAAAGAGAATAATCAACTTTGTTTAATACTTTCAAATTAAAATGACTTAATTTATCATCAATCATTACATCAAAACTTCCAATAGGGTGAGGGTCAATATAATATTATATAGTCAAACCAAAAATTATTCAAACATTAGATATATATATTTTTTTTTTTTTTACTTGTGGCTGCAGGACACTATAGTTAATTTATTTAAGTGAGGATGGCAAAATAAAGTAAACTGTGGCATATCATAACCAAAAATTCTTCATATAGTGGACTACCAGTAAAACTGATAAAACTTTGGAACCAAAAATTATTCAGACACTTTGACCTGACCATGTTTGCTTAAGTGTTATCTGACATAATTAAGATAAAAAAAAATTCTGACACAGTTTAACAGTTTTATTACCATTTTTTTTTTTTTACTATAGTGAATAAACTGCATTAATGAATGAAATGTTCAGGGTGTCTGAATAAATTTTGGTTTGACTGTATACATAAAGTTAGGACAACTTTGATGAACTTTTGATCCACTTCAAATGTAGCCTACTATATATATATATCCACTCCCGTTCAAATGTTAGTAGTAGGATTCTTTTTATTTATTATTTTTTTTTTTTAGCCATTGTTTGAGAGAAATTAATACTTTTATTCAGCAAGGATGCATTGAATTGTTCAAAAGTGACAAAGACTTTTACATTGCTACTTAAAAATATATATATTTTTAAAAACTATGTTTCCAACATTGATAAATGTTTCTTGAGCAGCAAATCAGCATATTAAAATGATTTCTGAAGGATCATGTGACATTGAAGACTGGAGTAATGATGCTGAAAATTCAGTTTTGGAATAAAATTCATTTTAACATATATTCAAATAGAAAACAATTATAAATTGTTATAATATTTCACAATATTTCTATATTTTTGATAAAATAAATGCACTTTTGTGAGCATAAGAGACTTCTTTCAAACACATTAAAAAACCCAAACTTTTGAACAGTAATTTAAATACAATAATACATTATGGAATCATGAGTCTCTAAACTGAAACAATATTCATTCATTTTAAGTCTGAAGCCACGAAGGATCCAGTATACCTGTGATCAGTTTCAGACACATCTGCTCATTGTTTTACACTCCCATTGTTTCCCCCCAAAAAGAGTGACAGGTTAACCACAAATGCACCTTTCACCAACCAAATGACTTGTAATGATAATCTTAAAATAACATCAATTAGCCAGCTGAAAGACGGGAATGATTAGAAATCTCTCATAATTATTACTAGACATTAACAGTGAGGGGGGAGGAGGGGCGCTTGATTGGCAGGTTGAGCTGAAGGGGCATTAGAGTGAGTGAGAGGGAGTGCTGGGAGGGCACAAGGACTGCCGCAATCAGAGGTGAATTGGAAGCTTTTGTGCATGTGTGATTGTCAAGTGGACCATTTCTGTCTCTGATTAGGACCCTCTCTCTGATTTGGCGGCTGTGTGTCCTCAGGACTCCCTGCGCAATCACACTGCCTCTTACTGTCACTCCAGGCCTGCTGATTTCTCCGAGACAGAGAGAGAGAGGAAAAAAGAGAGATACGTGCTAACTCAACCCCTGTGTCCTTCACAGCTAAACACTGACTCAGTTTTTACTGTAGGAAAATTCACTTTATATTTTAATGAGTATTTAAATGAAGCTAACAATTATACAGAATACAGGGTGAGGGCTAAAGAGAAGAACAACATCCAGGGCCTGTTTACTCTTGGTCACTTCATGAGTTTTTGTGTTTTTATTGATCTGATTTGTTGCTATTGTTGATTTGTTCCATTTACACTTGGCCACATATCTCTGCAAAACTAATATAAATTAGATTTTAAACTCCTGCGCTATATGCATATTTAACAGAGTTAACATCAATGAAAGCAAGAGATATGAACTGAATTTTATTTTCCATCCGCTAATTTCATGATTAAAGGCTGCAATGGGAGAGATATTTAGGCTATTTGAAAAAATTAAAAGAGCAGTTTCATGTCTATACTTGTACTGCTCAAATGGTTGAGGTTGATATGGGATTTAGAAAGTAATAAGTAATGCATTACTTTTTAGCAATTAGTAATCTAATTACACTGTTGAAGATGTAATTAGTAGCAAGTAATTAATCAGTTTCTTAAATTGAATGAATTAATATCCTGCTTAAAAAATATAGTTTCAGATTAAAGGTTTATGGTGTGTATCTGCAATAACAACAAAAGTTGTAGAAATAATACTCTTATAAATCATCTAATTCAAATAAAATTATCTCATTTTGATATGGGAGCAATTGATCACATTCACCAGAAAAATATATTTTGTTTATCCCATAACAAAAGAAAACAAATCCAATTACATTTTTGAAGGAGTCGTTATTAAAATATAATCATCTGAATGAAACAGTCAACGTTCTCACAATTAAAGTAATATTAATATACATTTTAACATAAATCAAGCTCTGTAAAAACTCTATGCATTACACTTGAGTATTTAAAAGAAAATATTTTATATAGAAAGCTATTGTATTAATTCATATCAAAGACTATAGAATACGCAAGACTTGTCACTCGTATTGTTTTGAATGGGAGAAAGTGTAACGCGCAATATGGCGGAATAAGTCCCGCCTTCTAAATAAGAGCCAATCGCCGACTGGTAAAGTCATCGCGTCACTTCAGCGGCCGTTGGAATCACCGGTTTCTATAGAAACAGTCAGACGCTCGCCTCCGAAGAGACGCGCATTTAGGTCTGCGCATGTGCATTAGCTTGATCCAGCCTGAAATTTTTTATTTTTTTTTGTCATGATTCGAGCGTAAAAAACTAAATTTATGAGCCGGTTGTTGTTAGATTTCATTGGTGATTCCAAATATGAAATTTAATCGTAAGGTTGGTGAACAGTTTTGGAGAATTTGATGTTTCCCCATTCAAAGAGATAGGGCATGTCATAGACATATGGGGCATGATGCCCAGGATGCCCGAGAGGCGTTTCAAAGATGGCCGCCGAGTGAAATGACTTGTCTTAAAGGGACTTTGTTCATATTCACATCTTACACAGAAATGCAATGATTTTTATATATATATTGTTTAACAGAATTGTATATACTCTGATGTTGTTGTGTTGAAGTTATTTAATATAAATATTACCTATCTAAATCCAAGTTTTTGGTTAGATATAACTACATGTCTCAGTATATCAGTCCTTAATTTGCTATAATGATCTGAAATTTACCTTAATAAATATAGATCAATGCAGCTGAATAATCAAATACTTAACTGTAACTTAATTTACTTACTACTACAATAATGCAGAGAGAGGCATTTATGAGCGATTTGCCCCTATAAGAGAGTTTTTGCACTATATTGGTATATATATTATGTGTGTGTGTGTTTTTACTTATTCTAAAATATACAGTACATTGCATGTATTATATCAGCTGCATATGCTACCATGTGGTATTATTTGAGCAGATTGGATCTGGATTTTATAGGAGCCTCATTCTACCTCCAGGTCTTATCTCTTATTTTTCTTAGCTAGGCGGTGTGGAGAGTAGTCTGATCTTTAGGTAATTTGATGAGGCCTCCATGTTTTGTTTTATCAGCTCTTAACTGCCGTCCCTTATTCTCTGATCCCTATCATTATGTAGACGTGTGGGCTAACAGAGGGGCCAGACTCCCAGAAGAAGAACTGAAATTACCAATGTGTTTGTCTTGATGAATTGATCAAGACATTCTGCAGAACAAATTTCCTTTTGATTTTTTTTTTTTTGCCATTTGTACAGAAAAGCAGAGAGACAAAATTGCTGGGGAGAAGGAGGATGAAAAGGACTGGGAAGTGTTGAGAGCCAGATTCAAACTCGCATTTCTCATATAAGCACTATCCCAGCTAACAGGGAACGTTCTCAGAACTTTGGTGAGGTTCTGGCAAGGTTCTCTCAAAAGGTGTATTCGACTCGAAGCAGCGCTGCACGGACCAATCGGTGTATGACATCAAAGTACCTCAAGAGCGATTCAGAATCATACAGTGCCGTCTACTCTCTAATTGCTCTCGCTGTACTTCGAACATATATTTGTTAGCAGGGACAGCTTAACATGTTAACCACAGGTCCAGCAATGAAGATCATGTTTAGATATTTAACATGTGCTTCTATATCTTTGGATCTGTGGACATGAATGACATCAGCAAATGATGCTGAGAATCTTTTGAATGTCTTGAGATTTCATCTCAAATATTCTCGTGCAGACCGATTCATAATTTCCTGTAGGAAGTACATCTCTTATTCTGGCTTAACAGCTGTGACATTCATATATTGATTACATACGTAGACATGGTGGCCCTTTCCATCTCCCAACTTACAGCGCTGCCAGTGGTAGAGCACCAGTAAAGTATGTCTAAAAGAGGGGGGGTCCCCATGAGAACTAGAATGATGAATTCGAACGCACAGATTTGGAAGATTAATTTGATTCTCTTTCATCTCAGGCGCTCGATTATGTTCCGAGAGCCCGACTCGCTCCAAAAATTTCTGAGCATGCAACTGTAGTCTGTACCCCAACGGAAAGAAATATAAACAGTTGCACACAGGGTACTGTATCATTATCACAACAAAGACTGGAGGAGGGTGCTTCTGAAATCTGAGGATAGAAACATCTGGAGCGTGTTAATCAACCGGTGAATGACGGATGAGTTTTATTCTGCCTGGCGACAGATACGAGGCGGGCCTCCTAGTCGATTGTGACGCATGATTATGACATCATCTGACTAAAGTGGGTCATAATAGGGCCTCCGTACACATGTCAGCGAAGTATACATGTCTAGAGGTTTGTGCCATGTTACGCTGAGCTCACTGATGTGGTGAAACAGGTTCCTGTTTTAATTCCCATGGAATCATTCAAGCTTGTTGTAAACATCTTTGGTATATAAAAACCATTTTGTAAAAGGATCAATAAATGATCCTATGAAATGTTTCAGTTTGAACTCCCCTGGAATTATTACACAGCAAAATCTCCAGAGTTAAATCAACTCTGCTCAGAGTACATATGGTCCCTCTCTAGTGTTAAACTAACACTAAAGCAGAGTTAAAGTAAATGAGATAATTAAGCAATTAATTAAGTGATGATTGTGCATTAGTGATGAACACCTGCTGTTAACAAGCAGAATCACTGAAGAAATGAGAAACACAAGAACTACAACAGACTTCAGTCACAGTCTTATTAATTGCTTAATTATCTCATTAACTTTAACTCTGCTTCAGTGTTACTTTAACACCATTTAGAGAGGGACCGTATGTACTCTGAGCAAAGTTGATTTAACTCTGGAGATTTTGCTGTGTACTTATTGTAAACATTGTTGTATTTTACATACACTATGAATTCAAAACCACAATCAAAAATTGTGTTTTGATGTCATCTATTGCTAGTGTACTCCAAGTTTGCAGTTTTAGAGGTCATCTACTGTATTTGCAGTTTTTTCTTCCTGGAAAGAAGAGCAAAAAAAGTGATGACTCATCCTGCACTACACACATTTTTGTCCAATCAGATGCTCTGTAGAATAAGAATGCCCCTCCCTTTAGTACAGTAACACCTGCAACTGTCTAGCAAGAAGTAATTGTTCATTACAGTGACATAACAAAAGCCTATGGGCTATATGCACAGAGAGTTCTTTAGAACTTCCGCAATAATATAAGCCAGCTCAAAAATTCAGATGAGATGTCATTTGCTGGTGTGTTGAGCATCAGTAGTGTAATACTTAGTTTATAATCAGAATATAGTCACTTAAATAGTCAGGCATAGCATTAATTTAGTTATTCAAACGTAAGACAGCATAAAAAAATAAAAAAATAAAGAAATAAAGACGAATCTCAGCTAAATTCCTCTCCTCCTCTGCTAAATTCAATTAATTCCATCATTTTTTTTTACACTTTTGAGTGAAAAAAACATCAAAAATTTGAATATTTATTGTGCACTTTAGTTTGATTTATTGAATAAAATGTGTGTTTTCACAAGTGTGCTGAAATCATTGATTTTGTGTTGCAATGACTGACAGCTGCTGTGATTAAAGGGAAAGCTGTGTAATTCAAGCACAAGAAAAGTTATTGTTTTTCATTAGATTTTGAGAGTAGTTCATTCTTCACATTGACAAAATGTATTTTTTAACCTAGTTATTTTATAACGTTTAATAATTAGTCAAAAACGAAACTAGGTGAAAAACGATAAGAGGAAATGGCTGATATATGTGCAAATAAATGCTACTTTGCCGCCACCTGCTGGTTATAGTGGTAATTATTGTCTTTTTTTATTTTTATTTTATTTTCTATCAAATGTTGAATTTCCTTCTTTTTAATACGTTCGGTTTTACAGTGGGGACAATCTGAGAAGGATGAACAAGTAATATTTGTGGTCATCACATTAAAAATAACACGAACAGCTAACAGTTCACCGGAAATGCCTGAGCTGGCTTAAATGGTTAATTCACCCAAAAATGAAATTTCAGTGTTTTGAAATCACTAAATAAGTCATTATTTTGTTTTTTTGGCGCTCCAAAAATATATTCTCGTCACTTTATAATATTAATATTGAGCTAATGTACTCACATGAACCGATTTAAATATGTTTTTAGTACCTTTATGGATCTTGAGAAAGGAAGTGTCCATTGCTTCCTATGGAGGCCTCATGGAACCATTGGATTTCATTTTTTGGTGAACTAACCCTTTAAGGATAACCAGGAAACCTTCCTGTCAAAACTTCCTGTTTCAATAGGAAATATGTCAACACAGGACAGAAAAGTGATTTCAAATTTTATACTTAATATAAAATTGCATACTTCCCTACTAATCAAGTGTAGCATTAGTTCTGGCAGGTAATGTTAGTCAAGCTTGCATCAGCTGACACTCAACTAATTCACATTGACCTACAGGAATATGACGCCTATCATCGCATTCATATATGGTCCATTCAGTATTATCAGCAGCTTTATCACATTGCTAATCACCCTCCTCCATCCCCAGCTCCTCCTTTGTCCAGTCAAGACTTGCTCTTCTGATTTTTCTCTTGATCAAACTCATTTTTTCAATTATGTTGTTACATTTATTGTCATTACAGTTTTTTTTTTATTTGCTTTGGTGCCATTTTCACAACTCTCAGTACAAAAATCCAAACTGATCACACTTGTAACACAGCTAGTCATTCTTTTAAAACTTGAACTCATGCTTTCGTTCTAGTTGTACAAATCTTCATTCTACATAATCACTGTTTCAAAACTCAAGATTATTGTGATATGTAACGAGAACATTTGGTTTAATCACCGAAACACAACAGCATGTTTTTCTTTCAGTTTAGTACTTTTAACAATCAATTAATTCAATAGCAAACAATGCAAGATACATGTTTCAAAACACCCTTGTTGCTGAAATAATTACACATGCTGATGGCACAATTAGAAAATACACTTCTAATAGTATTTATTCAGTGTGTTATCAAAAGGTGTGAAGTACGACACAGTCATGAGGTTTTGTGTAGAACAAAGTTTGCTGTCAATATAGTAAATGTTCTTACTGTCCATATGACTGAATCTATACTGTAGCTGACCTTTATAAGGGTGAGTTACAGTAATGTGGCAGTCTCTACCATGTTGGTTTTCCATGTTTTATGGGGACTTTTCATAGACATCATGATTTTTATACTGTATAAACGATATATTCTATCCCCTACCCCTAAACCTACCCATCACAGAAAACCTTCTGCATTTTTACATTTTATAAAAATATAATTCTGTATGGTTTATAAGCTGTTTTCCTCATGGGGACCAAAAAATGTCCAAACAAGGTCTAAAATAACTGTTATTACACAACACAGTGCTTACCAGCACCACACACACTTTGAAAATTGCAGTTATCATCTAAGATAAATTGCTTATAATGTAAAAAGAATTTACTACATTTGATTATCCATATCAGAAATTGCAAATAAGTTCAATAGAAACTATGCCTATAGAATCAATATGAACCAATTGCTCAATAATGAACCAATTACTTGTGAAAATTGCACCAAAGCAATTGCAAAAAACTGTAAGAAAACTAATGATATTGCAATATTTGGTTCTGTTCTGTTTAAGCTAGGGAGGGTTATCGGTGCTCGCCCTAGGCTGCATGGATGAGCAGGGAGTTTTAGCCCAGAACAGAACCATAACGCCAATCCAAACTGCCAGTCATCTTTGACGATAGTGATCCTGACAGAACTGTAGTAGGTGAAAAACAGTATGTGAAAAGAGTAGTATGTCCGAATTCACAGTATTCATAAAACAGTAGGCAAAAAGTACATAGATTATACTCATTACTCCTCCTGGCAAGATTGTAAAGTGCGCAAACAATGGACATTTACTATCCCATGAGGCCACAGGAGATGATTTGTGAATAGTGACGCGACACAAGTGATGCCAGTAGGACACATGACAATGCAAACATGACAAACCGTAGTACGTCCAGATTCACACACGATACACATATGTAGAACTTTTTTTTTTTTTTTTTTTACGGTTGCAAAGTAAATACTTATTCAAAAGAAGTGTGCAATCAGAGAGGTTTAGGATTTCACTCACAATTTTCACTCAAAACGCAAAATTTCACAAGTAATTAAAAAGGCAAATAACCCATTGAATTAAATATAAAAATTTGAAATTGAAAGACTGAAATTGTGTTTTCGATAACACTTTATTTTAAGGTGACGTAGTTACATGTTACTGCATGTAATTACTATAGTAATAACAGTAAATTATTCTTAATTACAACTAACCCTGAACCAAACCCTAAATGTAACTCTATATTAAATATGTAAAGTTAATTAATATTACTCAGTACTTATTTGAGTAAGTACAATGTAACTATCATCTTAAAATAAAGTGCAACTGTATTTTCTTATAAAACATACTCATTTTATTTACAATTTTGAAAAATCATGTTTTACAGTGTTTTACGATTTCGGACATGGCCCATCTCTGAAGAACCAGGAAATTTCCACATTAAAGGTGCCATCGAACGTTTTTTACAAGATGTAATATAAGTCTAAGGTGTCCCCTGAATGTGTCAAGTTTCAGCTCAAAATACCCCATAGATTTTTTTAATAAATTTTTTTAACTGCCTATTTTGGGGCATCATTAACTCTGCACCGATTCATGCTGCGGCCCCTTTAAATGCTCATGCTCCCCGCCCGCGGAGCTCGCGCTTGCCTTAAACAGCATAAACAGCTAATATAACCCTCAAAATGGATCTTTACAAAGTGTTCGTCATGCAGCATGTCTAATTGCATAAGTATAGTATTTATTTGGATGTTTACATTTGATTCTGAATGAGTTTGATTGTGCTCCGTGGCTAAAGCTAACATTACACACTATTGGAGAGATTTATAAAGATGAAGTTGTGTTTATGAATTATACAGACTGCAAGTGTTTAATAATGAAAATAACGACGCCTCTTGTCTCCTTGAATACAGTAAGAAACGATGGTTACTTTAACCACATTTAACAGTACATTAGCAACATGCTAACGAAACATTTAGAAAGAAAAAAATGTGATGTTATCATGAATCATGTCAGTTATTATTGCTCCATCTGCCATTTTTCGCTATTGTTCTTGCTTGCTTACCTAGTCTGATGATTCAGCTGTGCACAGATCCAGACGTTAATACTGGCTGTTACGTAACAGTTGGTGTTATGTTGAGATTCGCCTGTTCTTCGGAGGTCTTTTAAACAAATGAGATTTATATAAGAAGGAGGAAACAATGGAGTTTGAGACTCACTGTATGTCATTTCCATGTACTGAACTCTTGTTATTCAACTATGCCAAAATAAATTCAGTTTTTAATTCTAGGGCACCTTTAAAATTCTCCAGAACAATCTCAGAAAGACTAAACAGCCATTCATACAGAATGTGTATTTGCATTTAAAAGGCAAGGGAATAAAAAAACCCCCAAGGGCTTAGAGATACATTTTTAAAAGGTGAGCTAACGGCATTTTTTTTCTTTTTTTTTTTTTACACAGCATTTCCATGTCACAAACATTCATCTCGCGCATGTTTACACAGAAAAACAATGGAAAAGCAGAGCATAGAATGCAATAACATGTTCTGCGTGAACGGCTTTGAGAGTCTGTCATACTCAACATAGGTAACATTTTTCCAGCACTCACTGTGCCTCGTAAAGTAAATATAAGCACCGTTACCTCTTGATGGATGTGATATGTGGGCCTGCTTTGTGTTGTGTGCTTCACAGTACTCATGTGGTACCTGCAGGCTCCCTCGGGCCTTATGGGGGTCGACCCTTCCTTTGCCCCGGTGATGGGTGGCGTGCTGCCTGCCACTCGCTGGTGGGCCGGCTGTAATTTATGTGATCCCCTGTAATTTCCTGCTACTTTCTGAAGTGGTAGCGGGGCGGAGACAGCAGAAGAGGTTGAAGGACCCTTCCCTGTTTGACCTCTCTCTACTTCACGCATCACCCTGAAGGAAATAATTACACGGGAAGTAGAGAGAAAGAAATGAAAGGAAGAAAGGGAGAAATAGAGCAGAGAGGACCATAAACATCCCCTGGCTTGACCGCTTTCACGGTGAGGGAGTGCACACTAAAGAGGTCAAAGGTCAAGACAGACATCGGTTGTGAATTAAAAAGTGTATATTAAAATTCACACAAAGTGCATGTTATGACATTGACCAAAATAGGCAATAGACATAATAAAGTCCATGGGAACATACTGGGATATTAGTTGAATGTGTTTTAGTAACTACGCTGTATAGCAGAAAATTTAATTTATAATAATTACTGACTGTACACTTATCCAAAATAAATAATAGTGCACAATCAGGAGTAGAAAGTATTTTAAATTAAATAATAATTGTTTTTTCTATAAAGATCTTCGACATATCAAAATAAAAGCCCACACTTACACAATGTAAATGGACTGAAGAAGTAGGATTTAGATGTAAAAACTACTACTGTTTGAACAAATCTTCGCTCAAAAGGTTTTAAGAAAAATGAAAGATTATGTTTACTTGAAATGTTTACACATACTTAGTTGTTTAAACTGTGAATATGCTAAAAAAAACAATCATCCAAGGGGATTTTGAAATGTATTCTTTCATAACATGCACATTTGATGGAGGTGGCAGAAAGGAATTCATTGTGAACTAATCAAGTGTGATTAGAACTGAGCCGAGAGTCTGACTTGAGAGTTGTACTGTACATACAAACAACCTCTGCCATCAAGCCCTCATAAATTGCTAATGCATTCTTAATGTATGCTTAATCAGCAGTCTAACCACTCTTTGATTTCATTTCACATTATGAAAAATGATTAGCAGTAAAAGTGGTATAAAACATGCAGATTGCTCTTTTTTTTGGTGCATTTTAACTTTGACCTTGTTGCTTTTATGTGAATACAAAAATCAACCAACATCTGTACTTGCAGCCAGGCAAACAGAAGTCATTCAGTAGTTGCTACTGAATGATAAGTGGAGGTATTTTTAACTACAAAATATCTAAAATTGCAATCACTGCTGAACTGAAGACTATTATAGTTAAAGGTTTGGGATCAGTACAATTTTTTTAAAAAGAAATTCATACTTTTATTTAGCAAGAGTGTGTTAAATTGATCAAAAGTGACAGTAAAGACATTTATAATGTTACAAATGATTTCTATTTTAAATAAATGCTGTTCTTTTGAATGTTCTATTCATCAAAGAATATCACGACTTCCACAAAATTAAGCAGAACACTTTGTTTTCGATAATTATGATAATAAGAATGTTTCTTGAGCAGCAAATCAGCATTAGAATGATTTGTGAAGGATCACGTGACACTGAATGTGCAGATCAGAGGTGTAAAGATTACCTGAAAACAATACTTGAGTAAAAGTACTGATACCTTACACTGCAAATGACTCCAAGTTACAAGTAACCAATTCCAATACGACTTGAGTAAAAGTCTTAAAGTATCTAATTTTAACAGTTCTTAAGTATTTTACTCATGCTGAATATACTGTAGGCTCAAAGATGCACCAGTTCTCAACACCTGAGAGACATGCCAGTGAAAAAAAGAAACAATTGATTTGTAAGATGAGAAATCAAGTTTATTTTCTAAAATTAAAATAAAACTGAACACCTCAATGTTGCTATCAATCAAGGTCGGCACAACGACCTTTTAAACATCTACAAACTCTCAAGTCTCAGTTGAGCTCAAGTGCACAGAAAGGCCATAATTAATCCAATATACTTCAAAAAGGTCTTGTCAATATAGCGGATAAATAAAACAATGTTAAGTAAAATTAAATAGTCCAAGTCTACTGTATGTGCTGGTTTGAGCCTCATCACCAGCTGCAGTCATTTCCTCATCTAATAAATAAAACATCGGCGATAAGCAACTACCTGCTAATACACTCACATTCATGTAAAGTAGCCTTGTTGACAAGTTTTGGGTGAGTAAAGGCAAAATGCACAAGATATAGTACCTTCAGTGCCCTTAGATGGCGATATCACTTCTTTATATCAGAAACAAACTGCTGCAGAAAAAGTTATCTGCAATGAAAAATGTAATTTGTAATTGCATTACACATCACAAATGTAGTGGAGTAAAAAGTACATTCACTTGTTCAAAAATGTAGTCAAGTAGAGAGTAAAAGTTGCCAATATCTTTGATACTCAGTACAATTACAAAGTAGCCAGAAAGATACTTAAGTACAGTAATTAATTACATTTACTCAAGTAATTTACACCACTGGTGCAGATGAATATGTCCCTTCACAATATAATGTTTTTCAATGAACTCTGCTACATTAAGGCAATTTATCTGTTCAATATAATACTCACCTATAAAAACACCATTGAGATTTAGCAGCTCCATGTCAATGTTTCTCACTCATTGTGACAACTTACCTACGCCACTCCCGCACCATATACGCATCAAAGTTTTAAGCATTTTGAATTAATATCATTCTATGTACTTAGTATAATCATTAACTGATTACTCGATTTGTCATGACACGACACAACTTTTCTCTATTTGTGGATATGGCGAGACACGTACGAGTGATGCTGCCTTGACATGCTCTCGGTATTATCATAAATACAAGTTTCCCAGGTAAAAATTGCACATGAACGCCCTCCCTTTTAATAATCACAACTTCAGAAGTGGGAATTATCAAATTTCCGATAGCAAGTGAAGGCAGCATAAGTTACGAATGTACGCAATTTCCCGAGAAATCCATCCGGTTGGTCTAAAATATAAACACTTAAAATATAGGCTTACCATAGTGAATCAGGGTAAGACAAAAACACGCTTTGGAAGACGGATTGATGATGTATTGACTCATTATTAAAACTTTATTAATTTTGAACAAAATAGTTACATAGTGTACCTTTAATCAAATAAATGCAGCCTTGGTGAGCATAAAATAATTCTTTCAAAAATGCAAATAAAATCTTACTGATTTCAAACTTTTGAATATATATTATACACACACACACACACACACACACATATATATATATATATATATACATATATATATATATATATACATATATATATATATATATATATATATATATATATATATAGCATAGCAAAATAAAGTAAACTGTGACATATTATAACCAAAAATTCTTCATATAGTGGACTACCAGTAAAACTGATAAAAATTTGGAACCAAAAATTATTCAGACACTTTGACACTCTGACATAGTTAAGATATTTTTTCTGACACAGTTTAACTCTGAGATATTGTCATATTTTATTTCCATTTTTTTTAACTATAGTGAATAAACTGTAATAATGAATGAAATGTTCAGGTCAAATTTTGGTTTGACTGTATATATTTCATGGGGTTCAGTCATAATCTGGGATTAAAATATCATTCTAACCTGAAAATTAACATTTTTAGTATTTGAAGAAAAAAATACAATTTCACATTATTGATATATTGAATAACACAGTGAGAGTTTTTTGTGTAAGAGTAAGAGAAATGTAATATTTTGTTAATTTAACTTTTTAGTCAAAATGTTGATATAATTCAAAATATAAGATTCTAAAAGAAATTAGAAAAATGCAAAATAAAAGCATTTTCACAAGTCATCTATAGACCCCACTGTAGATGGTAATCATTGTGCCATCAATCATCAGCACAGAAGATAAACATCTGTGCACAGACGTGTGCCATTTTTAGAGAGAAAATTAAAATAATTTATGCTGCTTTAGAACACTATCCTTTCATGTAAGGAGAATTTAGTGTGCCTAGATGTGATAATGAGGCCCTTTTAAGTTGGAATTAAGGGGGATTTGATACATCTGTAGTAATAATACCACAGATTTCCTCCCAGAGCCATAAGCACCTCCAGGACCGCCACCATCATGAGATATAACAAAACATTGCTACAGTCCTGTGTTACTGCACCCAAAGCCAATCTGATTGGCACATCTCCCGTTGTTGGACATTTCAGTGGTTGTCCTACATGGAAGCTGCTTCAAAGAAGCCAGAGCGGAGTGCCATGTTTTCAGATGGGGCCTGTGATAACAGCCATTCATCTTCATTGGCTGGAACAAGCCTTGGAGTGATCAAGGCACGCTAAGCCCTTTTATACCTCATATCTGTGGGGAGGGCAAGACTAAACGATATGGAAAAACCTTCATGTCAGTGCAGGTTTCTCAAAACAGCCCTCAGATTGTGTGCCACACCGGTCTCTCCTTTCGACTCGCGTCATACTCACTGCTTGTGTGTGTGTGCTGTGTCAGACGGAATTGGTTTACTGCTGACACAGATTGCACAAACATTTATTCATGCGACACTGTGTTGATGTCCTCACACGCTTTGCTTTGTACAATGTTTTTGCATGTAAGTGTGGATGCCGATGCATCCATGTGAAAATCTAGTGTTTTATTTGTCATCGCGGTGCTCACAACAACAAAAAAGATCTTTAAAAGCCATTCACAATATAAGTTATATTCAAACCACCATGAGTGATAACTTTTGACTCTTACTAATAATTCTGTATGACGTCCTCTTTATGGCACTGTGTTTATTTATGATGAAATAAATTCACAATGTAGCAAGTACATGTGAAATATTTAATGTAGTCTAACTTTATCTTCAAGAATAATCTTGTTTGAAGTAAAAATAAACATTTTTTTCCTTTGTGGTATAATAATTCGGGGTTCTTATAGTTAACTAAAAGCATAAAAACACATTTCCATTACTTGAAATAAAATAAATGTTAACTGAAATAAAATATAAATAAACTTAAAAATTATTTTATTTCATCTAGTTACCAAAGCAACATTTCTCATTTTCACTTAGATTAACATTATGTATTAAAATAAATAGAACTGAAATAAAAATGAATAAAACCCATATAAACTAAACTAAAAAAAATGACAAAAAAACAGCAAAAAGTGACTAAAATATAGACATATAAAACTAATCAAAATATTATTAAAAACTATAATAGTATCTTAATCATACTAAAATAACACTGTAATAATTCATCAGAGTGTTAATTCATATCCATGTGCAAATATTTACATGGGATACAGAGCTGTATATCAGAAGAGAAAACTAATCTTTAAGAAAAGTCATTTTCAATGACAACTAAATTCTTCATCTGTGTTTCTTTCGACTCTATAAATGAACCGACACATCAAGACACTTTCTCCCTTCAAACGCTCCGCGGCAACATCTTACCGCAAGTTTTTCTCTAATCTTTCAAAAAGGCTTCTATTCTTGTAAACACTCCAAATGAAGAGTGTTGATGGGTACAGGATTTCAAAGCATGCTTTGTTATTTCAGGACACTTGACAAAACTCCTTTAAGAGGAAAATTTAAAAAAAAACCCTGAACATGTATTAAACCACTAAAAGTGCTTCAACACATTTGCACACTGTGCAGACTATAATCTTCAACCATCTCCTTTATGAAAGGCTTATTTGTTTATCATACAGCACCATATCTGTAACCGTTTTCCTGTCAGTATCAAGTAGGACTGTTAAAAGCCTTTGATGTGGCATAAATTTGCACAATACATCCACTCTCCCCTCTTATGTCGGTCTAACCTTTGACGTATCGTTTGACGTCCAGTTATTTTTGAGACAGACGACTTCAGAATAATGTTTTGTATTTTTTATCCTGTTTTACATTGGCTGGTCCTAGCAGCTCTCCAGTCACGCTCTCAGGCACGCAATTGGCGGAAATTGGTAAATAACAGGTGGTAAGTGATGAGCTATTTTTGGTCAGTAAATGGCCTAAACAAACCAAAATAATAGGGTTAACGTCCGGGTTAGTCACAAGTATCGCTCCTGAGGTATGGATGCAGAGACAAAAGGGTCAGTTAGCAGGGAAGTAGACAGAGACACCATTCGGAAGTCTTTGTGTTTTTGGAGCTGTACAATGACTAACTTATCTGAATAATAATGATATATGTCAGTTCAGCAACACTGAAAGTGAATAAATCTCTGACATCATTTATCTTTGAAGACAGTAAATGGGGTGGAAATAATACTTCATCTCAATGATAACAACATAATTACATCGCTAAAATGTGTTAGTTCATGTGAGACACCCCAGGGCAACATTTAACATTAAAGTTTTGCAACAAAAAATGAGAAAAAAAGCACAAAAAAAAAAAGATAGATCCCATTTCATTACGCCCTGTAGCATGATGGGATTGCAGCTGGAGAAGAAGCCAAGGAGAATTAGAGTTTATTAAAGGATCAATATGGAAACTGCTGCATTATGGACCTTTTTTACTCCCTAATCACTGGGAAGAGCTCACAGGCTCACCGGAGGAAGGCCCCACTTGTTCTGATTGTCAATTTAGGGCTATTATTTGTTTGATGAGGCCCCCTGATATGATGCCTCGCTCCTGGACAATCAGGGCTGAGCTGGTGGCGGCGGCAAACCAACACCACAGGAGGACTGGAGCATCACTCTGATTGGAGCACCTCGCAGGAACAGACAACATGTGGTGCGAGACACTGAGCAGTTTCATGGAATTTAAGAAACGATTACAGTGATTCAGAGGGAACACTGGACTGAGGCTGAATTAAAATGAATGGACAGGCAGACAGAGAGACAGAGAGACAGAGAGACAGACAGATAGATAGATAGATAGATAGATAGATAGATAGATAGATAGATAGATAGATAGATAGATAGATAGATAGATAGATAGATAGATAGATAGATAGATAGATAGATAGATAGATAGATAGATAGATAGATAGATAGATAGATAGATAGATCGATAGAGTACAGTCCAAAAGTTTGGAACCACTAAGATTTTTAATGTTTTTAAAAGAAGTTTCATCTGCTCACCAAGGCTACATTTATTTAATGAAAAATACAGTAAAAAACAGTAATATTGTGATATATTATTACAAATTAAAATAACTGTGTACTACTTAAATATATTTGACAAAGTAATTTATTCTTGTGATGAAAAGCTGAATTTTCAGCATCGTTACTCCAGTCTTCAGTCACATGATCCTTCAGAAATCATTCTAATATGCTGATTAGTTCCTCAAGAAACATTTATGATTATTTTCAATGTTGAAAACAGTACTTTTTTTTTTTCAGGATTCTTTGATGAATAGAAAGTTCAAAAGAACAGTGTTTATCTGAAATACAAAGCTTCTGTAGCATTATACACTACCGTTCAAAAGTTTGGGGTCAGTAAGAATTTTTATTTTTATTTTTTTTAAAAGAAATTAAAGAAAAGAATATTCAGCAAGGATGCATTAAAATCAATCAAAAGTGGCAGTAAAGACATTTATAATGTTACAAAAGATTAGATTTCAGATAAACACTGTTCTTTTGAACTTTCTATTCATCAAATAATCCTGAAAAAAAATATTGTACACAAATATTTTGTACAGTTGTACACATTACATGTTTCTTGAGCAGCAGATCAGCATATTAGAATGATTTCTGAAGGATCATGTGACACTGAAGACTGGAGTAACGATGCTGAAAATTCAGCTTTGCATCACAGGAATAAATTACTTTGTCAAATATATTCAAATAGAAAACAGTTATTTTAAATTGTAATAATATTTCACAATATTACTGTTTTTACTGTATGTTTAATTAAATAAATGTAGCCTTGGTGAGCAGACGAAACTTCTTTTAAAAACATTAAAAATCTTAGTGGTTCCAAACTTTAGGACTGTACTGTAGACAGACAGACAGAAAGAAATTAAGAAAGAAAGAAAGAAAGAAAGAAAGAAAGAAAGAAAGAAAGAAAGAAAGAAAGAAAGAAAGAAAGAAAGAAAGAAAGAAAGAAAGAAAGAAAGAAAGAAAGACAGACAGAAAAAGCAACACCATCTGACCAAAAGTTTACAGGAGATAGAAGTTCTGGGATATGTGGAATAATCTGAGCACAACAAAACCACAAGACCTACCAATACAAGATGGAGAAATCTGGACAAAACATTTTGAAAATTTATATAAAGAAATCCCACCAAAACAACTCATTGACAATTATAATCTGATCAACCAAAATCTACAAACTTATGAAGACACAATTAAAAATAATCAAAATCCACTCGACTTCCCAATTACACATGAAGAATTGACAAACAAACTCAAAAGCCAAAAATTTAAGAAATCTTGTGGCGCTGACAGCATTCTGAGTGAAATGCTGAAACACAGCACACCTGAGCTGAAGACGGCTGTGCTCAAATTATTCAACATTGTACTTAGTTCAGGCTGTTTTCCTGACATCTGGAGCCAAGGACTTATTACCCCAACTCATAAGAGTGGGAATAAATTGGACCCTAATAATTTCAGAGGCATTTGTGTGAGCAGTAATCTGGGGAAGTTATTTAGCAGTATTTTAAACAATAGAATTGTAAACTTCCTTACCGAACACAATGTCCTGAGTCCGAGTCAGATTGGCTTTCTTCCAAATCACAGAACAACCGACCACATTTATATCCTACACACCCTAATCAATAAACACGTAACACAGACTTTGTTGATTTTAAAAAAGCATTTGATTCTATTTGGAACAACGGATTATATTACAAACTTTTACAAAGCGGTGTAGGGGGTAAAGCTTATGACATTATTAAATCAATGTATTCAAACAACAAATGTGCAATACGAATTGGCAACAAACATACAGAATTCTTCACCCAGAAGACAGGAGTGCGGCAGGGCTGTAGCCTGAGTCCAACGCTGTTCAACATTTACATTAATGAACTAGTGGTGCAGCTGGAACAGCTCCCGGACTCACTCTACAAAACAAGAACATCAAGCTCTTGCTGTATGCAGACGACCTGGTGCTGCTGTCACCCACAGCACAGGGACTACAGCAGCACCTGGACCTGCTGGACAACTACTGCCAGAACTGGGCCCTGGCAGTAAACATCAAGAAGACCAACGTTATGGTCTTCCAGAAAAAGCCCAGATGTCAGGAACACAGATACCAGTTCAGTCTAGGAAGCAGCGCCCTAGAACACACGCTGCATCGGGGAGTTTCAGTATGGCAGTGAATGCTCTCAAAGATAAAGCTCGAAGAGATCTATACGCCATCAAGAAAAAATTCCAAAACATTGATTTACCAATTCCAATCTGGTGTAAAATCTTTGATAGTGTGATTCAGCCCATTGCGCTGTATGGAAGTGAGGTTTGGGGTCCACTAAGTGATCAGAGCTACATTAGATGGGACAGACATCCAACAGAAGCCCTACACACAGAATTCTGCAAAATGATCCTTAAATTACAAAGAAGAACAACCAACAATGCATGTAGGGCAGAATTAGGCCGATTCCCATTCATTATTAATATGCAAAAAAGATCCCTCAAATTCTGGATGCATCTAAAAAAAAAAAAAGTCCCACAGAATTGCTACATTTTAAAGCATTACAAACCCAAGAACTGACTGTGACACAACATTACAAACCCAGCACTGGCTGTGAGATACGTGTGGATGTGCCACAGCCTGAGAGACAGCAGGTTAATGTGTGTAATGTGTGTCTAATGTGTGCCAATTTTGAATTTGATAGATAGATAGATAGATAGATAGATAGATAGATAGATAGATAGATAGATAGATAGATAGATAGATAGATAGATAGATAGATAGATTGATAGATTAACAGACAGATGAAACGTCTGTTTCATACAACCTATAGCACTGAACACACTGCCCAGTCTTGCCATAGAGTTTGAACCGTCACTGTACTTGCAGTGTGAAAACACTGATGGAGTGTGATGGATGTGTAGCTGATCTGTGCTGCGCTCACTATAATGACAGGTGTGTAGGTGCATGTGGGGAGAAGGTCTACCTGCGTGTTTGTCTTGTTTCAGTGCGTCTTCTCTGGCACACTTGGTTTCATCTGTAAGCACTTGAGCATATGTAGCCTAGACTAATACACACAAATACAGATGCTCTGACAGGCCTCTTCAGCATGTCTTTATTTACCTTTGACACCAGAAGTGAGAAATGTGACAGTACACTACATTATGGGTTTAAAGGTTGAACGGCAGTGATTTAGGGAATTTTTGGAGGATTTTGCAAAGAAAAAAAAAACAGCCCAGCAAAAACAGATCACCAAAATATGCTTTGATACTTTTAGCCATTTGACCCATGTGTGTAAAATTGATGTAGAAACTGCGTTTGTTTATAAATTAAGAAAGAAAAAATAAGATTTATTTGTAGAAAATCAAAAACAAGATATTTAATGAATACCTGGAATAAATAAATGACAAAATACATTTCTTTCAAAGATTCAGCGAAGAAAAACTCAGTCATGATTGAAATAACATAGGAAATGAATACGGCTCATTTTTGACCCATGTTGCGCATTAGAAGGGTAGTGATACAAAAATGATTTTTATTCAAAAAGTAAGAAAAAAAAATAAAAATTAGGATTTGTGATGATCAAAAAGAAGTTAATTGAGGAATACCTGGAATACTGAATGATGAAATTCATTTCTTGCAAAGATATAGAAAATAACAACTCAGCCGGGTCATTTTTGACCCATGTTGTGCATCAAAGGGTTAAATATCCTGTTTCTCCTTAGTAATCTCACGTCTCCCCTGGAGTTTCAAAAGTGTCTTAAACTGTGCTCAGATTTCCCAAGACAACCAATTCCGAAATCAACAGTTAAAAATTTTAGTTTGACCTCTGATTTTTCTAATTTCTCTTCTAAATGATGCTACTCATTCTATTTTTAAATTTAAATTGATTAATTTAATGCAATTTTATATATATATATTTTTTTTTTTCCTATTCACTGTGTGCACTAATGCCATTTGCATCTATTTTTATTTCTCTTTTAGGAAGGAAGAAATTTTAGGAGAAATGTCTGATACAAATTTGATACAAATTTGCTCAGCATACAAAAAACAAGGTTCGTCTATGAGCAGACAGGTTTGTCAACCAGTAAATCTCACCTTTACATTCAGGGCTCATTTATTGCCATGCATTTACTGTCACTGTATTAGCTCAGATAATTAGCTGCAATAACAATTAGTACCAGTGTTTACTGACGGGAGCCTTCGGGCTTCATCTTGTGTTATCCAATGGGGCATAAAATGATTCCCTTTGTAATGACATGTAATCTCCCTCAGTGATTCGTTGTCTAAAAGAAATGGTTACTAGCCTGAGAAATCTGCTGTTATCTGCTGAAATCTTTCTGCCAATCTGTCAGCACTCGCTACAGATGCTGTTTTATACAGGCACACACAAGACATCCCCTGAGTCAGCGGGCCTATCTGTTAGTGTTCTGAAAATAAGGGCTGTGTGTATGTCTGTGTCCCCATAATCTGAAATCTGCTCGTAATATAAAATATGCCTGCATTGTTGTGGCTGCAATGAAGCAGAGAAGTTCCTGGGAACCTTTAGACTGAGCTTTGTTTTGTTTTTATGACATATGCATGAATATAACTGCTGTGAACACATAAAAGTAAACTGCTTCTGACAGCTGTTTCTATTCGTGATCCACAAGTCAGAAAACTCGACCTGTCGGAAACAGTTAAAACTAATCTCATATTCTCAGTTGAAATCGACACTCGCATTCAGGCCACGTCCAAAGTTTTTTTTTTCTTTCTTTTTTTGCCCTGCTGATCTTTGCAATGAAATGAATCTATTTTGGGGGTTTGCCTAAGTTTGAAGGTGACAAAACCCTGGAGAGAAACGATTACTTTCTGACACGCAAACACTCAATTTAGGAGCTGCTGCCACATTCAGGCTGAGGCATGCCATCGGCTCCAAAAACTATTTTGACAGATGGTGGTTCATGATAAACGAGTCTCTTTTTTCGTTGCAAGGTAAGTATTTCTCACAGCTCATAGACAGTTTTGGCAGAAATACCTCCTGTGCATTCATGGGAACCAGGTTATGTCAGGTTATTTGCTGCTGTGCACATTGTTGTTGAAACTACATGTGTGGCCACTTCATGTCTAAATGTGTAGTTCATGTGCCAGCTAGTAAAAACCCTGACCACCATTCCCCACATCACAACCATTTTGATGAAGATGTATCTTTCTTGCTCTGCCTCCACTTATAAACATTGGCCACATTCACACAGCAACAGAAAGGGTTTTCAGCCCTGTATTTGAGTGCTTAAAGGAGCAGTTCACCCAAAAAATGAAAATTCTGTCATTAATTGCTCACCCTCATGTTATTTCAAACCCTTAAGACTTTTGTTCATCATTGGAACACAAATGAAGATCTTTCTGATGAAATCTGAGAGCTTTCTGTCCCTCCATTGACAGCCTACGCAACTACCATTTTCAAGGCCAGGAAAAGTAGTAAACGCATAATGAAGGTAATCCATGACTCCAGTGGATTAACCTTTAATCAATTTTATAAAGTGAGGCAAGTACTTTGTTTGCACACACACACACAAAAACATAATTTACCGCTTTCTTTAGAAAATATTCATCTCTGGTGCACGTTCACGAGAGCACCACGACACATGCATGCTGTGTTGACATGAGAGCAGATGTTACCAAAACGCACGTTGGAGATTCCCACACTTATTCATGGGAGTGTAAATATAACCAAGCTCACACAGTACATTTTAAGGACTCACAACTGTATTTTTGGTAAAAATACTCACTGGACAACTATTTATTATGTTTAAATAGTGAGAAAGTCATTATGCGCAACACCCGCACGTCTCTTGTGTTTTGCATGATTTCATTTGTGGTTTTCTAGTCACTGCCTACTGCAGTTTTGCAGTCCAAATGGTCAGTTACAAACCCACTTCAAATGTTACGCACGCCGCCGTCTTCTATACTGGGTCTGTTGGCCGTTGGCCCAAAGCAAACAAGAATAGCCTCTATATTTTGAATTATATTAAATACTTAAAAGTGTCAGGATTAATCAATAGAGTTAACTTAGGATGTAATAGTAATTTATTATTATTATTATTCTGATCCAACTATAATTTGTACGTTCCACACTCCAGTCCAGTAGGTGGCAGAGATGCATGTTTGACGTTGGTTTAAGATTTTTGTTTGCTCAATGGGACAGACTAAATCACTGCATCAATGTGGTGCTTCATTTTCGAACGTTTTACAAACTACATATTATCTTTCAACCTAATCTCACAGCAATTTGTACGTATTTTATGAGGTGGCTAATTCGTAACTTCTTTGCTAAATCGTACATATTTTACAAGTTGCCATATTTTATGTATGAATTTGTATGAATGACCAACCTCTAACCCCACCCCTAAACCTACCTGTCACTGGGGTTTAGACAAATCGTATAAATTTATATGAGTGACGTTGTACGAATTCGCCACCTTGTTAAATATGTACGAATTGGATGTGAGATAGCATTGAATCTCTGCACTAATAAAAAATGTGCAACACAGTTTATAAACAGATTATATTTAACATCTAATTAATTTAGCTCAAAGTTTTCTTAGACATGACACAAAACTGGGCACTTAAGTTCATGAATGTGATGTATGACGGAATACGCTTAGTCTCAAAGATCGCTTCGAAGTGGTATAGATAGTGTTGATTAAGTGTGTGTTAAGTGTTCCGCGCTTTGGTGTTTTTCAGACTTGGGACAGTCTTGCGCATTTTTTTCCTGTCGATTACACACGCTCTCAAGTGGCTGCAAGTGTAAAT
This sequence comes from Chanodichthys erythropterus, assembly GCF_024489055.1. Taxonomy (NCBI): domain Eukaryota; kingdom Metazoa; phylum Chordata; class Actinopteri; order Cypriniformes; family Xenocyprididae; genus Chanodichthys; species Chanodichthys erythropterus. The sequence continues at coordinate 21,946,678 of NC_090236.1, read as the reverse complement.
ATTTGGACTTGGTCACTGGCTGTATCACAATTCCCTACATTACGACACTACTTCCGACCGATAAAAGTATGAATGTGTATAGTATGAATGTAATCAGTACATACTACAACCCTCTCTCATGTTCGGCAGAAGTAGTAGGTCATCAAAGTACTTTTCGCCCACCGTTTTATGAATACAGACATACTACTCTTTTGTCTTTTCACATACTGTTTTTTTGCATACTATATAGTAGCGAAGTATGCAATTTCGGATGCAGCCTGAGTGTGCTGGAAGCCATGCTCTGGTGGGACGCAGGATTCAGCAAGACGCTCAAAGTGCGTGGGTATTCTACCAGCTAGCCATTGAGTGTACATCGTTTGTACACTTGCTATTGTGGTGCATTATGGGATTGAATAAATGCATTCAGTAATGTCCTCTAAGGCTACGTTCACACTGCAGGGCTTAATGCTCAATTCCGATTTTTTGAAAAAATTCGATTTTTTTGCAAGGCCGTTCACATTTTCAATTAAATGCTACCTTTTGTGATCTCCTGTGTGAACGTGAAATGACCCAAAAGTGACCCGCATGCGCAGAAGAGTATGCAACGGTCAACGACGTCACTCGTTGTTTGCGGAAGTAGACGGCCACTTCGTTTGTTCCAGGCTTTAACCTCCTTGTATTTGGCTCGGAGGCTTTTTATTTTTCGCTGGCATTGGAGCCAGGATCGTCTGTAACCACGCTCTGCCATTTTGCTGGAAATGTTTTCGTAAACCGCCCGGTTCCGATAAGAGCCCTCGAGTTTGGCCTGAATAGAGCTGTCACCCCAAATATTAATTAAATCTGTGACCTCGCTTCCCTTCCATTGACTGGTCTCAGCAGCATCGTCCGCCATGGTTGTTGTTTATCTTCTAGTTCCCGCCTACTTCAACGCACAATTATGACATTTGTAGCGTATCAATGACGTACGGGTCGGATACATGTGGTCTGGCCGTTCAGACGGAGGTCGCATTTCAAAAGATCGGATACGTATCGGATTCAGGACCACATACCCAAGTGGCCTGGGTCACATTTGAAAAGATCGGATCTGTGTCGTTCAGACTGTCATGAAAAGATCAGATACAGGTCGCATAGAAAAATCGGAATTGGGTCGTTTCAGCCTGCAGTGTGAACGTAGCCTAATAGAGTGCCCCAGGGTCGACGCGTTTTTGTAGGCCAACCTGGAAGTTAGCGGCGCACGGGTTCCCTCGGTTGAAAGCCTATGTATTTTCCCATAGACTTTTGGAAAATCGCAGAAAATAAGCTCTGTGTTTAACAAAGGGTTATGACACTTACACGTTTTGTCTATCAAGATAATCTTTACAAGTTAACATAACATTTATACATTTTGAAGCCTAAATAAAGTCGTCAGATATAAAAGGCTAACAGTAGGCTATAAACGGACTACAAAACACCATGGTTGCGGATCAACGTCGTCACCACCAAGCGTCCTCAAACTTTATTTAAAAAACAACTTTATTTAAAAACATGCTCACTGATTATGATCTGTGCTGTTATGAATACTTTTCCAATTTTTCATGAGAAATGCTGTCCAAATGTCCCATTTTTAATGATGATGTCTAAAGTCCCCGCCAAAGGACGTAGTCCCTTTTAGCAATTTGTTAGCAACCGCCGATTTTAAGACACAGTAAAAGTTTAAAAAAGTCATAAGTGGGTTACATCTGGTGTGTTTTATGTCATAGATCAAAACGTGAAAGTATTTAGAGGCTTTGTTAACCACAGACCTTATTTCAGGCCATTTAGCAAAAACCCATTCAAAAAACCCATAGACTTTACGGCGTTGGAACCGGAAGTCCTAAAATGCTAACTCGCTTCCGGGTTTTGCCTACAAAAATGCGTCATCCCTGAGACACTCTATGGCTGTCCCCTGAAATAGTGCATTATGGGGCAATTTGGGTCTCAGCAATTATTTATTTGTTCATACAGTAGCAGCTTGAATATGTAAACTGTTGTGCGATCAGGACAGTTTGAGAGTAACACCTGTTATAAAATACAGTTGCCAACTCTAAAAACTCACTAGTCTAACCACAGAAAAAAACAAGACTAAACTGCCTGGATCTGTCCTCATCCACCGTTCCCAAAAAGAGAACAAGCCATCAGAGCAGCAACAGCTTCTGAATGTGAATCCCCAACACTGCAGCTCATGGCCAGATCAGCGTTGAAATGTGGCCGGTCTGTTAGGAAAACAGTGAGTGTAAAAAGGCTTCCTGCCGAGAGTTTAGGCACCATGTAATTTATGCTCAGCGCCAGCCAAGAGTATTTCTTTCACTTGAGAACCACCTCTGCAGCTCCACTTTACCTTAAAAACCAACTGCCGTAATAGGAATAACACAGGTTGTTTACTGGTGGTCAGGCAGGACCTGCGGAGTGTTGCGCTGGATCTGGGTCTTTGGAGGGGCGATGCATGCACATGTCAGATGTCACTAGGGCTCTGAATAGGAGATCACCCCCCCCTTCCCCTCACCTTCCCCAAGCTGTTTATGTAGGCCTAGCAGGATATCCTGCTACATGATGAAATAATTAGAGGCCCAGCATGAGAGGGCAATGCCATGCCTGAAGTCAGGAGAGTCTGTGGAAAGGGGGAGGACAAGTCAGATCATTTCGATTCCTGAAAGATTGGTTTCCCTCCTCTCAAGAGCCTATTTATACATGTTATTCATCTTTGGCTGCTGGTGTGATTTTTTTTTTTAACCATTCACCCAAAAAAGTTACCCCACTGACAATGATCTTTAACACTTAGCCCAAGGGAGGATGAATTTCTTGGCAGCTTTTAATATTAAATTATCCAGAAATATGGAAGGCACAAAGATGCTTGTCATTCTGATAAAACCTGAGCTTTGGAAATTGCAGTGCAAACCACAAAATTATACAAATTAAACTCATCCAGCAGCTGTTTGTAAGATAATTCACTATTTATTTCTTCTGCTATTAACTCTGTATTCTAAGCATGTATTTGAATGAACTGGTATAAATAAAACAAAGCGGCGTGGAATGCAAACGCACACATTCTGTTTGTTTTAGAAAGCTTTCATGGTTGGTTTCCTTCTACAAGAAAAAAAAAAGGAGGATAAACAGAATCTCTAAAACTGTGTGATACTGTATATCATTGCATTAATGTTATATGATATCATAACAATTACGCAATCTCCACACGCAGCTCGAAACTATTTACCGTTGTGAAGAACTATGGGAAAACATTCAACATCTACGTCAACACCTTGTGGCGAGAGCCGCGCAACTGGAAAAAAGGCTTTGCTTGGAAAAGTTGTGTGTGTGTGTGTGGTGATGTCATGCGTTTGGTGTGCATACAGCTGCAGTGAGGTGAGGAGGCTGCTGGGACAGGTGCAGGGCTTCAGTCCTCTGCGTTTCTGTTGTCATAGCTGAAATAATTGGCTAGATTACCGTCACCTCGCCTGCTTCACGCCTGCCTTCCACTCAAAAGCTGCCTTTTCATCCACACTCGCTTGTTTCTTCTTCACAACTTTACACTGGGATGTCAAGGAACAAGAAATGCAGAAAAGTCTGGCCGCACTTATGTGTGTTGAACTCCATTCATATATAAGATCCAAAAGAACTGCGCAAAACAGGACAAGTGCTTTTTGTATTTATTAAAAATGACATACATGTTGTTTTTTCAGTTACTGTATAGTTATGCAGGTTTACATTTGTCATTAAGGTGACAGCATGGGGAAAATGCTATAGTTTTGAGTTCAGTTTTTATTAATGTTTTAACGGTTGATAAAGTAAAATTACTGATAAAGTAATTTGAGATATATCAACAGAATTCATGTCTAATCGCGTAAGTACAGTGTTTATTTGGATGTTTACATTTGATTCTGAATGATTTTGAGGCTGTGCTCCGTGGCTAATGGCTAATGCTACACTGCTGGAGAGATTTATAAAGAATGAAGCTGTGTTTATGAATTATCCAGACTGCAAATGTTTAAAAATTAAAATAGCGACGGCTCTTGTCTCTGTGAATACAGTAAGAAACGATGGTAACTTTAACCACATTTAACAGTACATTAGCAACATGCTAACGAAACATTTAGAAAGACAATTTACAAATATCACTAAAAATATCATGTTATCATGAATCATGCCAGTTATTATTGCTCCATCTGCCATTTTTTGCTATTGTTCTTGCTTGCTTACCTAGTCTGATGATTCAGCTGTGCACAAATCCAGACGTTCTGCCCTTTTCTAATGCCTTTCATAATGTTGGGAACATGAGCTGGCATATGCAAATATTGGGGGCGTACACCCCGACTGTTACGTATGTTGTTATGTTGAGATTCGCCTGTTCTTCGGAGGTCTTTTAAACAAATGAGATTTATATAAGAAGGAAGAAACAATGGAGTTTGAGACTCACTGTATGTCATTTCCATGTACTGAACTCTTGTTATTTAACTATGTCGAGGAAAATTCAATTTTTGAATCAAGGGCACCTTTAAAGGGTAAGTTCACCCAAAAATGAAAATACTGTCATTAATTACTGATGAATGAAGGTCTTACAGATGTGGAACGACATGACACCCTCATGTCGTTCCACATCTGTAAGACCTTCATTCATCTTCGGAACACAAAATAAGATATTTTTGATGAAATCCAAGAGGTATATGACTCGTTATTTTTCGACTGTTTTAACGATGTCTTTAGTACCTTTCTGGACCTTGAAAGTGTTGATTATATTGCTGTCTATGGACGAGTCATATACCTCTTGGATTTCATCAAAAATATCTTAATTTATGTTCTAAAGATGAACAAAGGTCTTACAGATGTGGAATGACATGAGGGTGAGTAATTAATGACAGTATTTTCATTTTTGGGTGAACTAACCCTTTAAATGCAATTTTTGGTGAACTCATTAAACTATACAAAATGACATAGAATTATGATGATATAACTTAAATTTCTTTATCAATATAGCTCACAAATCTGAGCTATTTTTTTGAAGTCATGTCAAAAATCATCAAAAGCTTTGAAAGGGAATAATGCTAAGGTCACTTTACCAAAACCATCAATCAGTTTACTTAGCAGATTTTTCTGTATTTATCTAACAGATATTTTGTTTATCTATGCTATCTATTTACAGTGAATTTATCCATCTCTTTGACAGTGTTATTTGATGCTCTATGAAGAAATGTAATCAACGATCTCTTCAAAATGTCAGATCGCACCTTATTTATAAACGTATCAATCAAATGACTTAAAAAAACATGGACATTTATTTTTCAGGCCCTGAAGGCAAGTCATGTTTCAGGAGTCTGTATAAGGAATCTTGGGATTCTTGTTTGTATTATTATAATTATACAACAGATACTCTAGTCTACAGGGTTGTTCATAATACAAAACAAAAGTTAAAAATGTATTGTTCCCTGTTAAAAAGGCCAGCACAGACCAACATGAATTCCCATGATGGTCCAATCTGGGTTCAAGCTAGTTTACGCTGGTCTAGCTTGAATGCTGTTCACCAGCACCATTTTTGTTGATGCTGACTGACCGTGGATTATTGCTGGTTAAAGCATTCCTGTATCTCAAACAGCAGACCATGGCAATGGCAAGGTCATGGGTTAGATGGAATGCATGAGCTGATAAAATCAACAATATTGTTCAATAGATTAATATGCAAATCAGCATATTAGAATGATTTCTGAAGGATCATGTGACACTGAAGACTGGAGTAATGATGCTGAAAATTCAGCTTTGCCATCACAGGAATAAATTACACTTTAAAATATATTAAATTACAAAATAGTTATTTTTTTTAATATATATATATATATATATAAATATAAAATGTGAAGCTAGTCAAGAAGCATCCAAAAACACCAACAAAACATTCTATGAGAAGCACAAGCGCTGCATATAAATTCTCATTTTTCCAGAGTATACTTTGAATTAAACTGTAGACATGCAGGTGTAATATAAATACATGCAAGTAAGTGTGTGAGCTTTATCACATAACACTCTGAAGAATGAAGATCAAAGCATTCAAAGTTATTATAATTATTATATATCTCGTCATTAACAATCCACACATTAGTCCAGCACTGGTCTGAGGTCAGCTGTACCTGTGGATCTGCCCACCAACAGACCCAGGCTCTCTCTCTCACTCATCACGGCAGTAATCAGAGCACTCCCCTGACTCTGACTGTGGCAGACGCCATGCTGAATGAGGGCCAAGGGTACATAGGCAAAGACAAATCACTACCAGATGAGAGCATTTACACTGTGCATTTCCTTTCTCGTTCTCTCAGAGGGAGGCTAAGTGCCCTGCCAGGTTTTAAGTGCCCATAAAAACCCCACCGAACAAAGTAAAAGTATGTCGATGCGTGCCGACTATACCGACCGATTTCATCGAGACAGATGCAACCAAACAGGGGGTGATCTTGATCGTTTTTTAAAAAAATGTCCACTTCAATCAAACACCCCATTCAGACTTCTGTATTTTTCTGCTTCGATTTAATCGGTTGCAAGGCCATAACCATGAACATTGGGTGAGGGAGCAATTTTTTTATATAGTGTATAAAGAAAAAGAACGGCAAAGTAAATTCTAGATCTAATTTTAGTTGTGAAGAAACCAATTTGAACGATTTGCAAATGCTATTTTAAACATTCACTCTTATTTGCATGCATCATATTTTGAAAATGTAAAATGTTTCCTGTCTAGTCACATTCAGTTATGTATTATATGAATAATCACATAAATTATAGCATATTTTCATATCAAATCTGCAAAATTTGAGAAAAAAGTTGAGTAGTTTGCATCACTTGATATATTACTGTTGGCCATTTAACATTTCTATGATAAAATAGTTATCAATTATTAAAATGTTTAGCTATTTCTATCTTACCTCTCTCTTTTTCAACATTTAAACTGAAAAATTGTGCTGGAACTCATGCTTGTCTTTAAAATTGGGACTCTTATATCTATCTTAAAGCTGCAGTCCGTAAATTTCTTTGGTTAAAAATGATCCAAAATCAATTACTGAGTAAGTACATAACCAGCCAGTGTTCAAAACTACCTCCTTACCTTAGCCCGATTCAAAACGGTAAGCTTGTAATAATGTTTTTTAAATTGAGTGGTACTGGTAGGTTTCCGCGGGACATACGAGTTACGCGTCATTACGTCATGTCTGTATACATAAAGATGGAGTCCTGGATGCTGCAGGTTGTGGTCATTTGTAACCACTTTTTACAGCAGCTGGAATAATTAAACGTCATTTTGATGGCAGATTGTAATCAAGAAAGGTAAAAACAACCATCATCATTGACAATTAAAATCATTGTTATAATTGTAGTACAAAGCAAAAGACTTTGGACTGTGGAGTGGCTACATCAAAAAAGGGAATGCTAAATATATTATTTTAATTATAATGCTAATTAGATCACGCTAATACACACTAAATACATGAAGTCAAGCAATGTTGATGGTGTTAACTTTAAAAATGAGAACAAAGTATAACAATAATTATTTGCACGGTTTGACGTGATATGAGCTAACTTTGCGATAGTTAGATTTAATAACCATTGGCTTGATTTATTGTAAAACTCTTTTTTTTTTTTCAGTTGGTCAGAACAAAAGTGGCAGGCATGTTACTTCCTTGTTCAGATGACATTTTCCAGTGAAACATATTATTTTGGAAACGTAATATTTCCAAGACGTAGTATCTGTAATTACGAAGTACAGTGAATATCCACACTGGTGCGGTGACTCACATGCACCTCAAAATAGATGATATATATTTATCCACGCTGAGGAGCCGTACCGATGCACAACTCACGTAAAGTTGATAATTCTGCAAATAACTGCAATTGCAGGTTTCAAACAGAGATGGCGACAAACTTACAGACTGCATCTTTAACAACAGAGAGTGGTGGTGTGTAATGGAGTAATCTGACGTCTTGTCAACCCCAGGCGTCAGAGGTTACTTGAATCGCAGTGAAGTTAATGGTGATGTGCGCTCGAGGGCTGAATGCGCTTTGGCGGCTGCAAATATTAATAATGATACAGGAATGCATGTCAATTCAAATGAATTCAAGATCAAGCAAAAGTGTAACCGAATAGTGTTGTATCTGCAGAGGGAGTTTCATTGGATTCATTTCCCAGACCGATGAGCCTTAAATCTGGACAGATGAAAAGCGCTTTAGTTTAAAGAGCAGGTTGTCTCAAGAGACAGCAGCTATGTATGAGGGGTACAAGCACTGGGTTTTGGGGTACACCTGATGACTTAACTTCTAAAACACACATCCTCCTACCAGGATATCCCCATTGGAGGGTGGCCAAGGAATGGCTTTCAAAAGCCACTGGGATTATTGTACATTTGAATTTCTCTTGATAGGCTTTGCATGCAAGGAAAATCATTTTCAAAGCTAGCCGCACAAACACAGCATTAATCACGCTAGCGGCTCCAAATAGCAACACTGCTGGGCCTTATAAACAGGCGTCAGCGCAACAAGCCCCAAGATGTTGACTTTAAAAACATCCTAACGTTATTTACAGATTCATTCAGCACTTTGTACCGGAACTGAGTCATTGATAGTGGAGACACTCCTTTGTGGCGACGAAACAAAGCATTCGGTTGGAGCCTAAAGTTGCAGTGGAGACACGAAGAACAGACACTTAAGTGTATGTGTTTTGGGTATAACTTCCCTTGTGGTGGTCATGTTGTAATCTCTGTTTCCTGTGGTCTGCATGATAGCAGAGGCTCAGAGCCCCCTAGCTGCACGAGAAACTGTCATCAGCTCCATTTCCTCAGAGGGCTGCGCTCCATCGACACGCAATCGGCACAAAGATGGAGATGGAAACTGCAATGCTGAGATTATAGAACGGGACATCAGTGACCAGACACAATGGTGGGGGTTTCGAATCTTCATGTCTGCATTTACAGGTCAAAGCTGGTTATATAAATTGTTAAATATAAAAAGGTTCAATGTTTTATGAGTTTGAATTATTTTTATCTATGCAAATGTATTAAATTATAATGAAATGATTCAGATTTGGCACTATTTAGATCACTAATCAAAGTAAATCTGCAATCATTTGAACTCTCTTGTACAGGGGGTCAGATGTTAAATATAAGATATATATTTTTGATTTCAACTTTTCACTTAAAGTGTTATCCTGATAATATAACTTATAATGAAAAACAAAAAAGAAAAAAAAAAAAAGAAAAAGATTAAATAGAAGTACAGTTTTATGACCATACAGTTATATATTTGCACATTATAGAGAGCTGGTATACAAATTAAGGGGCTGTTTACACAACACCATTTTCAACTAAAATGTGTTTTTACGTGTTACACGGATCTGTGAAAACTAGGGGTGTAACAATATGTCGTGTCACAATATATCGCAATACAAAAATGCAACAATACAGTCAAACCAAAAATTATTCAGACATTTTTGATATATTTTTACTAGTGGGTGCAGGACACTGTAGTTAATTTATGTAAGTGAGGATAGTAAAATACAGTAAACTGTGACATATTATACCCAAAAATTCTTCATACAGTGGACTACCAGTAAAACTGATAAAAATTTGGAACCAAAAATTGTCTGAATAATACTTTGACCTGACCATGTTTTGCTTAAATGTTATCTGACATAATTAAGGTAAATTTTTTTCTGACACATTTTAAAGGGATAGTTCACCCAAAAATGAAAATTGAAAAAAATAATTTACTCACCCTCAGTTTGTTCCAAACAAAATTTCTTTGTTCTGTTGAACACAAAGGAAGATATTTTGAAGAAAGTTTGTAACTAGGCCGCTTTGGGGCACCATTGACTTCCATAGTAGGAAAAAAAATAAACATAAAGGTAGTCAATGGTGCCCCAGAACTGTTCAGTTTCCCACATTCTTCAAAATATCTTCCTTTGTGTTCAACAGAACAAAGAAATTTATACAGGTTTGGAACAACTTGAGGGTGAGTAAATGATAACAGAATTTTTATTTTTGGGTAAACTATCCCTTTAACTCTGAGATCTTGAAATTTTATTACCACTTTTTAAACTATAGTGAATAAACTGTATAAATGAATGAAAAGTTCAAGGTGTCTGAATAAATTTTGGTTTGACTGTATCATGGATAATGACAATATGTATAATGTATAGTTCACCAAAATAAAAATTACTGTGAGAAAAAAAATTCAAGTTTACAGAACTTTAATGTTAGTACTTCATTAAACTACTATAATGTATAATAATGCAGTGGGCGAATATTTGTGAGTCCATATAATGCCAAATGTGATATGTCACCTGTAAAAAGTGGCCTACTTTATTTTAAATATATCTAGTCAGTAACAGAGTGCAAAGATATTTGTCTAAGATTAAAAGAATTTAAAAAATTAATATTTTTATTCTGGTGTCACCATTGTCCTGTGCATTGGGTTACCAGCACCAAGTCAAGCCTATTAATTTCCACCCCCAATCTAATACCAAATGTAGCATTTTAATAAAGAGTTCATTTTTTGTTAACCTTTTACCATATGTCTTGGAGTATTGCAATAATATTGTATCGTGAGTTCAGTATCGCAATATGTATCGTATCGTCACATCCCTAGTGAAAACAGTGACAGCATGCACATGTGTGCATATTACGTGTTCTTAGGCAAACGCATTTAGTCTTTCTTTACAAAATGACATCACCAGCTATGCTGACCTGGCAGGAATAATACATCGTTTTTAGTCGTTTTCACGGATCTGTGTGAATGGGGATCGTTTTGACAGCGTTGTCATCCATACAAAGAAAAAAATAATAATTTTAACTACAATGTTGTCATGTAAACAAATCCTGAATGTGGTTATAATCAATGATTTCCAGAAAGGGCAAAGGTCAAACAGAAATTATTTAAATCATATTGTAGGAAATGGTTTAAGTCAGGCATTCTGGTACTAGCAAACATGATGAATGATCCTTGAAGTGTTTTTGGACTACCACTAAAATCATGATGCACCGTTGCTTCAGTACATTACATTCAATACCTTTTCTGCACGGGCCTCCGTCTAGCACTGTGTTCCCCTCAGTGTCTGGAGACTCACTGTGCTGTCACACATCTGCCAAATGGGGTTTCTCTTCCTGCGCTGGCCAGCTTTAATGCCAGCAGAACTGGTCAGGAAACATGACCACAGCGCTCCCCGATCAACCTGTCAGACCTCATTTACTCAAAGTCAAGGAGCTCTGAGACCCCTCACCTCCCAGACCCTCAGTGTCATGTTACAGCACCCCCCCAAACTGCATCAGATCTCTGCCTCATGAATGAAAGTCAATGAATAAACGAATGGCTCTGTTGTTGTGTAATGAATGATGCTGGCTGCTGACTTCTCTCTCTTAGGGATCTACATCTTTTAGAGGACAAATTTTTCTTTGCGTTACAGTGGCAATTACAAGGGTCTGCAGGTTATTGTTTTTGTTCAAAGTTCAAAGATTTGGAATAACAAGAAAGATCTGTTATGGAGGAAAAACTAATGTGGTCATGATCAGGATGACTGCAAAACAAAACAAAACAAAAATAAACAAAAATAAAAAAACTAAACAAAATGTCAATTTCTGTTTAATACTGGATAGCTATATTAGAGATGTTTTTCTTATCAACACGGCCAAGTGGATCTGATTGCAATAGGAAACAGTACAGGAACAATGTTATTTAGCAGGCCACTGCTTGAATAGATCGAGCGCCAAACAATCTTTCCACCCATCTTAATACAGAGACAGAGCAAACAAATAGAGTAACAGGTGGGAGATCACTGAGCATGAAAACCAGACAAACACTCCAGATGAAGATAATTTTGCTCGAACGGGTATAGAGGAGGTTTTGGTATTTTTAAAATATACACACTCTTAAAAATAAAGGTTCCTTATTGGCATATGGTTCCAAAAAGAACTGTTAACGTCCATAGAACCTCCATTACACAAAAGCTTACAGTGGAAAAAAGTTCTTTAGAGAAAATGATGTACACATAAGAAAAAAAAAAATCATTCTGCTCAATGGTTCGTCTATGGCATCATTGCGAAAACACCCTTTTGTAACCTTTATTTTTAACAGTGGCATGTGTGTGTTTATAGGCCTATATAAGAAATATAAATCTATGAGAAATACATAGAAGAGGAAGACAAAGATCGTTAGAATTTGATGAGCATTCCAAAACACTATAGTAACACTTTAAATTGGGATTTTCCTCTTTATATTATATTATAATACAACACTTCTTTGAAAAATCAAGAGATGAGATGAACTCCGAAGCATGACAAAAGAGGATAAATGACGATGTAATGTGTGAGGTGATGTAATACACGTTCAAACAAACACAACAAAAATGTTGACATTGTATGATATCAGATATGATTTCTCTGTAGCGGTCATGTCATTTTTGCAATAGCAAAAATAAACCACACAAAGACGCTGCTCATTTGACAGTGTACGCGCAAAAAAAACCAGAAAGTCTCCCCGGAGAGGAAACTTGTATTAAAAATCTGAACAGAAAAAAGTCAAAGAAAAAGGTCACGCGCTTTGACTTGACTGACACCTCTCACATATCCCAGACTGCCTTACATCCTCCCCGTCAAACAAACCAATCCACAGAGCCGAGAATAATCTGAATGGAAACTGATATTATTGCTCTTGTAATGAAGACGTCAGTGTCCGTTCAAATGCAGTGAGCTGACTAAAGTCAAATGTCTGGCTAGAAAATTATATTATAACTCCAAATAATATAATGCTAATTTAGCTGGCGACAACATGATTGATATAAATCAAGAACGAAATAGCCTATGTATAAAACATGGATGTAAACAAAATTATATTTAGGCTATAGCCTACTGTACACGGTTCAGCGGAAAACAGATGAATGCTATTTTTTTGGATATTTTATTAACCATGAGAACGTATTTTTAATGTATTTTTTTTTATTATTTAAATAACACAATTACACTCCTGACGTAAAAAAAGCGTTTAAACAACATTTAAACAACAATTAATTGTGAAGCAAAACTGCGCAGTGACTTTAGAAATAGCTAGCGATTTAAAATCGTGAAAATGCGTTGAACATGAGATTAAAAAAATAATAACTATTAAAACATAAGGAAAAAATAAACCCGTAACAATAAATAGCTATAAAAACTAATAGTTTAGTTTAAAAAAAAAAAAAAACTAAACAAACGACAATGATATTGACATGAATTACAGGGCCATTATGAACAACTGTTACACTCAATCCTACAGCTGAAACACGGAGAAATATTTTACAAACTCGAAATGTTTAATTTTATCATCATAAATCGCCATCTGAGAATATTTCCATGCTGACAGTTGATGGGCAAAATGTCAAACCCGCGCAATAACACGAGCATACATATGAATTGCAATAATGCAAAAATAATTTGACTGAGATGCTGTTATCACCGAGACACTGGCAGGTAATGATGTTCAAAATGATAATTCTGATGTTTAGCTACTGCTGCAGTATCTTAAGATGAAAGAGACTAGCTGTATTATTTAAGCTCTATGCTATATGTAATGTAGCCTATTTATCGCCATAAAAAATCGTTTCCAAAACTTTATTAAACAAACATTATGCTGCTTGCTGTTTGTTTACAGATCTTTTCATTTCACGCAACCTACTGCTCAGATAGGCGTGTGTAAATGTGACAGGGAGGTGCGGCCAGAGGAGTGAGAACATGAGGAAAAGTTCCACCCTCACTGAGGAAAACAAAAGTTTGAGTTAAAACATGGTCACGACGTGCATTGAGCTGCAGCAGCCGTATGGATTAATTCTCGCTGTACAGGAGGACCAAGAGTGGATATAACATAGCTACTGGATACAATGTACTGGAAAAATGAACAAACCACATCGAAGGAAAGTCCAAGCAAGAACACTGTAAGTGACACATTAATTACTTACATTTCAAATGTCTTATTGTGCTGTTATTTTAACTTCTTTATTGTTTTAGCCTATAAATAAATCCTGATAGCTGGTATTTAGGGTGCATATTGTGGAAAATTTTCAATAGGCCTAATAAAAAAATCCACAATATTTTAAACATTACACTTCAAAAACATACGCATGTGTTTTATTTTACATCACACAAACTATTATTAATTCCTGTTTGTCAGCACGAACCGAAAGAGCCTTCTGAATTAGCCTACGGTACCATCCTCAGCTGTGCCTCAAGCAACGCCTGTGTGCAATTAATATAAATTAAGTGACTGTGATATGTTTTCTTCTTTTTCACGGCGACACGTCGGGTTTTAAAAGAGAGTTTGGAAATAGTTAAAATAAATAAATAATCCACAGTCAGTTTGGACAGCGACATAAGTGCAAAAAAAGACTACAGAAAAACAGTTAATAATATTACCTGTGGAGTTTCAGCGCTTCAAATGAAGAGGATGACGCTTTGTGTTAAAAAGCGCCCGTGTTTCTGCATCTCCCCTCGCTTGTTTGCAGAGGTTGTCATCGTAAAAAGGCGAGTGGTTGTTAATGGGTCGCTCGGCCGCGGAGGTTAAAAGGCGGCGGCGCGGACGAGCGCGCGATACAGTGTGTGTATTCGAGCTGTTCTCGTCATGCCCGCGAGCTGCGGAGGTTCAGTCCTCCACACACCGCACACCATTGAGTCGCCTCAGGTGATAAACGCAGGGGTATTTATTTTACTTTTTTTTTTTTTCTATTTCGGGAGCTGCAGACTATACTGTTATATATTATTAATTTTAGTCAAAGGCTTCAGTATTATTTGGGAAGGTCACTGATGTTCCCTAAGGCTGAACTCTCGTCCCTTTACATCTTTTAGAATTATTTACGTGTGTGTGTATATATTTTTATATGTAGGCTATATAAAAAAAAACATAATTCGCCTCATCTTTGTTTTTTAGGATAAAACCCAGGAGCTGTTTGAGGAGGTATCGTGTTCGTCGTCGCTTTCTTTGTCGCCCAGCTCTTCACCTCATGCCATGACAGAAAAAGCCATCTGTACCAGCTGTGGCACTGAAATCGTCGACAAATATCTGCTCAAGGTACGCATTAAATATTTTACACGTTTATAACGACAAACGACTCTTTCAGACAAGTAACCTATTACATTACATTACATTACATTACTAAATACTTCAGCTATGGGACGCTGGGGTTTTCCAGAGTAGGCTATTTAATTACAAGTTTAACATTTTAACACCGTAAATCCTATATGTATGTATACAAAAAAAATATTAGACTCGTAATTGAAAACTGTTGCTTTTCCACCGCAGGTGAACGACATGTGCTGGCACGTGAGATGCCTGTCGTGCAGCGTGTGCCAAACGTCTCTGGGCAGACACATCAGCTGCTATATAAAGGAAAAGGAGATATTCTGTAAATTGGACTACTTCAGGTAACTTTTTTTTTTTTTTTTTTTTGTAATTTATGAAAAATAAATGGGGTTACTTCAAAAAATATTGCTGTCAGGCTGCTGTTGGACGACCATCATTATCTATGTTAAGTGCAGTGTGTGTTTTTGTTTTAAAAATGTACAAAACCATTGTTTACAGCATTTCTAAACTGGGGAGAACTTTGCATATTTTTATGTAGTGACTGAATATTTTTTAGTTGTTTTCTACCTAAGCATTGCATGCTTTCCTCACTCTTTCCCTCCCTAAATTCTAGAATGTATATGGACAATAGTCAACCAATGTTTTCATTCCATCTCTGTGGTTTTTCCTGGAGTGCCATATATCTCTACCAAACAACCGCTGTAGCCTTCACTAAAAGAAGTGCCACAAAAGCTTGTTTACCTTTTAAAGATGGAGATTTCTTTCTGGCAGGAAATACGGAACACGTTGCGCTCACTGTGGCAGGAACATCCATTCAAACGACTGGGTCCGCAGAGCAAAAGGGAACACCTACCACCTGGCTTGTTTTGCTTGCTTCTCCTGCAAAAGACAGCTGTCCACAGGAGAAGAGTTCGCCTTGGTGGACGAGAGGGTCCTGTGTCGTGTGCACTACGACTGCATGCTGGACAACCTCAAACGCGCCATGGAGAATGGTTAGACGCTGCCTGGATGTGTTGACGTTGTATTAAATGGTCATTTTCAGTTGTTCAGAATGAACGCACACAATGTTTATTCCGTATCCATTCATTCAGTTCGTATGGAACCACAGCTTAAGTTTAATTCCGCTCATCCTTATGTGGTTTGCCGTAGGAAAAGGAGTGAATGTGGAGGGAGCCGTTCCCTCAGAGCAGGAAGTAAATCAGCCTAAACCAGCCAAGAGGGCACGCACAAGTTTCACAGCTGACCAGCTACAGGTTAATACTCAAATTCTCATCATAAATTCATAAAAAGATTGTTTTTGTAATTGCTGCTTGATGTTAGTCTTTGTTTTGCATTTTTTTTTTATTTAATTTTATTTATTCAAGGTAATGCAAGCTCAGTTTGCTCAGGACAACAATCCAGATGCCCAGACTTTACAAAAGTTGGCAGAAAGAACCGGTCTAAGCCGGAGGGTTATTCAGGTATAATGCAAGATTTTTTTTGTTTGTTTGTTTACTATTTATGAAGTTGTCTTGGTTTCTTATTTTGTGCCATATATGTACTGCAGACCATTATCTAGTATTCTTAGCATATTATTATTTCAGTATTAATTTGGTTTTAAAGTGGCTTATTTTTATTTGCTGTGATTCTTTGTGCGTCATCAAATTTTCTCTGTACTGTTAATAAGTTTTGTTTCATCCGCCTGCCGCTCAGGTTTGGTTCCAGAACTGTCGAGCTCGTCATAAGAAGCACGTCAGCCCGAATCACTCTTCAGTCACACCAGTGTCATCTCTGCAGTCTGCTCAACTCTCTCCTCCTCTAATAGATGATCTTCAGTACACTGCTTTTGCCCCTGTGGACACCCCTATGCTGACTGCGCTACACTCCTATATGGATGGTACATTATTAAGTGTGTTCAGCTTGATTTAGCTAGCTTTATTTTAATGTTGTGCATATGCTGACCAGAGATTTTCACTGAAGTTTTTGAATTTTTTTTTTTTTTGTCCTGGTAGTTCACTCTCCCAATTCGCTGGTGCTGCAGCCTCTCTTGCCCCACTCGATGACACAGCTGCCCATCAGCCATGCCTGAGATGCCCACCGCCGTCGTTGCCACACGGTCAGGTCAGAGTCCGGAGGACAGCATGAGGAAATACTGATTCTTCTATTGACTGAGTCTTGAACAAGACCCATGCTACTTTATCTTTCATGGGCACTTACTGAAGGATATCTGTCTTGCAATGATCGAAATTGAAAAGTCTCACTGTAATTGTGAAAAGAGCCTGAAGTTTTTGTTTAATATATATTATATATCTATATAGTGATGGAATAAATGGCATTTAATTTATTTCTTGTATGTGACTGAGCACTTTGTTTTAAAATAAATCTACCATGGAATTCTTAGTTTCTGGTTTAGTCGACGCACATTGTGTTTTGTTTTGATGGTTCTAAAGAGAATTTGAAGCTGAAGAAAAGCCAATAAAATCTGATTTGCCTCTAGCATTGATCAAATTAAAGCTGTTGGTGTAATTTTTTTGTTTTTGTTTAGTGATTATGCTTAGGAACTTTGAGTTGAATCAGAAGCTTGAGTTGTTTTGGGACTATAGGTATGGTTGGAAAGTTTCTTTATATTGTTGTTTCTCACATTTGTTCTTGAGCAATCTAGACTACACCATTAAATGCCATTTTACAATTTAATTTAATTAAACTGACACTTAAGAACTGTGAAACCTTTAAATAAATGCCAGAAACACCCATAACTTTACATCTTGGTCCATATGATGCTCTACAATGTTTCTTTGTGACTGACAAAGTGTTTTATCACGTCATATCACTTTGATAATCATTTTGATATTTTAGTCTGATATGCTTAGTTAGTTCACCCAAAAATTAAATTTCTGTCATTAAGTACTTGCCCTCATGTCATTCCTTCAGAACACAAATTAAGATATTTTTGATGAAATCAAAGTTTTTTTGTTTTTGTTTTGTTTTTTGTCTTTGATAGAAAATTACCACATTCAAGGTCCAGAAACGTAGTAAAAACATCATTAAAATAGTCTGTGACTACAGTAGTTCAACCTTTGTTATGAAGCGAATATTTATTTATTTTTTTTAACGCTATTTTCACCAACTCCGTATTGGCCGAAACCTGTTCATGTGAGCAACACGAGGTGTGTGTGTGTGTGTGTGTGTGTGTGTGTGTGTGTGTGTGTGTGTGTGATGCTGACACAGGAGTCGGCCAATACTGAGCCGACGTTCGGACGTAAACACTGAAGCGCTGAACTGTTCACTGCTTCAACTGCATAGGAGACTGATGGTAGAGAAGAAATTATTGTTTTTTTTTTTTTTTTTGTTTACTTTTTGTGCTAACAAAACAATTCTTGTTGCTTCATAACAATAAGGTTGAACCACTGCAGTCACATTGACTATTTTAACATCTTTCTGGACATTGAATGACTGTAATTATGTTGCTTTCTGTGGGGGATAAAAAAAAAAAAAACCCTCTCGGATTTCATCAAAAAATCTTAATTTGTGTTTTGAAGAACGAAGGTCTTACGGGTGTGGAACGACATGAGGATAAGTAATTATTAATGACAGAAATGTAATTTTTGGGTGAACTAACCCTTTAATGGTCACTGGAAAATGTACCACAATTTCTTGTACAGATCTACAGGCATAAAAGCAGTTTGCAAAGCTATCGATCCTTATTTATGCAGCCCAAAAGCATTGAAAACTTCATGTACTTAAACATGAGAAATCAGTGAATAATTTGGAGCCGCTGCTATTATCGTATGCAACGGGATGATGTCTGTTTATTTCCCCCGTGAGCCGTCTTCCCTCGAGTTCTTCTGAGGATTTTTCTCAGCGAGCCGGTTGTGTAAAAGGGTCGAGCAGCTGATCCATCGTTTTCCTCCAGGTCTAGAGCTGCAAGTAGACATAAGGATGATTATACGTGCCTGTCTTTGTGTTTAACTTGTGCAATTTCCGTTAACTCTGGTATTATGTTACTTGAAGGCATTAGTTACTGTTAAAATATCACTTTAGGGTTAAGCGTATAGTCAGCTAATGGTTTTTGATGAGAGATCTACAAAACACATTTTTGAAAAATCAGGGGTGTTGAAGTTTTAATGCATTTCA
Source organism: Chanodichthys erythropterus (assembly GCF_024489055.1). Lineage (NCBI taxonomy): Eukaryota > Metazoa > Chordata > Actinopteri > Cypriniformes > Xenocyprididae > Chanodichthys > Chanodichthys erythropterus. The sequence continues at coordinate 21,927,508 of NC_090236.1, read as the reverse complement.
ATGGCAGTTTAATAGAGGGAATTAAAGCTTGAGAAATAATGTTTATTAGTGAGAGATTCATCACAGCTGTGCCGTATTGTTTGACAACTTGGGATAAAAATGCCTTTTGTGGGAAATGTGTAATTTGCAAAATGGACCTGAGGGAAGTCATTCAGGGAAAATTTTCTTTAAATACTTTTATTCATTTAAATATAAAAGTCACAATTCCATTTTGTGGTACAAAAGTACAAATACAATAAATACTCACTCCTACAACATTACAAAAGTGGTTGAATCTAGGATTATAAAATGATAGCACTTGAATCTTGTATCTCACAGTACAAATAAACCTAAATGACTTCTTTGAGAAGGACAGTTCTTTTATTATATTTCCAATTATTCTCAAAAAGATCCTTAAAAGGGGACCTACAAAAACAACAATGGTTGGTTTGGTTCTTTAAGCTTCTTCAGGAAATAAATTGTTACAGGAGGAGTTGAAGTGCTTATTCCTCACTCCTTCTCACTGGTCAATCCTGAAAGAAGCATTTACAAGCGTACTTTGTCTAAAGTGACGGTCCTTCTGCAAGCCAGATAAATCACAATCACTTCAACTACACAGAAAAGAAAAAGCTATGAAAGCCCTTTGCTGATTTCAGGTATAGAGTGCTTTTTAAACCTCACGTTAAAGTATTTTGAGCAGGGGGAAAAACTGACATGCATTCATGAGTCCCAAATAAAGTGGCACAGTACACATACAGTAGTGATGTGTTCATTATTTACATGTAAATAAACCACTGTTCGCATTTTGTCACGACAATATAGGAGACATTCAGTAATTATCACCATTAAATTTTAATGAATACCTCTGTGCTTCATATTCAGAGGAACGTTTCATTGAACCAAAAATATTATCGAACTGATCTGGAAGACTGTAGAATTGTTACATTAATTACTGTACATTTCTCTTTAAATTAAGCAATAAGGGTTAAAGAAAACCAGACTGAACACATAGAGCTCAAAGAAAGAATGCTGCCTGAAGATAACGGATGCATACTTGGTTTAAGAGATGCCTAGGCTGCGTCCGAAATCCATACACTCTTTTGAATAAGTTACTTTACAAGTGCTTAAGCATTATGTTCTAGAATATATGTGTACTATAGAATAACACAAAACGTGTCACTCGTATTGTTTTGAATGGGAGAAAGTGTAACGCGCAATATGGCGGAATAAGTCCCGCCTTCTAAATAAGAGCCAATCGCCGACTGGTAAAGTCATCGCGTCACTGCAGCAGCCGTTAGAAGCACTGGTTTCTATAGAAACAGTCAGACGCGCGCCTCTGAAACATGGAAGAGACGCGCATTTAGGTCTGCGCATGCGCATTAGCTTGATCCAGCCTAAAAAATAGTTTTTTTGCCATGATTCGAGCGTTTGGATAAAACATTTATAAGACAGCTGTTGTCAGATTTTATCGATGATTTCAAATATAAAATGTAATTGTAAGGTTGGCGAACAGTTTTGGAGAATTTGATGTTTCCCCATTCAAAGAGATAGGGCATGATGCCCAGGATGCCCGAGAGGCGTTTCAAAGATGGCCGCCGAGTGAAATGACTTGTCTTAAAGGGACTTTGGTATGACTGAATGTAATCTGGATTTACTACATTCGTCATGTCATTATCATGTGACCAACCAGCTTCAGATGCATCGCCATTCACAAATCCTCTCCCATGGGATATTAAAGTGTCCATCATATTCACACTTCAGAATCTCGCCAGAGATAGTAGGTCATCCATTTGCCTATTCTCCTATATGAGTAATGTGAATTTGGACATACTTCTTTTGTCACATACTGTTTTTCGCCTACTATTGGGAAGTATGTGATTTCGGATGCAGCCCTAGTCTTTATACACAGCTGTGTTTTGTCCATCTGATCTGCAGTTGAGCTACTTTGATACAGGATATTTCTTTGCACTCCATCACAACTGCAATGCTGAAATCGACAGCATTTGTGACAATGTTGATATAATAACCAAAATAAATGTCCACCTGTCCCTCCTTTTCTTTAAAAAAGCCAAAATCTGTTTTGCAGAGTGTACAAGACATGTGTTAACATGATTTCAGAAAAGTGATTTCAAAACTTTTATAAACCCTTAAATGACTGAAAAATGATAATATATTACAAGAGAATAATTACTATTAAGTGTTTTTAAGCTTTACAAATACTCCAAAAATGGGATCATTCACTTTCATTGTAAATGCCTCACTGTACAGTAACTTAGATTTGTGCCTTTTTTACTAAAGAAAATGAGGGAATAATCAAAATTATTTCTGTTGTCATAAACATTATGCCACAAATGCGGTGGATCGAGTTGAACTTAAAGGGTTAGTAGAAAATGAAAATTCTGTCATTTATTACTCACCCTCATGTCATTCCAAACCTGTAAGACCTTCGTTCATCTTCGGGAACACAAATTAAAATATTTTTGATGAAATCCGATGGCTCAGTGAGGCTTGCACTGACAGCAAGATAATTAACACTTTCAATGCCACTTTAAAACAGTTCATGTGACAACAGTTGTTCAACTTTAATATTATAAAGTGACGAGAATTTTTTTGTGCTCCAAAACTAACAAAATAGCGACTTTATTCCACAATATCTAGTGAAGAGCGATTTCAAAACACCGCTTCATGAAGCTTCGAATCTTTACAAATTATTTGTTTCGAATCGGTGGTTCAGAGCGTGAATCAAACTGCCAGAGTCACGTGAACTATTGAAGTTTCAAAATGCTTATGACGTAACCAAGCCTCGTTTACTGAAATCATGTGATTTGGCACTCTGAACCACTGATACGAAACAAATGATTCGTAAAGATTTGAAGCTTCATGAAACATCGCCCTTCACTAGATATTGTTGAATAAAGTCGCTATTTTGTTTTTTTGGAGCACAAAAAATATTCTTGTCGCTTTATTATATTAAGGTTGAACAACTATTGTTCCATGAACTGTTTTAAATGTCTTTAGTAGCTTTCTGGGCGTTGAAAGTGTTAATTCTTTTGCTGTCAATGCAGGCCTCACTAAGCCATCGGATTTCATCAAAAACATCTTAATTTGTGTTCCGAAGATTAAAGAAGGTCTTACGGGTGTAGAACGACATGAGGGTGAGTAATAAATCACATAAATTTCATTTTTGGGTGAACTAACCCTTTAAATTAAGCCTGAAAAATACTCCTTTAATATACATTATCATTAAAATGATCTTCATATGCTGTACTATATTATAAAAAAAAAAAAAAAAAAACAGGATTTACATTATCATTAAGCAAAATATTTTTTTCTAATGTTAAATATAAATCCTTAATATGAAGTATTTGATGTTTAAATGTCAAATGTTATTCTGTATACCAATATATGCATTGGTTTTTCCTGCAGGGATTGTATGAAAACCATTTTAATCTCAGATTGGGATTTGTTTTAGCTGTAAAACCAGCTCTAATTGTACATGAGAAAAGAAAACTATATTCAATTAATCAGTCGTTCAGATTTACGCTGAAATAGCAAACATTAACTCTCAAGTTGGGCTTTTTTTCCTCAAGGTGTCCAATCTCAGGCAGCTTTTTAAATGTCAGTAATCATTTTCCCAGAATAAGGCAGCAGTAAGAGGCAAACATGTTAATATGCAGTGTAGGGTCTGTGTCAGAAAGGCCAAAGCTCCGTGTCCTGGGTTAGTTGCTGTTACAGTGCAGAGAGAGTCTTTGGTCTTTTCTTGAGGTGGATGGTCACGTCACCACTTCCCATAGTCCTCATCTCCCTTTACAAAATGTAGTCCACTTTAGATATTAATATACTGTAAGTTAATGCATGCTAAGTATGTACTGTAAGTCGGATAAAGGTCTTCTCATAGATTCGGAGGGTTTTATCCGCGTGACTTTTTGGGGCTCTGCTCGGCTCTTCCCAGAATTCTTTTCAGGCCAGGAGACATGAGGAAAGGCTTGGCCGTTGTCCCGTCATTTCTCTCTAAGTCTTCGCCTGTGAGTGCCGCACAGTGTCGTACGATTGAGAAGAGAAGAAAAAGATGTTCAGGAGGAAATGGAGACAAATAGAGGTTATAGTGCCACAGGAAAGTCTGCAGTTTAGAAATATTTTTGCATAAAGAGTGAAAGTCTAAAGCCAGTGGTTTCAAGCTGAGAGAAGGTTTCAGAGAGACATACAGGAAAAAGTAGCAAAAAAGTAGATTCTAGTTAATCCATGCCAAAATTGATCATAACACACCATTATTTTCAATATTAACTGTTACAAAATAATGCTAGTAATACTCACAGAAACAAAGGAACAACGTGTCCACACACATTGCATAGACGCTGAAGAAGCTGTGCGCAATTAAGTATGAACCCAATATTACTGTCTGTCAAAGAAAGAGAGACCTGCCAGTCAAAATACTATCTCAACCAGAAACGAGTTCCAGTTTGAAATAATAAATAATACTAAAGAGACTTTCTCACCAAGAGAGGCACGCAGTAGTAATTCAACACGGGAACCTCCTCTTGGATGATGGGTATCTTGCGTGTAAGGAGGAGGAAGGCAATAACACCTGCAGGATATAATTGATGGAGCGCTTAACCACAAACCTCAGTAGACCGTTGCTCAGTTCACTGTGATACTGTTACACACTCACGCCCTCTTGTGGTCAATGGAAATATGACCATACAGGCCAATAAAAGCCTAAATTCAATCTGTTCATCATATAAAACGATCGAATCTCTTCAGAAAATTTGGACTAAACCACTCAATTCATATGGATTAGTTTTACAATCTCTTTATGAACTTTTTGAAGCGTCAAAGTGGTGCGTAATCGTCTATGAAGGGACAGAAAGCTCTCAGATTTCATCAATAAGATCTTCATTTGTGTTCCGAAGATGAACGAATGTTTACTGGTTTGGAGCGACATAAGGGTGAGTAATTAATAACAGAATTTTCATTTTTGGGTGAACTATCCCTTTAAAGGTGCCATAGAATTGAAAACTGATACCTTGGCATACTTGAATAACAAGAGTTCAGTACATGGAAATGACATACAGTGAGTCACCATTGTTTCCTCCTTCTTATGTAAATTTGATTTGTTTAAAAGACCCCTGAAGAACAGTAGAATCTCAACATACTGTAACACCAACTGTTACGTAACAGTCGGGATCATTAATATGTACGCCCCCAATATCTGCATATGCCAGCTCATGTTCAAGGCATTAGACAAGGGCAGGCAGTATTAACGTCTGGATCTGTGCACAGCTGAATCATCAGACTAGGTAAACAAGCAAGAACAATAGCGAAAAATGGCAATAATAACTGACAAGATCCATGATAACATGATATTTTTAGTGATATTTGTAAATTGTCTTTCTAAATGTTTCGTTAGCGTGTTGCTAATGTACTGTTAAATGTGGTTAAAGTTACCATAATTTCTTACTGTATTCATGGAGACAAGAGCGTCGCTATTTTCATTATTAAACACTTGCAGTCTGTATAATTCATAAACACAGCTTCATTCTTTATAAATCTCTCCAGCAGTGTAGTGTTAGCTTTAGCCACAAAGCATACTATCAAACTCATTCAGAATCAAATGTAAACATCCAAATAAATACTATACTTACGTGATTAGACATGCTGCATGACGAACACTTTGTAAAGATCCATTTTGAGGGTTATATTAGCTGTGAGAACTTTGTTTATGCAATGTATTATAGAGTCGCGAGCTCGGGGGTGGGGAGCACGAGCATTTAAAGGGGACACGCGCTGAATCGCCGCATATTTAATGATGCCCCAAAATAGGCAGTTAAAAAAAAAATCTATGGGGTATTTTGAGCTGAAACTTCACAGACACATTCATGGGACACCTTAGACTTATATTACATCTTGTGAAAGAACGTTCTATGGCACCTTTAAGTACTGCATATGTAAAGTTTGGGGTCAGTAAGTTTTTTTTAATGTTCTTTTATATGCATAAGTCTCTTATGCCCTCTAAGACTGCATTTAAAACTACATTAAAAACACATTGTGAAATATTATTACATATATTACTGTTTTCTATTTTAATATACATTTTAAAATGTAATTTATTCCTGCGTCAAAGCTGAATTTTCACCATCATTACTCCAGTCTTCAGTGTCACATGATCCTTCAGAAATCATTCTAATATACTGATTTGCTGCTCAAGAAACAATTTCTTATTATCATATTGTGGAAATCATGACATTTTTTGGCATTCTTTGATGAATAGAAAGCTCAATAGAACAGCAATTATTTGAAACAGAAATCTTTTGTAACATTATAAATGCCTTTACTGTCACATTTGATCAATTTAATGTGTCCTAGCTTGCTGAATAAATAGTATGAATTTCTTTAAAATGAAGTAAAATCTTTCTGACCTATCTATATTTTAATATTTTCCTTTGAATTCAGAATATATGGTATTTTATGCCTGTTCATAACATCACTTGCAATGCTTCATGGGATGCACAGTTCATTATCTTTGTCTTTTTTTTATTCTAATAAACTTTTAGATTTATTCTAATACAATTTTTGCTATGAGTCCCAGTTAATAATGTTGCTAATTTATTTGATTGAAGGTTTAGTATTTTTTTTTAACTGCTTATGAAAAAAAAAGGTAAAGAAATACTGCAGTAAACAAGGCCCCTGAAAGTGTGCACACTGATTACCTCTTTAACCTTATGTTAAAAAAAACCTTTTATGACAAACATTTAACCCTCAAAACTCAAATCCTTATGTTCTAAACATAAAACTAAGGAATTACTTCAAATTTCATGAATTAAACCGCCACAATCAAACGCCAACACTCACCAACACTCCCTGCTATCAATAGTTTCCCCAGGAAGAGTAAGAAGTCGGTGACTTTGTCTAACACTGCCACCCTGCGGCAGAGAAGAGAAACTACAGTAAGAGGACGGTCAGTTCTGATCTCACTGCTAGTTCACTGACATACTGCACAGGATATTCTCACCTCACTACATTCCTCATCAATAAATAGAACGCCTCCCGTGCCGATGTGCAAAAGTTCTTTCCATAAATAGCAATCTAGTATGAAACACAAGTATACATTACATCCTTACATAAGACTTACTTGTTCAATGTGTATTTGATTGGGCAGTATGGCAGACTCTCACCATTATATAAGCATTCCTGTTCATAAAGCGTATAAATCGCTCCAGACACCAGAAGCAGCACTTCAGACAGCAAAGCAGGAATCGTGCAAACACATTGTGAGCTCCTAAACACACACACACACGTACACACACAAATGTTGGGTTTTTCCATAGACATAATGATTTTTATACTGTACAAACTCCATCAAAATCAATCTATCTGTTGTAGAAATCATAACTGAACAGAAAGGAGCAAAATATAGTCAAAAGGAAACAAAGGCATAAGGACATAAAGCAACCTTTAAGTTTGTTGTCCAGATACTCCAAAATGACTCGAATAAGTTGAACCACCGCTAGGATGAGAGAGCCAAAAGCAAGAGACCCTGTGTGATACCTGCAAAACATAGCACAGCTGAATGTATCTTCTTCCAGGTCATGTTTTGAGCATTGCTTTGACTTAAATAGGAAACACTGGAATTGTACCGTATGGCTCTGGAAAAAGAGGAGAACACTGGGCAGGGGGGGATGTCTGCAGGCTTCCTCCGGGCCCAGTAATACGAGGCGAAAGCCCCAGCGATGGTGCACTGTCCCAGAGCAATAGTGAAATTAACCAGCCAGAGGAAGACCAACAGATTACAGAGCTGGAGGATGAAGATGTAGCGATGGTACATGCTCTCACCCCCGTAAAATGCAAAAAGACACTGAGCACCTGGACACTGCTTGGTGATGTTGGTCCTGTTGAAGCTCTGTTGATAATGAAAAAGCATAGTCATGCTAAATCATCACCAGTGATGTGAAGAAAAATAATGTTTTATTCCATTAAAAATGGACTATTCTTTCTCTGAAATATTCCAATTATTTGTCATATCAATAACACATTTAGAAATAGATTTTTATATTATGGAAACAATAATTAAAGTATTACAACTATATAAAATGGGGGATATTTACCTCAGGACTGCAGGTTTGGTTGGCGTACTTGCAGTTGAGATGGACTGATGTGACTTTGTAAACAGCATCACCAGAAGATGCAAGAAAGCTTCAGGTTTAATTAAGGTCTGAAGACAAATATGTGGCACTAGTATTTTTGGAGTTTCTGCTAAATTACAAATGTTCTTGACTGTTATCTTTTTTCTTTTCTTTTTTTTGAATGATTCATAATTATAATGATTATTAGTAATCGTAATAATAATTCATTTATTTAAATGCATATATAATAAATTATTTAAATTAATAAATAATAATTGTTAATAGTTATTTAATAGCATTCAATAATTAATAATTTAATAATAATTTTTATTGAACAAATAATAAATTCTTTACTAATGATACTGTTTAAAGGGACAATCGTCCATATTGTGGTCACTTTTTATGCTGAAATTCACATTATTAGCTGTTAATAATAGTGCCACCAACTGGACAGAAAAACAAACATTCCAGTGCAGCTAGAGAATATCTGTCTCATTCTTTTAATTCCCCCAAAATAACACAAATGAGTACAGGAATTATACAGGAAGTATGGGAATTATACACCAATCAGGCATAACATTATGAGCACTGACAGGTGAAGTGAATAACACTGATTATCTCTTCATCACGACACTTGTTAGTGGGTGGGCATTTTGTCCTCAAAGTTGATGAGTTAGAAGCAGGAAAAATGGGCAAGCGTAAGGATTTGAGCGAGTTTGAAAAGGGCCAAATTGTAATGGCTAGACGACTGGGTCAGAGCATCTCCAAAACTGCAGCTCTTGTGGGGTGTCTGCAGTGGTCAGTATCTATCAAAAGTGGTCCAAGGATAGAACAGTGGTGAACCGGCGACAGGGTCATGGGAGGCCAAGGCTCATTGTTTCACGTGGGGAGCGAAGGCTGGCCTGTGTGGTCCGATCCAACAGAAGAGCTACTGTAGCTCAAATTGCTCAAGAAGTTAATGCTGGTTCTGATAGAAAGTCCTGTGTCCTGTGTAGACCTGTGTTGACTTGGCCTTCAAATTCCCCAGATCTCAATCCAATCGAGCATCTGTGGGATGTGCTGAACAAACAAGTCCGATCCATGAAGGCCCCACCTCGCAACTTACAGGACTTAAAGGTGCTCTAAGCGATGCCACGTGTTTTTAGGCCAAAACATTTTTTTACCACATACAGCAAACATCTCCTCACCAATGTTCCCTCTAATTTTTTTTCTCGATAAGCAAAACTTTTCTCTGTTGAGCGCACATTTTGGCCACCTGAGCAAAAACATACTTTATATCAGACCTGTACAATGAATGTAAACACACACAAAAAAAATGGTTTTATCATGCAACTGTAACATTTAACTTTAATGTGCCGTTTCTATTTTAAATTAAGCACATTTTAGGTTACTTGAGATTTTTTCATATTGATTTATTAACTGTACCAGTCTTTACCAAGAAATTCTATTAAAAAATAATTTCTGTCCTCCTGCAGGACAGTTCGATTCTTTATATAATAATATAATATGAGCAGTTACGATGATGGTTTGGAACAACCATAATGTATTTTTGTACAGTCAATTATTAGCAATAAACAGTGTAAAACCATCAAAATTACATGTTTATTGCTTATGAATTTCCCAGATTTTATATACCAGGAGGTTAAGATTTTTCATGGCAAGGAGCCCTAAACAATCCCCTTGTGAGATAAATTTCAATAATAATCAATTATAAAATATAATATAATATTTAAGTATTTAAACTGATATACAGTATTATATCAGTTTAAATGCTTCCATTTGTTTTAATATATTATGTAGTGAAAACAAACTGAAGCATTTAAACTGATAGCTAAATATTTTTAAGAAAAGTGAACGTTAACTCGTTTAGTTATCTAAACATCCCTGAAACCCACACACCACCACACACAATCTATTTAAACTGAGGTATATCACTTATGTATTTTGAGTTTGCAAGCTACACCTGTGGTGGGTGTGTAATTGTAAATGTAACGTTAAATGAGTTTTGTTAGCATTCTGTGCCCATCATCCGTTATTTCCGCCACTTTTCATTAAAACATGATGTTTTATTTCACATTGTAGACCTGTAGACTATTGATGTATTTATTCCGCAAACATGACAGTATTCTTACCGCGACTGATTTGGCTCAGGGCCAGCCAGCTCACACGCGCTCAATCGTTCTCTTTCTATGAAACCTATAAACCGCATTCACCGGTTCCAACTCTATAGCAACAATAACACTATAGCGGATGTCCAGAGCACTGCAATTATTTCTCATTTAAACTACTACAATCATTTTCATGTCTGTTCTCTGCGCGGCAATTATTTCTTCTGCGCACGCACGCAGCTTAGAGGGAAAATTGCTCCTCACTATCCGCTAGCTGCCTGTCTCCTGAACACACTGTAAAAAACGCGGCCTCTGTAGTCGCCACAAGCTCCAAAAATGGCAACAAAAACTACCTGGTGCAGCCTGGACCACAAAACATAATAAACATGCTCCAGCCAATAACCGACATGAATGATTTTAAATGCGCGTTCATGACGGTTTCAGGAAGCACGGAGGGGAGGGGGAGGAGAAGGAGGAGGGAGGGTCTAGCTAGCCTCTGTTTTGTTTGACAACACTTCGAATGTCAACAGGAAGTTACTCCACCCAGGATCGCTTAGAGCACCTTTAAAGGATCTGCTGCTAACATATTGGTACCAGATACCACAGCACACCTTCAGGGGTCTAGTGGAGTCCATGCCTCGACGGGTCAGGGCTGTTTTGGCAGAAAAAGTGGGGCCGACACAATATTAGGAAGGAGGTCATAATGTTATGCCTGATCGGTGTATATTAACATAAAAATGTTAAATGAGCTATTTTATAATTGAGCTTCCTCCGATTTCCCACTCTTTTTTCCAGCTTCATGAGGTGCATTCTGGGATGATTTTTAAATGCTACTGAAAGGGTTCAAAATGTATGCTTTTCCTTCAACATCACATCCAACTCACTCAATTGAGTTAAATTTATTCAGTATTTTAGTTTTGTACTTCTATTTGCCAAACAAAATGAATTTCAAGCATGTATAACTGGCTTGGCTTGAAGATTTTGAGCGTTGTATATCAGTAAATGAAGAGGATACAGTGCAGTCATGGCCCAGTAGGCGATACAGACGGCCAGCAGCATAAAGGTGATGATGGGGTAGAACAGAGCGGACATGATGTAACTGATGGCCCTGCAGAGACACACACACAGATTATCAAAGCAGCTGTTATTCTCTTTGCTCACACATGAAGGTCAGACAGAGAGGCAAATCGAGACTCACCTGCTGCCCTCTCTGAGCAAAGCGATAGCAATGCGAACCCGCTTTCTCAAGAATATGAGTATTAAGACTATGGAGACTTCAGTCAAACCCAGAGTCACCACTAAGAGGAACAGAAGAGCATGAAACAAGGAGTATTGCATAAAACGCAGTCAATTACTGAAGAACGAATCACTTACTGAAGACTAGCCATGTCTGACTGAGTTGTAAGTAGACATGGAGGTCAGTCTGAAAGCCGATGTCAGAGATAGTGACGTCCGCTCCGGGGGTCTGCCTGAGAACAGTGAACTCCCAGTAACAGTGCCAGATACCTGCAAACAGGAGACCATTTGCAGTTCGTATTAACAGGTTACAGCTTTAGCAGACGCACAAACAGCAGCTATTCAATAAATCCAGATGATAAAAGCTGTTTATATTCAACACAATTATGTGGCTGAGATTATAATTATCTGTGAAATGTGATTTAATTTAATTTCCATTTAAAAATTAAATGTGATGAATTAAATGTAATTACATGCAAATTTGATTTCTCAACAACCTTGTTTGTAATTATTCTTGATAGTCAACATCTGATAACCATTTCATAATTTATGGCTGTTATGAAGGAAAAAACTCACTGTATAGTAAGCCAGAAATCATTTTAATTTATATTCAGAGCTGCGGTTGAGTTACACAGTAGAAACACTGCCAGAGTTAACACCGTTGCCACAAATGATTGTGGTATGAAATAGGCCAAGCCATTAAAACAGCAAGTGTTGTTATTATTTTATGATTTGGTAAACTATAAGCCATGCTGTGCTGGCTGTTTTTGCCTCCTATTTTTTGGATGTTTGGCGACACATTTTTCCCCACTGAAATTACTATCATTAGTGTGTTTATATAGTATAGTAATTAAAATTACTGTTTTCTATTTGAATATATTTTCAAATGTAATTTATTCCTGTGATGGCAAAGCTGAATTTTCAGTATCATTACTTCAGTCTTCGGTGAATCATTCTAATATGATGATTTGGTGCTCAAAAATCATTTCCTATTATCAATGTTGAAATCAATATGCTTCTGTGGAAAACATATATTTATTATGATTCTTTGATTAATAGAAAGTTCAAAAGAACAGCATTTACTTGAAACAGAAATCTCTTGGAAGATTATAAATGTCTTTAGTGCCACTTTTGATCAATTTAATGTGTGTTTGCTGAATAAAAGTATTAATTGCTTTCAAAAATCATTAAGATACACTGTGTATCTACTGACCGTAGGCCACGAGCAGAATAACAGCGATGATGATGAACCAGAGGAGGAAGCCTGCGGTGAATCGTAGCAGCAAGATGAAGATCAGACTGATGACCAGCGCTATGACCAGCCCTCTGTCACATTGAGAAACTTATGAGTAAAGTACACAATAACAAAGAGATATAGCAATTCTATACTGCAATATACACATTTAGAGATTATTACAAATAACAGTTACTCCAGTTCACTGGTTTTAGTTATAATTCATATATTAAAGGGATAAAAATAAAAGTTCTGTTTTTATGGAGTAGCTTTGACATTCTGCAAAATTCATACAAGTTTTGAATGACGTGGGTCATATTTATTATATTTTGATAAATTATTATATAAAAAAATATATAAAAAATATACAAAAAACTTTTTTACTTTTTGTTTATAAAAGAATGGATACAAATTCTAAATTATTTGGCATTTTGTTCACTGATGCTCACTTACAAAATCTCACTTAATGCTATTCAGTCAATGTATAATACAGTATGTGCTGAGATGAAAGGCTTCTTACATCACTATCCAGTACCAACAACTGGCATAATCCTCCACAATCTTCATTCCCACCTCTTTGGCCTCATGGATACTTGTAATGCCACTGCAGGGAAAAATATGCATTTGTGCATAGAAAACACATCAGATAATAAAGGGCTCAGTGTTTGTCAAATAGAAGCTTTTACCACATAAACTGAATCAACTACTTTCTATAGCATTTTGTCTCATTAAAGGTGCTAAAGAGGATGTTTTGTTTTATACATTTTTGCAATATTACTTGAAACTGTCTTTACTAACTGATAAAAGACTATTTATTAGGTGCACTGAAAGGAATAATACTAATATACATCATCTGTGCACGAGGTAGGGTCTTAAAAACATCAGCCAATCGTTTACGCGATCATCGCTCTGGCTTGTCAATCATGCAATGTTTTTGTCAGGAGACAGGAGTAACAACTGCAGATTATGAGTTACCTGCGGTGAGTCCGACATAATGAATCCTCTAACACGACACAGCAAATGCCGGTGGTAAACACTCGTGTTCCAAAACTCGTGCGCTCGTTACGCATGCGCTCATTTCAAAAACTCACACTCTTCAAAAACAGTCTTTGGTTTCTCAGTCGACGAAAAGATCCTCTTTAGCACCTTTAAATAGTGAAGATGATATACATACTTGGCTGCATCTCTAAGTTCAGTCACACTTCTGGCTGTGTCCAGTGCATCTTTGAAAGCTGTTTTGTTAGCGACTGTTAGGGTGCCATTTCTGGTGATGAAGTCTGGGAAGCAGCGCTGTAAAACTTTCATGTAAGTGAGGAAAAAAAGAATGTTCAACTGCTAAAGGAATAATAATAATAATAATGATTCTTAAAACATGTAATATGTAACCTAATACTCACTTACTGAAATATACTGACAAGAAGCAATGATAACAAGAGTCTGTGTGTTCATTAATGGTTTTGGGTTTTTCCCTCATAATAACAAAAATGTAGGCAAAAAGTCTCAGATTATGTACAGTATGTAACCCGCTTCCCTGAGAGGGAAACTCGATGCTGCGTCATGGTGTTGGATTTAAAGGGATAGTTCACCCAAAAATGAAAAATGTGATGTTTATCTGCTTACCCCCAGCGCATCCAAGATATAGGTGACTTTGTTTCTTCAGTAGAACACAAATGATGATTTTTAACTCCAACCGTTGCGGTCTGTCAGTCAAATAATGCTAGTGGATGGGAACTTCTACTATAAGAGTAAATAAAACATTCTTAGACAAATCCAAATTAAACCCTGCGGCTTGTGACGACACATTGATGTCCTAAGACACGAAAGGATTGGTTTTTATGATAAACCGAAAAGTATTTATATAATTTTTTACCTCTAAAGCACCACTATGTCCAACTGCATTCAGCACTCGGTTAGTGAGGTCTGATCGCGCTCTGACAGCAACAGTGATGTCTAGCAGTCATTGAAGTATATGCATGAAACATCACTGCCGTTGTCAGAGCGCGATCAGACCTCACTAAGCGAGTGCTGAACGCAGTTGGACATAGTGGTGTTTTAGAGGTAAAAAATTATATAAATACTTTTCGGTTTCTCGCACAAACAGATCGTTTCATGTCTTAGGACATCAATGTGTTGTCACGACCTTCAGGGTTTAATTTGGATTTGTCTGTGCATGTTTTATTTACTCTTATAAAAGAAGTTCCCATTGACCTACATTATACGGCTGACAGACGGCAACGGTTGCAGTTAAAAATCATCATTTGTGTTCTACTGAAGAAATAAAGTCACCTACATCTTGGATGTGCTGGGGGTAAGCAGATAAACATCAAATTTTCATTTTTGGGTGAACTATCCCTTTAATTTTCCCATAGCGCCAACGCCAAATGCAGCATCGAGTTCCACTCAAAAGAGAACGGCTCAGGTTACTCACACAGAAGCTATGGGGAGCCGATGTTCGAAGCACTTATAGAAACGCGCCAATCTGATTGGCTGAACGTATGGACGTCATGACGTAGTGTAGCGCATCTCCGAGTCCATAAAGACATGCCCAAAATACATGTCGACAGATTCAATTTGTCTGAAGAAGACAATCAGGTGTAGTTGGGATGTGGCAACACAACACAGTGTCTCGTTCCCTTCTCAGGGAACCAGGTTACATACGTAACCTGAGATGTTCTCTTTCAAGTGGAACTTGACGCTGTGTTTGGCATTGACGCTATGGGAACGTCTAACGTCGCCACGCCCAAGGCAACAGAGTCTGCCCACAAGGCTGTGTAAAGGCACAGGCACTTGTTGAGCACAGACTGGGATTGGGTTAACCCTGAAGGATTCGGGATCCTGAGGCCAGTTGCATAAACCTCTAGGACTAGTCTTACAAGTTAGTCATCATTTTTTTAAGACTTTTCATTACTTTTTTAAGTCAGTTACATAAAAGCATAGATTGGCCTAAATGGATACTGAAAAGTAATACTGACTGACCCTTGACTAACTGCTAGATCAGCAACAATACACACTAACTAAAGTTAAAAAAGTGAAATTGCAATGAACCATCCCTTTAAGGTTCCTAGGACCAATGCTAGGTCCCAAGAGGGAACACATGACTAGTACATAGGCTCAAAGTTAACTGGGTTCACCTCATGCTGTCCACACCATTACAAACAGTTGCCATTTTAGGGCATATAGCTTTCTAGTAGAAGGAGCTCTAGAATTGAGGATTGTCTCAGTGACCTCAGCCAAAAGACCAGAATCTATGTGCTGGTAACCTCAGAGGCCAGACTCAAAGATTCCAGATCTCTGGCCGGGGATTAAATAGTGTCTCCTGCACTTGAGAGAGAGGATCTCTCCAGATTGGGATATCCCAGGAGAGGTCGTCCAGAAGATACATTAGTTCTACAAACCAAACCCGGGCTGACCAGAACAGAGCCACTAGAAGGAGGCAATCCTGCAGGGTCTTGGCCCTTATCCCTTGAGAAAAAGGCCAAGTGGGATTGGAGCTTGCAAATCATATGCCCAGCAATCATACGGCTTCTGTAGACAAAGAAGCTGACAAGACACATTTCTGGCATCTATTTATGTACTACGCTACGTCACAACGTCCATACGTTCAGCCAATCAGATTGGCACATTTAGACACATGCTTCAGACACTGGTTCACACAGAAGCATTGACCTCATAGCGTCAACGCCAGGAGGCTGTGTCAAATTCCACTCAAAATGGAAAATGACCCAAACATTTATTTTGCTATCAAAATGGGGACATACCATAGACTTTCTATAGGACACACAAACACACACACACTGCACTTACATGGTCGGCTTGGCACTATCATTGATGGACAGTCCTCATCTCGCAGCACTTGTGCCACAGACTGCAATAAAGAAAGAGCTGTCCTTAAACAACTCTACCGTATGACAGCATACAACTCTATCAATGTTAGCAAGTCAGAAATTTGATGAATGACTGCTCGCTATTCTGAGGACCCATTTACATACATTATGGGTATGAACATTAGAAGATAACATAGACATAACCAGTGCAAAACTATCAGTCTGACATCAGCTGGAGCATAAAGTTCTCTAAAGTAAAGTTCAGTACTTACACAGAAAAAAAAAAAATCCACCAGAGCCAAAATGGCTCTTGAGAATGATGTCTTAAAAGCCCTGAAATAGCCTGTGGAATTATTCTTGTCAGAAAACAACTCACTCCCTGCTGGAAAACTGGAAAACTGATATACATGCTGAGGCATTGCCTTCAAACCTCTTCCAAGGGGTTGTCCTAGTCTAAATGCATTCATAAAGACACTTGAGGAACATTTATTGCTCAGGGGTTACTCTTGCAAAGCTAGTGAGATACAATATTATGGATATATATATATATATATATATATATATATATATATATATATATATATATATATATATATATATATATATATATAATTTTTTTTTTTTTAAAGAAGTTTCGTCTGCTCACCAAGGGTGCATTTATTTAATTAAACATACAGTAAAAACAGTAATATTGTGAAATATTATTACAATTTAAAATAACTGTTTTCTATTTGAAAATATTTTAAAATGTAATTTATTCTTGTGTTGGAAAAGCTGAATTTTCAGCATCGTTAATCCAGTCTTCAGTGTCACATGATCCTTCAGAAATCATTCTAATATGTCAATTTGACAATTTTGTCAATTTTCAAGAAACATTTAATGTGTACAATTGTACAAAATATTTGTGTACAATTTTTTTTTCAGGATTATTTGATGAATAGAAAGTTCAAAAGAACAGTGTTTATCTGAAATCTAATCTTTTGTAACATTATAAATGTCTTTACTGTCACTTTTGATTGATTTAATGCATCCTTGCTGAATAAAAGTATTAATTTCTTTAAATTCTTTTCAAAAAAATTAAAATAAAAATTCTTACTGACCCCAAACTTTTGAATGGTAGTGTAAAATGTTAAAAAAGCTTTGTATTTCAGATAAATGCTGTTCTTTTGAACTTTCTATTCATCAAGGAATACAAATATTTCTTGAGGAACTAATCAGCATATTAGAATGATTTCTGAAGGATCATGTGACACTGAAGACTGGAGTAATGATGCTGAAAATTCAGCTTTGCCAACACAAGAATAAATTACTTTGTAAAATATTTTCAAATAGAAAACTTTAATTTAATTGGAATTGTAATAATTTTTCACAATATTACTGTTTTACTGTATTTTTAATTAAATAAATTAAACCTTAGTGAGCAGACAAAACTTCTTTTAAAAACATTAAAAATCTTACTGATCCCAAACTTTTGAGCGGTAGTGTATATATATATATATATATATATATATATATATATATATATATATATATATATATATATATATATATATATTATGTAAATAAATTGTATTTATTTTAAAAAGAATGCGCTAAATTGTTAAAAAGTGACAGTAAAGATTTTTTTATTATGTCAAAATGGTTTCCATTTCAAATAAATGCTGTTCTTTTTTACTTTATTAATATTAATATTCATCAAAGAATCCTGAAACATGTATCACAGTTTCTATAAAATATTAAGCAGCACAACTGTTTTCAACATTGGTAAGAATAAGAAATGTTTCTTAAGCAGCAAATCAGCATATTAGAATGAATTCTGAAGGATCATGTGACACTGAAGACTGGAGTAATGATGCTGAAAATTCATTTTAAGAATAGAAAACTTTTAAATGGTAATAATAATAATAATAATAATTCAAAATTTTTACTGTATTTTTAATCCAATAAATAAGTAGAATTTCAAAGTAATAGTAGTACATAAAAATATATAGAAAATATTTCTCAGATACTTCTCGTAAAATTCATGAGAAATGAGAAAAGTTAGACATCTGTTGACATACAGAATACAGAGCTATAAAATTAACATGGATAATACAGATCAGATAAATCAGTTTTGGAGTAATTTGATGAACAGTTTTCAAGTTTATATTAAAACATTCAACTTTTGCAGACTCTGGTATCTTCACAAATGTATGTACAGTCTGGGAGCTGCGATCTTAATTTGCCTAATTTGATAAAATATAAAATTTCCGGAAGTAATTTTTGTACCCCTTTTAATTTGTCACTTTGCCTCAATGTCTTCTGAAAACACACAGAAGGGATAGATAGCTATTAAACAGTTAACATCAACTGAATTTTATCGAGTTCTTTTTCAGTTCTTTAAATCTAATAGTCATTGTGCATTTATTGAGTTCATAGCAACTCTTCAGCATGCCTACCTTTTTGGGGTTGTTGAAGCCTGGCTTGCAGAACTGTTTATAATAATCCCAGTGGCTCTTGTTGAATCTGTATTGGAGCTGCATATCTGTGTATGTTGCAAATCGATCTGGGCACTTGGAAACACACATCTAGGAACAGTTTAGGTTATTTAGACAAAACATCTGTTCAGCTGGGGCAAAATGAGAAATATTAGTGATGAACAAGTGTATTACCTGAGTAGTAGGGCACTGGAGGTTTATCAGGACAGCAGGACTGGCACATTTCAGTATGTTGAAGTAGAATAATATGGCTTTCTTTCTACGGAGGAAATTAATTATAGTGTGAAAATGGCAGTATTTTGCCAGTAGGTGTCAGTGGAGCTATTCAGCTGTGTTCATAGGGTGAAATCAATGTTTTAGGCAGCTTTCCACTCCAAACATTCAGTTGCAGTGCTCATCCAGCTGTAATAAAACTCCTTTCAGTGTTGCTTTGTAAATCACAACATATAACCCTGATTCAACACTAAATAACCAGAGTCCTCCAGCCTGCTGAATAACTGAAATGCTGAGAGAATTTTTTATGATATAGATAAAAACTCAGTATTCAATTTTTTTTGTCTGGGAAAAAAAGTATTAAGGCCTTGTGTGTCAGATTCCCCCTACTCATATTTCCATAAGCCACTGAGGGAATCTCCTAATTATGAACCGCACAGATCCAAATGCTTCCAATACACCACCAAGTAAACATCTCTCTCTCTATAGCTGTGCATAACAAACACTCTTATCAGTGTGTCCCAGCTCCTCTAATGAACAGTTCTTTATTTTCCCCAAGGTTATGTGCTGCCAATCAACAAAAAACCTCTCAAAAGGGAATTCGGCACAAAAGCATTGATGTAAGTTTGAGAAGGTTTAAGGATTAATATTTTGTGCTTTATATATGGTAAATAGATACACAAATGGAAATGAAATGTACAATATACGTGTAATAATCATAATATTCTGATTAGATGGCTGGTGAAAGATGTTTTTATTGGATGGAGTGTATTTTGGCCCCTCCCACCAAAGCTTACGATTGGCTTGTGGTGTTTCTGGCACTTACGCATTGGGTGTGCCCTTCTGCCCACAGAACTGACCCGTGCTGTCCGTGGGGTAAATTACTTTCCTTGGGTCTCCGTGAATCCATGCTACAACAAAGAAACACAATTAAATTAATTAATTCAAAAGTAGGCATGTGACGGTATCAAATTTTCATGTTGCGATAATTGCTTAAGCTTTTATCATTGTGTATGGTATTATCACGATATTGAAATAAGTTGCAAAAAAAGTGTTGTCATAGCATAACAGATTTAAAAAAACTATTTATATATATTTATATAAACCCTGAACATTTAAATACTTATTTACAATAAGGTCTCATTAATGTTAGTTAATGCATTAAGTAAGATTAAGAATGAGCAATAGCTACATACAGAAGGTATTATTTTTTTGTTAATATTATTTAAAAAAAATACAACTGATCATTGTTAGTTTTAGGTCCATTACAACTTTTGACTTTGGTTAATGTTAATGTTTGGTTTTGTTAATAAACATCAACTAGAAATTAACATTAACTAAGATTAATAAATGCTACTTTAAATGCTAATAAATGCTATAATAATAGTATTTTTCATTGTCGGTTTGGTAATAATGAATTAACATGTTAACTAATGAAGGCTTACGTCATCAAGTGTTACTGAACAATAACAAATAATCAGAAAAAATTCAAAGATTATAGGGCATGATGTAGTCCATATTAAAATATAAAAATGTTTAAGTTTGAAAATAGCCTATTAAGTCTTTAAGTATTAAGTATTTGGTGCTGTGATGAACAACATTGAGATTACAAAAAAATGAATGGCTGTTTGAAGCATTTTAAAAACTGTAGTACTGCAGCTGCTTTGTTAACGGGGTTTCCGGGGTAACCGCTGCATTTCTGCTGTTCCATCAGCACCCTCTGCTGTCAGAGAGTGAACGTGTACTTTCATTCAGAGCGCCTCTTTCACTCATTCTGCTATGTGCTTCTCATGCACGCTGGGTTTGTTTACATAGTACGCATGCCTCTTTGACGCCGCATACAGCGGTGTTGTGGATTTTATACGGTTGATGGGTAAAGTATTCTTAAAATGTAATATAAAAATTAGAATAATTCATAATAGATAATTATTCATGGTATTCTGAGGTGCCCATGGTAACAATATCATGTATATTCATTATCGTGATATATTGTATTACCAAATATCGGCAAATGTCTATTCAAGAGGGAAAAAATTTCCAAATGTTCTTTACAGGGATCATAGTATATAATGAAATATTGAATTTTCATCAGTGAAATAAAAGATTCTACCGCCAAATGCCCCTCTCAGCCCTTGTGGTCATCCTCTAAATCCATACTTTGGTTACATAATGCTGTATTAGTAGCACACTGTCATGTAACAGCAAAAAATTTCACTTAAGGGACCTATAAAATAACCACCTATCTAATACATCAATCTCATGAGCATATAATGACTTGGGAGACCCTTGTTTATATTGCTCAGGATGATTAAATCTATTCAAATGTACCTGGAGGAATAATTGATTCCAGTCCTATTTTAGGATGAAGTCACTATAGAAACAACCTTGTATCAAAGTCTGTTTGTAATCTCTTTGATATAGATATGAAACAGATTTGTGATTCGCAAAATTAAATTACTGTATGATAAGAGCCACATCTGTGATTTTGCCTATTTTGGTGTTTAAATGCTATTTCACAGCAAATCTTCATGAGAAATTCAGTCTCTTAATAAATCTTCTAACATGAAAAATTCTGTTCCCAGCATTTTACAACAATCAACCAACAAATAAAATGGTAATACACAGAGAGATCAGTTGATGTAATAGCATCCACATTCTACAGGCCGCTAACATAAGGTACTCAAGATGCTATTTCTCTCCTCACATAGCAAAACGATTTCTGCCATCTGAAAATTGTTCTGAATGAAACTGAAAAACAACTCAAAAGCTCTGCTTGCTACAGCTCCATGTGAAGTCACCTGCTGAGCAAAGGCTATTAGAGCTGCATTTCACAGAGCTGTGAAATGAGATTCGCACCACAATGCCTCGCTTTAATGCTAGAGTTAAGCTGCAATAACTTTGGCCACAAAAAATGCATGCAAAAAGTAGTAGTAGCAAAGTTCAGCAAAAAAATACATGTCACGCAATGTGAATATTTCAAAGTGATGCTCTTTATACTCCAATATACATATAAGATGAAGTAACCACACGTTTTCTGCATCCAGAATGCTGAATATTTGAGACTACAGCGGTCACGAGACAAAGTGTCTTAAGGATGATGTCATAGATGATTTCATCTTTTGCCTGTAGCAGAGGGAGATTTGAGTGGTCTCTTTTGGGGGGGAGGGGATGGGCAGCTCTTACAGGGTGACATCATTCTTCTGCCAGGGGCAATATGAAGTAATAGCATTATTGCTTCCCATTAGTGCCTGCACAGACCCTGCAAAAGAAGGCTAGACCACTGTGCTACATGCTGTTCATGGAGGGATCTGAGTGATGGAGCACTCTGCAGATTGTGAGTCAGGATGTAAGGTGTTTACATTCAATACAGGTACAGCTTGACTTGTCAGCTGTATCATTGTGTTCATAGCTGTACTTGGAGAAACAGAACGACCTTAGTGAAAACACATGCCGCTGTACTAATCTCATATCTGGTGGAGCCTAAAATCTCTTTCTCTCTCTCTCTCTCTTTAAAAAACAAAAAACACAAAACAAAGCCAAAAGAAACACAAAAAACCCAGAATAAAACAAAAAACACAAATCAACAGAAATTCAGAAGACAAAAAAGCAAAACAAAAACACAAAAGGAACAAAACAAAAAACAACAAAAGAAACAAAAAAGCAAAACAAAAAACAAAACCCAAGACAACAGAACAAAACAAAACAAATCATCACAAGTTTTTTAAATTTTTTATTAGTTATCTCAAACTTATCAATGAGCCTAAAATGTATCTTTCAAAAAACAAAAAAACATAAAAAACAAATACATAAAACCCAAAACAAAACAGATTAAAAAAGAAAACAGAACAACAAAAAAAAAAATAACCACAAAATGTAAACAAAAACAAACAAACAAACAAACCAAAACAAAACTAGAAAACTGCTGATCGTTTTTGACATGTTTCAACTAGTTTTATTAGTTATATAGCCTATAAATTTTACTAGTGGGTGCAGGACACTATAGTTCATTTATGTAAGGATAGCAAAATAAAGTAAACTGTGACATATTATACCCAAAAATTCTTCCTTGACCTGACCATGTTTTGCTTAAGTGTTATCTGACATAATTAAGATTATTTTTTTCTGACACAGTTTAACTCTGAGATCTTGTCATATTTTATTACACACATATATATATATATCAGCTGTATCACGGTCATAATAATGCTTGGAGAAAGAGTATGGCCTTAGTTAAAAGTAACACCACTGTACTTATCTCATCTCTGGGGAGCCGCGCCCTACATCTACAGCAAGCCTTCAAAGTGACTCTCATTTCCTCTTCCAGCGGGAACATCACGCTGTGAAACTATTGGGCATCTATGCGAGGGGTTTTTAAACAAGGGCTCTCCGTGCCCCTGCCTCGCTTATCATTTATGCACTTCAAACCCGATCAGCATTTGCTGTGAAGGCATGTGTGTGTCATCGTGGCCATCAGCACCAAAGGGTCTGGATGTACAGTACAATGATGTGCTTGATATCAGTAAATCACTCAGGAAGATCCCACAGCATGCTAAAATGAATAAGGATCAAAATCGTTTGATGTGACGAAATTATGGCATTTCCGAACTCAGGCCCAAGGTCTTTTGTCCTTGAAACAAACAGTATATGCTAACAGAACAAAGCCATCCCTGTGGCAATGCTTCTTGCATCAGCTTATCCACCGTAAGAAGTGCGTAGAGTATTATTAGCATTAGCGTTAACTTTAGCCACGCTTTGAAGTGGAGAGAAGAACTGTGGAGAAGCTCCTGGTGGAGTTGAACATCATAAAATATTCATGTATGATCTTACATCAGAGGAGCTGACAAGGAATGCACAGACTTTGCTCTTCATTCTCAAAAATATTCCTCAGAAAGAGAGATGCTATATCTCTCCTTCTCTTTCTATCTATTTTTCAGTCTTTTATGTACCGAACACCCACTTTAGCATCTTTATATGTTGGATGTTGATTCATCTGCAGTCTATGGGGTTCGTGTTAAAGCTTGTTTTTCTCTCGAGAACCAGAGTGGTTCAGAATTAGAGGAAGATGCCTCATCTGATCAAAGGGCTAGTAACCAACATGAGAAATATTGGTTGCTGGCCCTGCAGATCAGTATTTTAATTACTGGATAGGAGAAAGCATTTAAAGGGATAGTTCACCCAAAAATGAAAATTTGATGTTTATCTGCTTACCCCCCAGGGCATCCAAGATGTAGATGACTTTTTTTCTTCAGTCGAACGCAAATTATGATTTTTAACTGCAACCGTTGCCGTCTGTCAGTGAAATAATAGCAGTGATTGGGAACTTGAACAATAAGAGTCGAAAAAACTTCCATAGACAAATCCAAATTAAACCCTACGGCTCGTTCACTAACAGGAAGCTAAACGAAGTTGGACATAGTGGTGTATTAGATGTAAAAAATGATATAAATACTGTTCGGTTTCTCTCACAAACCGATCGTTTCGTCTCTTAGGACATTAATGTGTCGTCACGAGCCGCAGGTTTTAATTTGGATTTGTCTAAGCAAGTTTTATTTACTGTTATAGTTGAAGTTCCCAATCACTGCTATTATTTGACTGACAGACGGCAGCGGTTGCAGTTAAAAATCATAATTTGCGTTCGACTGAAGAAAAAAAGTCACCTACATCTTGGATGCACTGGGGGTAAGCAGATAAACATCAAATTTTCATTTTTGGGAGAACTATCCCTTTAAAACCACCACAGTGTATGCAATTATGCCAACCAGCCAGAAGTTCTACTTCATTAAGATTTTGGGAGAAACTAACTAGTAACTTATACTATAACATTTTTATTAGTATGCCAGTAGTGTTTTCAAAACAATGTAGTTTTTCAAATAACAAGCTATTTCTTTCCCACTAGAAGTGGTGTGGCATGACCTTTACAATCATTACATCGGAAATGCCACATTGTGATTTTTTTTTGTATTTATAGCCAGGTGAGGGTATAACAAAACATGCTCTTCCAAAATATATCTCTCAAATGTAATGTTGGGAAGTCAAGATGGAAAACAAAACAAAACAACAAAGCAAAACAGAAAAACTGTTCACGTGACTTGCCCTTGGTAAGCTTGTGAAATCATTATCTACAACTAGCATTTTACTAGCATAGTTTTTTTTAACAAAACAAAGATCAGCAGTCATCAACCAATCATGATAATAATTAATTATTCAATATGTGTCACATGAAAGCAGCTAAATAAGCTTACAACATAATCCTTGAGAAAAAAAACCTTTATAACTTTGTCTAATTTTTGAAATAATCGTTATATATTGCACCTGTTATCATGGAACATATATTTGCTTGTATTATGATACTCTAATGATCTAGCCTGCTGTTTATCTCACAAAATAAATTATTACAGTAAGTTCCTTCAGTAGGAAGGCAGATGCAGCACTTACCCACAGTGCCTAGTGCAATGTAGCCGAGGATGACAATGACGAAGAGCACACAGCACAGCACATCTGTGCAGCCTCTGCAAAAGAAAAGACAATGCAAATGCAGTCTCATCTGATTAAATGATCTTAAGATGTATTATTTCCCATCAACTTGTGAATGAAATGTTATCACAAAATCTTACATAACCAATTTAATGAAAACCTGAATGAGAAATTTTCAATTTACATGAATATTATTATACACATTAGTTTCTTAAGACTTAAAGGTGCCCTAGAATCAAAAATTGAATTTACCTCGGCATAGTTAAATAACAAGAGTTCAGTACATAGAAAAGACATACGTTTAGTTTCAAACTCCATTGCTTCCTCCTTCTTATATAAATCTCATTTGTTTAAAAGACTTCCAGAAAACAGGTGAATCTCAACATAACACCGACTGTTATGTACAGTCGGGATCATTAATATGTATGACCCCAATATTTGCATATGCCAGCCCATGTTCAAGGCATTAGACAAGGGCAGGCAGTATTAACGTCTGTATCTGTGCACAGCTGAATCATCAGACTAGGTAAGCAAGCAAGAACAATAGTGAAAAATGGCAGATGGAGCAATAATAACTGACATGATCCATGATTACATGATATTTTTAGTGATATTTGTAAATTGTCTTTCTAAATGTTTCGTTAGCATGTTGCTAATGTACTGTTAAATGTGGTTAAAGTTACCATCGTTTCTTAATGTATTTGCGGAGACAAGAGCCGTCGCTATTTTCATTTTTAAACACTTGCAGTCTGTATAATTCATAAACACAACTTCATTCTTTGTAAATCTCTCCAACAGTGTGTAATGTTTGCTTTAGCCACAGAGCATAGCCTCAAACTCATTCAGAATCAAATGTAAACATCCAAATAAATACTATACTCACAGGAATTGATGCATGCATGCAGCATGAATGACGAACATCTTGTAAAGATCCATTTGAGGGTTATGTTAGCTGTGTGAACTTTGTTTATGCACTGTATAACTGCACTTATAGTCGAGAGCTCGGGAGGGCAGGGAGCGAGGGATTTAAAGGGGCCGCACAGCCTGAATCGGTGCATAGTTAATGATGCCCCAAAATAGGCAGTTAAAAAAATTTATAAAAAAAAATCTATGGGGTATTTTGAGCTGAAACTTCACAGACACATTCAGGGGACACCTTTGACTTATGTTACATCTTTTGAAAAGAAGTTCTACGGCACCTTTAAGGCACACATGTCATATTTTTAGGTCGTCAGAACTACAGTTATTTAATATGTTTGACATGCAGCTTCTTTCCGTTGACTGTCACTTGACCGTTAAAATTTAAATTGTCACTGCAGGAACCCAACAGCTTGGTCATTAATAAAAATAGCCCAATGATATTAAAAATGACCCAACATTTTTGGAAAATAACCCAGCATAGTGACCCAATATGTGTAACCCAACAGTTGTGATTATCCAACAAAAATCATACACTATTA
This sequence comes from Chanodichthys erythropterus, assembly GCF_024489055.1. Taxonomy (NCBI): domain Eukaryota; kingdom Metazoa; phylum Chordata; class Actinopteri; order Cypriniformes; family Xenocyprididae; genus Chanodichthys; species Chanodichthys erythropterus. The sequence continues at coordinate 21,900,383 of NC_090236.1, read as the reverse complement.
TTTGACATCACAGCCAAAGTTTTGAAACACATGAAAAAGTCTGTTTCCAAACACCCTTAAAATGGTGATTTTGGGTTTTGAATTAACCAACAATTAAAATGAACAGTTTCATACTTCACATAATCTCTTGAATTCATATTAAATTCAATGTGGTAAAAATGCCAATGTGAATGTAGAAGGTCTGCAAAGTTTTAAAGATGAAAGTGCACGATAAATAAAATTATTGTCTCCCAAAAGAAAGAAACAATTATGCCTAAAACTGCCTGAAGTCAGTCGTCAGTAATTCTAGTCTAACTTCCTGCACAAACCTACGTATGTTTGTAACAAATTTGCATTATGCCAGTCTTCATTGGTTGCCGGCAAATAACTTCGCCTTTGACCCTCAAACACTGTAGTTGTAGCTGAGACTGGAAGAGTTTGGTTCGTGCTGTCGACGTGTCGACAAGATGCTGTTTTCTGAGCTGTGAAAGCAAATCCACTACGCATTCACATTTAAAGCATTAAGGCCTGATCCTGGAATTGATACAATAAAACGTCTCGGTTACGTATGTAACCCTCGTTCCCTGAAGGAGGGAATGGAGACGTACGTCAGTAGTGACCGACGAATTGGGATATCGCTTAGAGAGCCCTATCATCTTCGTGTAAACTAAAACAAGCCAATGGAATTGGCGTGCGATATTTGCATAATGCGCACCGCCCCCGTCAGGTGTATATAAATAGGAAGCAGATGCAATCGCACTCTGTTTTTCGCTGAGGAGACAACTGGTGTCCGCGCTACAGCGAGGGTACAGAAACTGTGGCGACGGGACGTACGTCTCCGTTCCCTCCTTCAGGGAACGAGGGTTACATACGTAACCGAGACGTTCCCTTTCAGTCGGTCACGTTCGACGTACGTCAGTAGTGACCGACGAATTGGGATCCCAACTAAAGCGCCACAGTTACGAAACCCCTTCCAGTGCCCAGCGCAAGCTCAGCCGCCCATAGCACCGGCTGGCGGTGAAGGGGGCGAGCTTACACCGAGAGAGTCTACTGCTGTCTAACCACTACCCACTAAGTAAACTAGACACACTGGGAAAGCAAACCCCTAAGGGACGCTGCGGAGACCACTACCTACCCAATGGGGGAGGAGTTTACGTGGGAATACACACATGGACTGGCCCGGGGGGGCAGTACGCATATCGAGTCCCTGGGATGGCTCCACCTGGATAGGGGGAGACTCATCTGACAGGTGACAGCAGAGCTGGCTCTGCTAAGGGAAAGACACGGACTCGGCCCGTAGGGAGTTTTAAACCGTGGAAAATACACATATGGGACTGCTCACGTAGAGGGGTCACGACATATGGGCCCCAGCCAACAGACAGCGTCAGCGACGGATGTAGGCCTGGCATCAGACACTCCGCAATGTCCGAGCCGAAGGGGGAGGCGGAGGAACTCGACAGGGTTCGCCAAGCGGGGAACGCGACTGGAGTGAAAGTATGCACGTATCCGGCCAGTGGCGGGAATGGCATTGCAAGCCGACACTTAGAGTGGGTACAACACGTCTACCGACTAGTGGATGCGAGTACACGCGAGGATACCGGCTCTACACGTAGGCTATAAAACCTAGCGAACGTGTTAGGTGTCGCCCAGCCCGCAGCTCTACAGATATCTGTCAGCGAGGCGCCATGAGCCAGCGCCCAGGAAGAGGCCACCCCTCTGGTGGAGTGGGCTCTCAACCCGAGCGGGCAAGGCACGCCCTGGGATTCGTACGCCAAGGCGATGGCATCCACTATCCAGTGGGCCATCCTCTGCTTGGAGACAGCCTTTCCCTTCTGCTGGCCTCCGTAACAGATGAAGAGCTGATCTGAGGTCCTGAAGCTTTGCGTTCTGTCCACGTAAACGCGCAGAGCGCGGACGGGACAGAGCAAAGCTAGGGCTGGGTCTGCCTCCTCCGAGGGCAGCGCTTGCAGGTTCACTACCTGATCTCTGAAGGGAGTGGTAGGAACCTTGGGCACGTATCCAGGCCGGGGTCTCAGGATGACGTGAGAAGCACCGGGCCCGAATTCTAGGCACGTTTCGTCGACCGAAAATGCATGCAGATCCCCTACCCTCTTCAGGGAAGCCAATGCAACCAGAAGAACCGTCTTAAGAGACATTAGTTTCAGGTCGACTGATTGCAAAGGTTCGAAGGGATGACCCCGGAGAGCTGTGAGAAGGCGCACCATTCGACGAACAGGTTCCACTTCAGCGCGTAGAGATTCCTAGTGGAAGGAGCTCTAGCGGAAGTGATGGTGTCTACGACCGCTTGCGGGAGATCACTCAGAACCTCCGCATCCCGTCCAGGGACCACACGTGGAGGCTCCACAGATCGGGACGCGGGTGCCACAGGGTGCCCCGTCTCTGAGTCAGGGGGTCCTTCCTCAGAGGAATCGGCCAGGGAGGTGCTGTCACGTGGAGAATGAGGTCTGAGAATCAGGTCCGAGTGGGCCAGTACGGAGCCACTAACAGAACCTGCTCCCCGTCCTCCCTGACCTTGCACATGAGTTGTGCGAGAAGGCTCACTGGGGGAAACGCATGTTTGCGCAGACCCGGGGGCCAGCTGTGTGCCAGGGCATCCGTGCCGAGCGTGCCGCCGGTCAGGGAATAAAACCACTGGCGGAGGGCAGTTTCCGGGGAGGCAAGCAGGACTACCTGGGCCTCGCCGAAACGCTGCCAAATCAGCTGGACCGCCTGGGGGTGGAGCCGCCACTCGCCCGCAAGTAGATGCTGCCATGACAGCTCGTTGGCTGCACGGTTGAGCACACCTGAGACACGAGTGGCCCGAAGGGACCTCAGATCCTTCTGACTCCACAACAAAAGATGGCGGGCGAGTTGCAACATGCGACGGAAGCGTAGACCACCTTGACGGTAGGTGTACGCAACGGCCGCAGTGCTTAGTGAGCGGACTAGAACGTGCTTGCCTGACAACAGCTCCTTGAAGCGGGCCAGCGCAAGACGAACCGCTAGCAACTCGAGGCAATTGGTATGCCAATGCAGCTGAGGCCCCGTCCAAAGACCTGTCACTGCATGCCCGTTGTACGTGGCCCCCCATCCCGTGGCAGAGACATCTGTGGAGACCACAGCGTGCCTGGACACTCGTTCGAGGGGTACTCCGGCCCACAGGAACGAAGGGTCCAACCACCGGACAAGGGTGCGACGGCAGCTCGGTGTCACGGGGACACGGAGCGTGCCGCACTGCCACGCCCATCTCGGGACCCGGCCGCGGAGCCAGTGTTGAAGCGGTCTCATATGAAGCAATCCGGCTGCAGATGCCATATGCCCCAGGAGCCTCTGAAAATCTTTCAGTGGAGCCGCTGTCCTGCACTTGAGCGAGCTCAGGCAGTTCAACACCGACTGGACGCGCACCTCGGTGAGACGCGCAGTCCGTGCGACCGAGTCTAGCTCGAGACCGAAACAAGAGATCCTCTACCCGGGGGCGAGTTTGCTCTTGTCCCAGTTGACCTGAAGACCCAACCGGTTGGGAGCTACAACCATGTCGGGTAGGACTTTGTACTGACATGCCCGACCCTCGAACGCAGACCGACCTAGGAAGGGTCTGTGTCGAGGCAGAATCGAGACATGAAAGTATGCGTCCTTCAGGTCTATTGCTGCAAACCAATCCTGGGGACGGTCCAGGATTGGCCGTATCCCACCGCCCTTTTACGGTACAATGAAGTAGGGGCTGTAAAACCCCGACTTCATATCGGCTGGAGGGACCGGCTTGATTGTACCCTTCGCCAGGAGGACAGCAATCTCCACCCGGAGAACAGGAGCACTGTCCAACGACACCTGAGTGAAGTGGACAGCCCTGAAGACCGGGGGACGCCGGGCGAACTGAATCGCATAGCCGAGTCTGATAGTACGAATGAGCCAACTGGACAGGCTGGGGAGCGCTATCCACGCTTCCAGACACTGAGCCAGCGGGACCAAAGGCACCACAGACGCACCGGGGGTGGGGCAGCAAGGCAGAGAGGGACCCGACTCGGACGGCTTGAGGGCGGCCCGGAGTGGGGTCGGACTCTGCGAGGCAGCAGTGTGCATGGGAGACGGCGCACGGGACGCGGTCTGCACCATCACACTGCCACCTGCTGGCGAATGGGGAGGGAGCTGACAGCAGCGAGGCGGAGCCTGGCACACTGGCAGACACCCCTTGTTGTGACCTGGAGTTTGAGGAAACTGCTCCTTTTGTGGCAAAGTGGGTACCGCTGGACTCCGGAGAGCCAGCGGCGGTAGATGGACAGCCGCCACAAAATCCCCCCCGGCCCTCCTCCGGGGGTGGGAGAGCAGATGGAATACTCTCCCAAAGGGCAGGAACCTTCCGCTCCAGGTCGCCCGTCTCAGGGCCGAGTTTTCCCCGACCGCTTGCCACCTGGCTGGCAGAGACGGGCTGGGCACCACGTCCGCGCCCGGCACCCTGCTGTTTGGCTGGTGTAGGCTGCTGCTTTGCCAACTTAGCAGGGGCGGAGGAAGACGCAGGCGGGCGCCCTCGGCAACGAGCGGGCTGAGGCTGAGCCACGGGCGGCTGGGTGGAGGCAGCAGCGGACCGCCGTGGCATGACATGTCTGATAGCCTCAGCCTGCTTCTGTGCAGCGGAGGACTGTTGGGCACAGCTCTCCACCGCGTCGCCGAAAAGGCCGACCGGAGACACGGGGGAATCCAGGAACCAATGTTTGTCGGTCTCCCTCATGTCTGCCAAGGTCAGCCAGAGGTGGCGTTGCTGGGCTACCAGAGTAGACATCGCCTGGCCAACAGAACGCGCTGTCACCTTCGTTGCCCGGAGGGCAAGGTCAGTGGCAGCGCGCAGCTCCCCAAGCAGCTGTTGGTCAGGACCTTCCTGGGGCATCTGCGACAGCGCTTTTGCCTGATAGACCTGCAAAAGAGCCATTGCGTGCAGGGCAGAGGCAGCCTGCCCACAGGCACTGTAAGCTTTCTCAGTCAGACCGGCTGAGAATTCACAGGCCTGGGACGGGAGACGCGGCTCACCGCGCCAGCCAGCGGCCGTTGGACACAACTGCGTCGCAACAGACCGCTCGACTGGCGGGATCTTCGCGTACCCCCTGGCTAGCCCGCCGTCCAGGGAGGTGAAGGCGGACGAGGGACCAGGCCCTGTACGAGCCCCATGCGGAGCTTGCCAAGACCTGGTCACCTCATCGTGTACTTCCGGGAAGAAAGGCATTGGGGCGGGACGCTGGATTTGACCAGCGCGACCCCCCGCCAAGTACCAATCGTCCAACCGAGATGGGCCGGGACAGGGTGGAGGGTTCCACTCAAGCCCGACGCACAAGGCGGCCCGGGAGAGCACAGCCGTGAGCTCGGGATCCGACTCGGGCAACGCTACCGTCCCGGGCGGCAGCGCGTCCGAATCCTCCCCCGAGGACTCAGGCTCACCTTCCGATGCAGCGATCGACATCCGATCCGCCGCCAGCACACCAAAGGTAACGGCTGGACAGTCCGTAGAGGGCCCAGCGGAAACCAACGGTGGCACGATGGGTTGCGGTGCTGATGAGGCGGCAGGGGCCCGAGGAGCGTTTCCGCTCGGCGGGGAAGCCCTGACCGTAATCCTCCGGTCACCCTTCCTATACAGCGCCGTACCGTCATTCCGGTTCCCGGGGCCGGAAAAAACGGTCGTACGCGGCATAGGAGAGGGGACCCCCGCTTCCTGAGACTTCAGGAAGGAGAGTCTCGACCTCAGCATCGCGATAGTCATGTTCCCGCAATGGGAACATAAACCATCCACAAAAGCTGCTTCAGCGTGCAGAATGCCCAAACACGAGATGCAACGATTGTGCCCATCAGCAGGGACCAGGGAACGACCGCACCCATTAACGCACAGACGAAATGACATACTGTCAGGGTTCGTCTGTAAAGCTCTTTTAGAAGGGGAAGTCAACTCACTCGTGCTGAAGCACCCAGGGAGCGGCGCGATGTGTCAGGTACACCACTCCCTGACACACCGAGGAACCGGCCCAAATCGCTACACACGCACACACTCTTTGTGTTGCTGTGAAAACAGCAGTTTTCGAGCTTATAGCTCAGCTCCTCGGAGACTCGCGACCTCGCTGAACGTGCCCTTTCACCAGCACTGAAAGCTCGCTGTAAATCCTCTTCTGAGGCAATGTTTTAGAATAAAACAAACGAAGAAAGGAGTCTTCTAAAACAGGACACCAGTGAATGGCTCCGAAGCGAAAGACAGAGTGCGATTGCATCTGCTTCCTATTTATATACACCTGACGGGGGCGGTGCGCATTATGCAAATATCGCACGCCCATTCCATTGGCTTGTTTTAGTTTACACGAAGATGATAGGGCTCTCTAAGCGATATCCCAATTCGTCGGTCACTACTGACATACGTCGAACGTGACCGACTGAAAGGGAACTGATGCCATTGTTACTGTTCATATCACTGTGTATACAAGTGCTGAGGAAGCCCCCAGAGCTAAAATTCAGATGAGGGGTTTAGAAAAACTGAATCCTTTATCTAACTGTCTCAGACACTGAGAAAAGAGTTGCTGCAATGTTCTGAGAAAATTAGAAAGTGTTTTTTGACCTTGAATGCATGTAAACATATTGCCCTAGAACTTTTTTTTAAAAAGATGTAATATAAGTCTAAGGTGTCTCCTGAATGTGTCTGTGAAGTTTCAGCTCAAAATACCCCATAGATTTTTTTTAATAATTTTTTTTTAACTGCCTATTTTGGGGCATCATTATAAATGAGCCGATTCAGGGCTACTGGCCCTTTAATTCTCCTGCTCAATGTCCACAGAGCTCACGCTTGCCTTGAACAGTGTTGCCTTGTTCGTCATGCATGCGGCGGATTATGTGAGTATTGTATACTATTATATTGTTTACATTTGATTCTGAGGCTATGATCCGTGGCTAACGGCTAATGCTACACTGTTGGAGAGATTTATAAAGAATGAAGTTGTGTTTATGAATTATACAGACTGCAAGTGTTTAAAAATGAAAATAGTGACAGCTCTTGTCTCCGTGAATACAGTAAGAAACAATGGTAACTTTAACTACATTTAACAGTACATTAGCAACATGCTAACGAAACATTTAGAAAGACAATTTACAAATATCACTAAAAATATCATGATATCATGGATCATGTCAGTTATTATTGCTCCATCTGCCATTTTTCACTATTGTCCTTGCTTGCTTACCTTGTCTGTTGATTCAGCTGTGCAGATCCAGACGTTAATACTGGCTGCCCTTGTCTAATGCCTTTCATAATGTTGGGAACATAGGCTGGCATATGCAAATATTGGGGGCGTACACCCCGACTGTTACGTAACAGTCTGTGTTGTGTTGAGATTCGCCTGTTCTTCTGAGGTCTTTTAAACAAATGCGATTTATATAAGAAGGAGGAAACAATGGAGTTTGAGACTCACTGTATGTCATTTCCATGTACTGAACTCTTGTTATTTGACTATGCCAAGATAAATTCAATTTTTCATTCGAGGGCACCTTTAATAACTTATATTACTACAAGTTTCCCCCCTTTTCTAAAAATTAAGACCTAACATTATTTTAAACCTTTCACTGCGTGAATATTTGCTCAGAACAACAGGAACTGATAAAGAGCTGGATGAAAGAGAACTTAAAACAGATGAAGACACGATGACTGGCTGACTGAACATTATCCCTTACGTATGCAATTTCATGTACTGAATATCGACCAAAACGTCGATAGGATGTTGAGATTAGGCACATCTTTCAAACGTGAGCTGATAACACTGAGCAGCAAGGTCACATCTACTGCTACTGCACATCTAATACTCTGAAGATGGAGTCGCACATGCACATCTTTGACAAGGTCGACAGTGATATGGAGAATAGAGAAGAAGAGCAACTCTACAAGTAAGAGAAAGAAAGGCAGAGACAATGTGCTGTGTTAATCACATGTCAAGCGCCAAAGAACTCATCAGGCCTTGAAAGTACTTTAATCGAAGTACTTCGGAATCAATAAGTTCACTGTACAGTTTACAACCAGTTGAACCTGGTTGAAGATTATACACTCTTAGAAAAAAAGGTTCAATGGGGTTCTATATTGAAGCAGGAGCGGCTCCTGGACGTAAATTTAGGTAGGGCAGATTCTGGGTCTTAGCGCTAGTTTATGATAAACATTTTGTAAGCTTTATAGTCTAATCACTGAACACATTTTTGGCAGAGATTGTGTTATTCAGCCTGAGGGTGGCACTCTAATGATGGCTTTAGTACACATGACACATGTATAGAATGCCATCTTGTAGTATTTATTGCCTCTGAATATTGTTTTAGAATGTTACAACTTGTGTAGGAATTCCAGTGAGGAAAACAAAGTCATGTCTATTCTCAGAACAAATATAAAACAAACACAACAGAACTACTGTATATAAAGGCTATTCACATGAGCATGTTTAAACTAAAGGATTTATACTTCGATTAATTTGCTACTCCACACTAGGTACTGACATGAGGCAGACTAATAGCTGAAGCGGATTAATGTCGTCATGGTCTAGAGCGAGGTTTACGTAAGGTAATGTGAAAATAAGCAAGGCAGCCTGAAATCTGCCCCGATGGCTCTCAATTAGAGCATGCTGCAGTTCCATTTTTCACCACAGATTTACATTGGAAAGTAGTAAATTATTCCTGCGCAAATGCTACCATTACCCATGGACCAATCAGAACCTTATGAAGATTTACTGGTCTTTCAGAGGAAACTGAATTTGGTCTACCAGCTAGACCAGCACTATACCAGTTTTACCAGCAGGGCCTATATGGTCAATATAAGATTAATTTCTAACATTTTACATTTCTAATCAATCTGTTTTAAAAGACAACATCTAAATTCATATATTATATATGGTCCTTAATTGTAGTATTATTATTCTGCTTATATTTAACCATGTTTATCACTCGCTTTTTTAATTGCTTACAGATTGCTTTCAGATTCCAGTTATTATGAGAAATGGAGATTCCACAGTTTGTTTGTTTATTTTGGATTTATGACTTATCCAGCTTTCAAACATCCTATACCAAACTTTTTATCTTTCATTTGTCTCATTTTATGATTTATTTGTGTTTTGCAAAACAGACAGATAAACATACTCTTAGTAAGCAGGTTGTGTCTGGATATTGCACTAAAAGACCTTCTTCAGAACTCATAAAATAAATATTTGCTTGTCATATTTTGAAGCTGAATATGGGCTGGCAGTAAGAAAATTGCACTGCTGAAAGCAGAAAGTAATTATAAATGTCTAATTCTCTTGCTGGAAACAAATTACTTTGCTTGCCTCTCAAAGGGTTTGATGAAAATGATTCTTTGGAGGAGACAGCTGTGTCTGAGTAATTTCAATAAGAGCATAGAGGTTGAAAGGTGGAACTTTTTAAAAAAGTTCAAGCTCTATACACATCTCTTATTACAACAACATACAAAACAATTAAGTATTCAATTATTATAGTGTGACCTTTCATATAGAAAGATAAGGGAAGATGCCACCCTCATGATAAGTGAATTAAGCATGTACTGGATGATGATGCATCCTTGGAAATAATGAAGGGAAATATTAAAGGGGTGGTATAATGACATTTTTACAAGATGTAAAATAAGTCTCTGATGTCCTCAGAGTGTGTATGTGAAATTTTAGCTCAAAATACCCCACAGATCATTATTTATAGCATGTTAAATGTGTCACTTTTTGAGGGTGAGCAAAAACGCTCCGTTTTTGTGTGTGTCCCTTTAAATGCAAATGAGCTGCTCCTCCTAAGCAGAGAGTGGAGTTTCAAGAGCTTGTTTTAGCATCAGGTTAGCAGCTCACAAAGACTGTTCAGCCTTTTATGTTCAAAACGAAGTCAGACAATGATGGAGAGACTCAAGAAGAACACAACAGGATGTTTCTGAATGGTTAGTTGCTTAATTTACGTTGCTGATATGGGATATCTTAAAGTCATTGATTAGTATATTCTGTTATGATAATCTATAAATCGTTCATGTGGGAACTGTTGTAAGATGCGAGCCAGAGAATATATGCTGCATGAAGATTGAACAGGTATAGTTTAGTTTAATTACAGTTATAATCATGTTGACATCTTGCTTTTATGTACTGTATTGCAATAACATGGCCTCACCCCTTTGTTGTGTGTTCTTGGGGGGCAGGGTTTATGTACATTTCAGGGTTAGTGATGTCACTACCCCAGGAAGAAGCTTGTTGTAGTCCCTACCAGCCGTTTGTTGTAGTCCTTAAAAAGCAATTTCTTTAAAAGAAAATATCTCCCTTTGCTTTGAACTTTGAGCGTCTTAACTTTGCAGATGTTGTTTGTGCTCTAACAGCAACATTACACACTAACTAAAGTTAAAGGTGCCCTAGAATTAAAAATTGAATTTATCTTGGCATAGTTAAATAACAAGAGTTCAGTACATGGAAATGACATACAGTGAGTCTCAAACTCCATTGTTTCCTCCTTCTTATATAAATCTCATTTGTTTAAAAGACCTCCGAAGAACAGGTGAATCTCAACATACCAACGTTACGTAACATTACGTAACATATGTAACGTACATAATGAACCACCCCTTTAATAAGGAAAATAAATAAATTAATTCTACAGGATGTCCGAGTGACATGTGTATTGCGTTCTTTAATGGTCCGCCTGGAAACAAATGCCGTGATGCCAAACCCCCTTATGGAAGAACGCTGTCGTGTTCACAACTGTGACAACGAGCTCTTACCAGAATCAACTAAACATAGGATTTTCAAAAGTATGTGAAGTTTGCGGCTCCATTGTTGCAGTAAACTTGCACAACATTCTTGAATTTATTAGATGCACGCCGGTCTGTTATTGTAGGGACATCGATTTCATGCCCCTAAACATGATGTGGAACAAAATGAACTGTGATTGGTTGTGTTACATGTCAATCAAATGTACTCTTGGGCGGTCCTTAGCCAATGAAAGCTGCGATAGAGTCCAGATCTTCTGCCGTCAGTCTGAAGGTCTGGCTATGCAAGATTAGTAACAGGGAAACTCTCAGAATTGTAGCAATAGCACACTAGACTTCAGATTAATAAGAGTAGAACCAATAAATAAATGTGCTGAGATTAGATTTATTGACAATAAAAGTTAGGACATCTTACCCCATCTTCCTCTAATTCACATATTCATAGTCATAGTCATACCTTACAATAAACCTTGAAGGTCTTCAGCCTAGATAGAAGTCTTGATTTAGTCATGCTTTACTAATCACGGTCTGATTGATAAAACCACGGGCAGCCGGCCAAAATGTCAAGGCCAGACTGCATGTGACCCTGCCTTAAGTTCAGAATAGGGTAGCAAGAGGTAGAAATATCCATGTCTGCCAAATAAGATCTCTTCAATGCAAAGAATGGCTATGCCTGATTTTCTATACTTTTCAATTGCATTTTAGCTACACACAAACATAAGCAAAATAAGTTTGCAGTACATATACCTAGCTGAAAATGAGGCCTTGAGAACAGGCTCAAATAAAGGCTTTACAGAGGTACAAGGAGAAGTATTATGACCATTATTAAAACAATTACCCTTAACTTGCACCTGAGAATGATGCATGATTCAGACATTTATGAGACTATTTATACAGACCCACATTCTCATGCCAAGGTTACTCTAAACCTGGTTTGATTGAGGTCAATCTCACCGCCCTCCAAACGTAAAACCTTAAGCCCACCTCCTCTGTAAATAGATATGGAAGGGCAGGAGAGATTTCAAACACATAAGCCGATTAGAGCTCATTATCAATAGCAGCAGGTGGGTCAGTGCTCTACTAAACACTGAGCTCAGCATAGCCTCAGTCCAAATGTGTTGCTCACTGCTAACCAATTTCACATAATGCTTAATCGCATTGTTCAACTAGTTTCAGGGATATTTCTGTTCCATAAATGTTTTCATATTTAGGGTTAGATTTGTTTCAATCACTAACTGTAAGTATTAAACTTTGATGTTTAACTTGTCTTGCACCATTTGTGCAATCATACAAATTATATATTTTTCTTCTGGCGAGAGAAAAAACACAAAAAAAAAATCCCCTAGACTTCAACTCAAGGAGGAACCTCAGCCATATACCAGAACATCACAGAGATTCTTTTGACTTAGACTAGTAAGCAAACATCCAGAACACCATAGTAACTACCTGGAAATCGTAGAAACAACCCACAACATTCTAGCAACCACCTAGTAACACCCTAACAACCAGCTTGCAATGCTAGCAACTACTTAGCAGTGTGAGAAACCACTCATAACATTATAGAAACCACATATGAACACCCTAGCAATTAGCTATCAATGCTAGCAACCACATAAAATGTTAAACCACCCACAATATTCTAGCAATGACCTAGTTACACCCTATCAATTAGCTAGCAATGCTAGCAATCACCTAAAAATGTTACAATCAACCCACAACATTCTAGAAACCACCTATCAACACCCAAGCAATTAGCTAGCAAATGTTAGCAACCATGTTAGAAACAACCCACCAGATTACTAAACCAATGTTACAACCCACAACATTCTAGCAACCACATAGTAAAACCCTAACATCCAGCTAGCAATGCTAGCAACTACTAGAAAACACCCATAACATTTTAGAAACCACCTATTAACCCCTTAGCAATTAGCTAGCAATAACAACCACCCAAAAATGTTAGAAACGACCCACAACATTCAACCACCTAGTAACACCCTAGCAACCAGCTAGCAATGCCAGTAGCAACCTCCTAATAAAGCTCAACAATAGGGTGACCAGATGTCCCATTTTTCCCAGCACAGGCCTGTATAGTGTCCTGACATGAAAAAAATCATGTTTTGTCCTGTATTTCTTCTTTCCTAAATTGTATTTGCTAGGTAATCATTTTAAAAGCGTGTTGTAGTCTTCTGTCACGCAAGAACGGCCTAATCAATGGTAGCCAATCTCGTCATAATATATTTTGGAGAACAAAATTACCATCAAATCACAATTCATTATCGATTAACTTGCAGCTAGTGAAGGTGGGATATTACATAGCAAGATGGAGATGAAGTCAGATGTGAAGATGTCAAAAAAGCATGCGCGTACATTTAACGCAGATCTTCATCAAGTTATTATGCACAGTAAGTTGTGAAAAAAGAACTCAATGTGCTATCACGCTGAATGACATACATCAGAAGTGGTCTCTCAGACAGCACACGATCTCGTCTGAGTGGTCAAATACAGACACAGTTGTTAAAATGCCCATCAAGTGGAGTATCTCACGTAAATGCAGTTGGTTATGGCTTAGGCACTCTGTAAAAAATGGATAGCGATATCTATGTGTCATATTAGATCCTAACATCCAGTACTAAATTGACAGCAGCCTAAAATACCAGTCTCTGTCATTAATGTTAATCAAATAACAAAAGATGTTAAATAAACCTACTGTACCTGAAAAATGTAGTTTTGTTAATTTATAACTCTTATCGTATTTTTGTCCTATTCTGTGTAATTGGCTTCTTTGTTCTTTTTTATGTAACAAAATAAAATAACTATATGATAAATATCGTTATCATGAAATTAAATTTGTCATAAGAGATATGTCCATCCCATCCTGTATTCCACCATGAGAAATCTGGATACCCTACCTAACAACCACCCACACCACTCAATAAGCAGTATACGCTAGAAAACACCCACAACACTTTAGCAAACTGGCTGACAATTATAGCATCCACCCACAACACCACAAAAAGCATCTACCAGTACTTTAACAGTATTTTAAAAGCATACAGTCAAGTTGTTGGAAGAAGTATAATGATTTTTACAACATTGCAGGCAGTTTTCATGAGAAAGTCATTGATATGGTAAAATACCAGATGTCTTTCAACCAGTCTCATCTGATGTTCTTAGGCTCACTTGTGATTACTTTACAATGATTTTCTCAAACTCAGAATCGATTGGTCAGTGAAAATGCGCTTTAGAGATCTCAAGGATGAACAAAGAAACAGCAGACAGCTTCATTACCTGGTCAGAGGTGTCTGAGAACCAGCGTGAGGAACTGCATTCAGTTGAGCCCTCCTAAGCTCTTATAAACACATCTCTCTCTTACTAAATAATTCAACTGTTTTTCTCGGTCTCTTCCTGTATTTCATTTTTTGCACTTTTGACCTTTTTCTTTGTTCTTACCTGCTTCTCAGCTCTACCGACTACAACAAGCAGCTGAACTGACTATGGACTTTAGATTCTTTTCCAACACTCCTACATAAAAACACTCCTTCACACCCAGCTCATGGAGACACACACCTTCAGACTGACTCCCGTTGTAATACATTTCTTGTCAATTATTGCAGTCTCTCCATCTCTGTGCTGCCAGTGTCTAGATTATCTTCATGCTCCTCCAGCACAACTTCACCTGCTATTCTGCCATCTACAGAAGCCACTCTCATGTCTCATCTCAGAGACGTTTCTAAAGAGGTTCGCTCATCAGCTCATATGCCCTATGGATTTCACCCTCAGATACGCCAACACTGGAACTGAGAAAAATGGCTTATAACTTTTCTGATTCAATTTTAATTTGACTCTAGATCAATTTTAATACCCCGTTTTCTCTGAATCTTGTTGCCAAATGTGCCAAATGCATTCTGTCACAGGACAGATCATAGAGTCCAAACCAGACATGATGTGATACAGCAAAAAGTGTTAAAAATATAGAGTTTTGTTCCAATCAACCATTTTGCCAGCCACTTTGTTTCTAATGGACCCTTCGCTAAGCCCCGCCCTCCTTAGTTACTGTTGCTATGCCTGTCAAGCTTTCGAGCCTGGCAAGTCATTTACAGTATGTATGCACCGGTGTCAGACATTTTCAAGGAGATAATTAGTCATTTTTTGGCGAACAGGTGAAATATCTGAGAGAGCAAGACAAAAGGGACTGCAGTATGCATTCGAGGGATATATCCACGACATAATATGCAACTGATTAGAAAATAATTTGATCAAAATTGAAGCTAAAGCTCCCAGCGCGAGCAGCAGCCGCCTCATACGCTGACATTTCAAATGTGAAACACACAATTTATTGAGGAAAAGCTTTGTTCATCCACAGCAGGTTAAGTGAAATTTGTGAACCTAATAATAACCGTAAGTCTTGTGGAATAAACACAAGACGTTAGCCTGGCCACTTTGCAATGATAACATTCTCCCGCTTATATTTTTAGCAGGCCAGGCTAACGTAACTCCGTCTTGCCTTTAATTATTTTATTTCACGTCTAAATATATGAATTATGAACAAAAAAACGTCATTCTTTCCAAGCAATGATGTGCTGAGTTAGCTAGCTAACCTAGCCGTCAGATTATCCTACCCGGGCTTACTGCAAATGCATTCATCAATATTACATCATTGTTGTCATGATAAATAACACAAAATTACTGTATTTGCATTATTGTAAGGGTAGGTTTAATGTTGGGTAGGTGTATATGTTAAGAAAGCCATAAACCATCACGCTGGAAGCACAATCTGATTTCGGATTTTTCGGATTTTGCTAACGTTACCCACTGTTTCAATGGGAGGTAGCAAAATCTGACAGGGTAGCACAAATTGTCAGAACACCGGCATTTCTCCCCTTGGGTTTTAGATTTCGCTCGAAAGCTTGACAGACCTCCCGCGCCTAGTAACGGTTGCTCAACCACGATTGGCCTGTGGCGGTTTTCGGGCGTGGCTTAGCGAAGGGTCAATTCTCCCAGTAACTTCAATGGTTTGATCATAGGATCAGGATGTACAGTTTACAGTATATACAGTTTTTACAGTAAACCCTATGCCAAATTCCATTAATTGTTATCCATCTCTTGTACAATACAATATATGTTCAAAATAAGTTAAGTCCAAGATAAAGAACTTGTGGCATCATGTTGATTACATTCAAGATAAAATTTTGACCTGACGCTTTACAATAGAAGTGAATTGGGCCGAAGCATAACCATTAAAATTCTTACTGTTTCAACAGTATAGTAGCAGCTCTATATATCACAGCTGTGTGTGTGAGTCCTTTGAGGGACGGCAGATTGACTGTGCTGATAACAGGCAGCAGAGTACTCTGACTGGCTCCAGTCGAGTACATGTGTTTCTCCCTGAATGAGACTGCTGCCCATGTGCAAGGACTATTATACTCATGTAATGATGTGGTGTTACACAAAGGATTCATTCTGAGGTCTGAGGGATTTACAGCACAGTCACTAATCAGTGGGCTAGCTTGACAAGGCTTAAGAAGTAGGAGTAGGAGGTAGACAGGAAATAAATAATAACCCTTTTTAATTCAAGGGCATTCCATTTAAAATAATGACTTGAACGGCACTCAAAGTCAAATATCCGACTTGTGAATTCAGGGTAGGTCCATCAAACCAGGCCTCAGTGAGAAGCATCACTTGACACAATTGGAAAGATGCTGTCTACTGACGAGCTATCGGGAAATTAGGTTTATACAACACACTCATGGCAGTTTGAAAGTATTTTGAATTTTGGCAAATTGGTGGCTAAATTGTATCAATTCATACAATCTCATTTGTATGTTTTATATGATTTGCTTATTTCCAACTGATGGTTATGTTTAAGGGGTGGGGTTTAGGGTGGACCTTCATGCTTACTTTTTTAAATAAAAATCAAACCAATTGTTTCCAAATGAACCACATCATACAAATTTATAAGAAATCACCACCTCACGTTTTCACACAAGATTGGGTTGTGTTTATAATGTAATATATAAAGATACCTTTTTTAACTTTTCGTGAGCATTTTGTGTTCATTACTTTTGTTTTTGCCATAATTGACAGAAAAACACAAATTGAGTCACGCCGCCATCGAAAATTCCCAACTATGTCTGGAATGCGTGATAAGACAGAAATTAAAGATGGTTGTGCAAGATAATAGAGTGCCTCAGGGATGACGCATTTTTGTAGGCAAAAACCGGAAGCGAGTTAGTATTTTAGGACTTCCGGTTCCAACGCCGTAAAGTCTATGGGTTTTTTGAATGGGTTTTTGCTAAATCGCCTGAAATAAGGTCTGTGGTAAACAAAGCCTCTAAATACTTTCACGTTTTGATCTATGACATAAAACACGCCAGTTATAAACAACTTGTGATTTTTTTAAACCTTTACTGTGTCTTAAAATCGGCGGTTGCTAACAAATTGCTAAAAGGGACTACTTCCTTTGGCGGGGACTTTAGATGTCATCATTAAAAACGGGACATTTGGACAGCATTTCTCATGAAAAAGTGGAAAAGTATTCATCCTCAGCACAGATCATAATCAGCGAGTATGTTTTTAAATAAAGTTGTTTTTTTAAATAAAGTTTGAGGAAGCTTGGTGGTGGTGACGTTGATCCGCGACCATGGTGTGCTGTAGTCCGTTTATAGCCTACTGTTAGCCTTTTATATCTGACGACTTTATTTAGGCTTCAAAATCTATAAATGTTGTGTTCACTTGTAAAGATTATCTTAATAGACAAAACGTGTAAGTGTCATAACCCTTTGTTAAACACAGAGCTTATTGTCTGCGATGTTCCAAAAGTCTATGGGAAAAATGCATAGGCTTTCAACCGAGGGAACCCGTGCGCCGCTAACTTCCGGGTTGGCCTACAAAAACACGTCATCCCTGGGGTACTCTATTGGGAAGCTATAATGAGAGCAGGAACAAATGACCATAAAAGGACATAAACATCTGTAGCATACTGCACAAAATTTGGCAAGCTCTAATCTGACTGGCTGACTTCACGCAACTCTGAGAGTACAGGCACATAGGTTATTTTAGCCAGTTTAACTTCTGAACTTCGAATATGACTGTCATATACTTCCCATTAGCCAAGCTCACTGACCTCATTCAATATGAAACCAATGGGTGAGACAAATCGAACCATCATACATGAAGAGAAAGCGTAGAATAACTTCGGCTTTGCTGTACATAGTGCGATCTATAATTACATCTCCAGATATCAAAAGCCAATCGCTCCTGTCTCCCTCTTCCCACTTCAATGGAATATAAAAGGGGCTGGTGAAGAATTTAAATGGCTGAAGAAGCATTCAAACCTCTGCCAGGGAATTATTCATCCCTAATTTCTCCTGCTAAAGACTCAGAATGAAGAAAAGCAATAGACATTCGAGGGTAATGTCTTGTGCTTTGACTCGCTCTCTCTCTCTGTGTAATTGCTTTGCATCAAATGTGTAATCATCTCATCCAAATATTCACATCAGAGTGCTAATGGGCTCATTGAAGCCAATCATGTCAGGAACCTTTTACAAAAGATGCCTTGATAAATGTCCACACAGCATCAGCCCATGAATCGGCAGAATGGCCAGGGTGATCTCTTTCGTAGAGCATATACAGTGTACCAGGAAAGTATTCACTTTTTCCACATTTTGTTATGTTACAGCCTTATTCCAAAAGGGATTTGATTCATTATTTTCTTCAAAATTCTACAAACAATACCCCATAATGACAATGTGAAAGAAGTTTGTTTGAATTTAATGAAATTAATAAATATTAATAATATGTAATAATACATATTTTAATAAAACATAACATTAATACATATTTCATTAATAAATAAATATTCTTTCATAAATAAATAAACCTATAATCTATTCATACAGTAGGTATAATTATTAGTACAACGAAATAAACCTATGAATTCCATGAGTGCAATCAATAGGGACTTTCACTATGCTGATATTGTCTTTTTTTGCCTAACTGTACAGAAACAGAACTACTCTTTACACAAGGATCACAACAAATACTAATAATATCATGTTGAAATGACAAGTCCACTGTGCTTTGAAATGGTCTGACTGTGATCTTTCCTTTGAAAAGAGGTAATACAAGACAGCAGCTTCTTTCTCCCTTGGCCACACTTTCACTAGCCGCACTCCCTGCCTTCCACTCCTCAACCAGACATGATTAGTGAAGTGAACAGTCTCCTCATTCTTTATTTAATGATCCATCATCCCTCTATATGGGTTACTGGGCCTCTGTTTGCTCTGCTTTTGATTGTTTTACAGCTGCTCAGATTCCACTCACTCTTACTTTACTAAGTAAATGCCATTGATTTGTGCTGTTTTCCAACAGCATATAACCTTTAGCCTTAAATAGATACATTAATCTATTAATAAACTATGCCCTAGATGCAGAGTTTTATCAAGCCCACTGATTTACAGACCAGGCTATAAAGCATCTAGCTGTGATGTATTGGCTTCGATCCACATGATACCTATACACTTAAATAAATATTTAGCAACATATGAGATCAAATGAATGCAATAAAAAGGAATGTACGGAGAGCATCTCCATGACAACAGTGAATGTTTCTGTGAGAAGAGAATTGCAAACAGAGTAATAAAGTGAACAGAGACATTACTGTCATTGCAGTTACCCTTTGTTGCATTTATTATTAAAATCAAAGGACAAACTTTAAAACTTAATGTTTCTTTTTACTTCAAAATCTATCACCTTCAATATTTACATGCAAATATTATAAATTACATATTATAGAGTATAATATATATTTAACTTTATAGAAAATAGCAATAAATACTCCACAAGTGCTTGATGCATCACCACATTCATCAGCTGTTTTGAATTTATTACTTTTGTGAGTAAAGGTCAAAGGTCAGAAAGCTATCCTCATGATGGTTTGTATGTTACATCACATCCTGGGGTGCATTTCCCAAAAGCATTGTTAGCCAACTATGGTCGCAAGTTGGTAATGATATTGGTAATGACGGAACTTGCGATGATGGTTGGCTTTGAGAAACCCACCCCTGAATAGTTAAAATGGCTTTTGAATGATGAGGACACTAGCACCAGAGCTTCATGATGTCAGAAATAATGCTGACTGTGATCAATGGATTGAGTCAAGTGTAAATCTGCAACACTGAAAAGACATGAAAGTTGATTTACCTGTTATAAACTGGCCCTCTAAATGTTGGGTCAAACTTGCGAGGTTCACCTATGGAAATAAAAAGGAAACATTTAACGTTAATTAGGTATAAGAGATATGAGGTTTAGCAGGGCAAATCTTAAACAAATATAAGGTACAGAGTACCACCCTAAATGGCTTGGTTTGTGTTTGACTGGCTGTAGATCATCCCACTTACAGTATACTGCTTACCAAATAAATAAATACTGTACATTAAAAAAAAATTTCATTTGTCACATCAAGATAACATTAAAAATGTTTTCCTTTATTTATTTTTTTTTTTTTTTACTGCTTTTCAAATGCCTTTTATGTTAAAAAATATGATAATCTAAACAAACAATTTTAGGATACATAGGGCCAGATTTACTAACAGCTTGCACAAGAGCAAACACACTTTTGTCGGGACTTACTAAAGACACACAGTGAAAAATGAATGCTGAAAAGGTGTGGACACAGTTATTTTTGTAGAAGTTTCCCTTTCAGATGCAAAATTTATGGGAGGAGAATATTTAAATGAATCATGCAAGGTGATTTACTAAGGTTTGCACTAGTCAATTTACTGGTATTTGCATCATTATTTACCGCCCAAAATGAAACACTAATTTGTGTTGCTCTTGGTAGATTGCATTAGTCATTATGGAAATGATCCAGCAGTGTCTGTGTTCTTTAATGTGCGCGCCGCCAGTAGATCATGCACAGAACTTTCCACTCCCATTGGCGCTTTTTTGGAATTGCGCTCTCATGCTAATTTGCCCTGTTTAGTAAATCTGACCCATACAATGCTAGCTGTGAAATTGGTCAAAAATACAGTCATTTTATTCCAAAAATGTTCAAAATGTCATTTACACCACCATCATTTTTGTCACCAAATGCTATTAAGCACAATACATTAGTCAAGATGCGGTGGAAATTTTTATTTATTTAGGACAAAAATTCACAGAACTCTTATGTGATGTATTTATGGGTCAATGACGTGATGAGTTTTTTGTCCAAAGACCTTAATAATAATAAAAAAATAAAGATATGATGTCCAAAGTATGTAAGGTAGTACAACTAGATCTCTTTTATTGAATCCAAAAGGTTTTAGTTATATTTTACTACATATAAAGGTATTTTAAAGATTTTTAAGTGTCAAAAATTCATTCAGTTTAACCGTCCAAAGGCCAATACAGCCATTTAATCATTTGTGATTAAAATATCTTAAAATGTAATAAATGTATTTTTTTTATATTCTGCATGACTTTATAATATCATATATCAACATAGTGCAAAATGGCATTAAAATGAGTTATGAGAAAGAATGTCCAGAAAAATTAATTTCATTGATGTCATTCTTTTGCTAGCTAGCTAGGTATCAGCCTGTTAGCATTGTTTGAAAATATCGTTATTTGGTATAACCAAAAGTGTCATTCGGTAAAACCAAAATTTTAGTAAAACTGAATGACTTTTTGGTGACAAATTTTGTCCATCTTGTAAAAAATGACAAAAGCAGTGTTAATCGATTATAAAAACCTCATAATCTCATTGATAACACTTAATAAAACTTCAAAATTAATTATATCTCCACTATGTGTTTTTTTTTTTACTTTTAAAAACCTTATTTGTCAATGACCCATATACATATTGGACATTTTCAGTGGACAAATTTAACTCTCCAGAGTGTGAAAATTCTGTTTTAAAAGACTTTATTTTCTAAAAGTCAACAAGGTTAAAAGTGTCCACAGTCGAAGAAACAACCATCACAGAAGAAATGTGCTTCTGTCACATAACGTGAACTGTAGGTGAGTCGAGTTGAACCCTAGAACAGTTTACCACAGATGAGAACAAATACAAAATAAACAAAATCAGACGATGACTTGAAAAGTGAGACTCACTGACAGAACAAAGCTCGACCATCGACTAGGGAAACATGAGGTCTATGAATGCACATGAACTAATAGAAACAGCTGGGAACAATCAAGGAACGAATAAACAACAACCTACAAAGGGACCACAAACAGGCTCTGAACAAGGCAAAATGCAAACTAAAAGACTACATAACAATAGCACAAAGCTCTATATCATCAATACATTTTTAACAAACAAACATGCTACAGATGGGAAAAGAGCTAACAGGATATAGCCTACTTTGTGGAAAAATTCTCATTAAAAATGGTTGGGATTTCCCAAACTTTTTTCATTGAGAGTGATTTCTTTTGCTTGCTATTGCTACAGTCCACTGCTGTCAACAAGCGGATGACTGACTGCTGGGAAGATTTAAGTAAAAATGGCAGATATTTTCGAATACAGTAGGAGTAGGAAAGAAGATACAGGATGGAGATCCAAAAGCTTGCTTATGTATTCTAGTTTTATTCCCTGCCGTTCCACCTGCCAGGCTGTCTGTCAGTGAGCAATCTTTAAACTCTTGCCAGTGCAAGACACTGTGTTTGGATTATTTCTGATGGTTGTTAGTGTTCTACGACTACAAAATGCTTTGTTTTGTCTTAGCTTTTGGAGGTAAGAGGAATAGCTGAAATGGATCTGTGATTTTTTTTTTTTTTTTTTTTTTTTTTTTTTTTAAGGAAACCTTATGGCAGTTATGATAATTTTCAACAAATACACAAGAAGCTTTCATTAAATATAGGCCCTACATACAGTACATAGGCATGTATGAATCAGGTTTGCTGTATATTTCATTTAAAGTAATATACCAACAACAATAAACCAATCTCATGTGTCTAAACGAATCACTGAGGCATCCTTATCAACATTTCATCTTCCATTGCTCTGAACCATATGAACTGCACATCCCTCCTGGTATTTCCTGAATTGTTTTTCTGCAGTCCAAATCATGTTACTACCGCCATGCTGTACACCTTGTTTGAATTGGTCTGTCATCAGAGAAGTGACACTAAATCGATGGAGATGGCCGCGGCACATTTAGCGGAGTGACTGAGCATTCCATCAGCTCAGCACAATGGGCTTTTTCACCCATCAGCCACCTGTAACGCTACAGTGAGCAGAGGGAGCCTTCTGACTCATGCAATCACTGTGGACCGTGGCCATAGGGGGCAAAGTAGTGTGGTGATGTGGAATTAGTTGCCAACTGTTCAGTTTAATATAGCAATATGAAATCGGAAATGTAAAATCATCCTATATTTAAGACATGGTATTGTATTCCATTCAGGACACAGTTTGATCTGTATTTTACCATCTTAAAATTTTACATACAGTGGCATGAAAAAGTATGTGAACCCCTTGAAGAATCTGTGAAAATGAGAATTATTTTCATAAAATAAGAGGGATGATAACAAAATGCATGTTATTTTTTGTTTAGTACTGTCCTGAGTAAGATATTTTACATAAAAGATGTTTGCATTTAGTTCACAAGACAAAACAATAGCTGAATTTATTAAAATAACCCCATTCATAAGTATGTGAACCATTGATTCTCAATACTGTGTGTGGTTACCTGATGATCCACGACTGTTTTTATGTTTTGTGATGGTTGTTCATGAGTCTCTTGTTTGTCCTGAGCAGTTAAACTGAGCTCTGTTCTTCAGAAAAATCCTCCAGCTCCTGCAGATTCATCAGTTTTCAAGCATTTTTGCATATTTTAACCCTTTCCAGCAGTGACTGTAGGATTTTGAGATCTGTGTTTTCACACTGAGGACAATTGAGGGACTCAAACACAACTATTAAAAAAGGTTCAAACATTCACTGATGCTCCAGAAGGAAACACAATGCATTAAGAGTTGGGGGGTGAAAACTTTTGAACAGGATGAAGATGTCACAATTTTTCTTATTTTGTTTAAATATCATTGTTTTTCATTTAGTACTGCCCTTCGGAACCAACAGAAGATACTTGCATGTTTCCCAGCAGAAAAATTAAGTACAATTTACCTTGATATTTGAATTCAAAAGTTTTCACCCCTCGGCTCTTAATGCATCGTGTTTCCTTCTGGAGCATCAGTGAATGTTTGAACCTTTTTTAATAGTTGTGTTTGAGTCCCTCAATTGTCCTCAGTGTGAAAAGATGAATCTCAAAATCATACAGCCACTGCTGGAAAGGGTTCAAATATGCAAAAATGCTTGAAAACTGATGAATCTGCAGGAGCTGGATTTTTCTGAAGAACAGAGCTCAGTTTAACTGCTCAGGACAAACAAGAGACTCATGAACAACCATCACAAAACAAATAAAACAGTCGTGGATCATCAGGTAACCACACACAGTATTAAGAATCAATGGTTCACATACTTATGAATGGGGTTATTTTAATAAATTCAGCTATTGATTTGTCTTGTGAACTAAATGCAAACATTTTTTATGTAAAATATCTTACTCAGGACAGTACTAAATAAAAAAATAACATGCAATTTTTATTATCCCTCTTATTTTATTAAAATAATTCTCATTTTCACAGATTCTGCAAGGGGTTCACATACTTTTTCATGCCACTGTACACTTTCATGTAAGTTGTATGAGAGAGAATCATATTCTTAATGCATCGTGTTTCCTTCTGGAGCATCAGTGAATGATTGAACCTTTTTTAATAGTTGTGTTTGAATCCCTCAATTTTCCTCAGTGTGAAAAGATGAATCTCAAAATCCTACAGTCACTGCTGGAAAGGGTTCAAATATGCAAAGATGCTGGAAAACCAAATAATTTTTGGGACCTGGAGGATTTTTCTGAAGAACATGATCAGTTTAACTGCTCAGAACAAACAAGTGACTCATGAACAACCATCACAAAACAAAAACAAACAAACAAACAAAAAAAAAAACAGTCATGGATCATCCAGGTAACCACACACAGAATTAAGAATCAAGGGTATGTAAACTTTTGAACGGGGCCATTTTAATAAACTCAGCTTTTATTTGTTGTCTTGTGGACTATATGTAAACATCTGTTACGTAAAATATCTTAGTCAGGAAAGTACTAAATAGAAATTAACATGCATTTTGGATGATACCTCTTATCTTGTTAAAATTATTCACATTTGAACAGATTGTAAACGTTTGATTGACTTTTGAGCTCAACTGTATATATATATATATATATATATATATATATATATATATATATATATATATATATATATAATCAATAAACATATTGATAAAAAATATAACATTATAAGAATAAAGTTATAAAATTTGGAGTTAAATGGAATAGTATTGGATGAATAATATAGAATCATTTTAGTTAAAATTTACAATAAAATCATAAATGCATGATTATAGGTTACCAAGCCATTAGCTTCTGCACTAGCATCATTGCAAGAAATTAATCTGAATTCTATTAATACTGTAATATTATTTTTGTCATTTTGACTCAAAATATTACCACTTTAATCTCATAATTGTCTTTATTCTTGACATTTATGACTTGTGAAAGGCCCTATTATGAGATTACAGCTTTATTCTTATAATGTTACTACTTTTCTGTAAATCTTTATCTTTTATTTATTTTTTTTACAAGTAAAATTAAAATGCGCACACACCTCAAATAGCTTCAATATAGCTAACTAGAGGGTATCTTGACCATAGATAAGATATTTTGAAATTTTGAATCTTGAGAACACAACTTACATGAATGATGAATAGGGTTGCAAAAATTCCAGGAATTTTCAAAGCTGGAAACTTTCCATGGGAAAGTTACAATTGCTGCAATAAAAATATATTTTACATATTTACTAAATTAGAATTAATTGAATGTGAAAAACAAATAACCGTTATTTCATGTTATGACCAAACAAAATGTTTATATTTATGTTTTTATATGATACATTTTATATAAATATTATAAATTTATATAAATTTCCCAAAATTTCCAATTAATTCCCATAAATTCCTGTTACGTTTCCAAAATGGAATATTTCCAAAATTCCCCAGGTTAAGTTCCCGTGGAAAGTTTACGGAAAGTTTCCAGAAACTTTCCGCCCCTTTGCAACCCTAATGATGAAACACTTAAAATGCATGATGTCACATGGTTCAAAATGAAGAGACCTTAATTATGAGTACGCAACTCAAACCTTCACCACATGTCAACACTGTGGATCTTTTATTTGATCTACCTTTTATTTTCAACTTGCCACTAGAGCAGGGACCTCAATTATCCACAGCATGACCATCTGACATTTGAATACAATACAGAAATTGCAGTGGATATCCAGTGTAGCTGTGAATTAAAGCAGGATGGCAGCCTACATCCTTATAAATTCTCCTCGACTACCCAGCTCTCAGAGTGGAGGAGGGCTACAGCTCGAGAGTAATTAGAGTTAAGAAAGTAAAGTCGCTGGAGATGTGGCTTATGATTTAATTCTTCTCTGGCATGGGGCCTTCAGCACTACACACTAATTAAAACAAACAAAGCTAGCTGTTGTGCATTCACCTTTCTCCACAGTCATTCCTTCAGAGGTATTCAATCAATACGCTCCATTAGAGACCCCGCCACATGCAAGAAAGTCAATATCACACACTGAAAACATGCACAACACAATTCAATGCAGTGAATGCACATTAACACACCCTCAGGAAACTTGAGACAAATGCTCAATAAACCACTTTTAATAGAAAACTACATATAATGTGACATTACACAACTTTAACTGTATCAGTAATCCAATACTATGGCCAATATAAGTTCCAATACTGAATAATTTCTGAGATTTCTGGGGATAAAATGGGTAATTAAAACCATTACGATCATTAAACAGGCCTAAACTGCAAATTGTCAGACATTTTTTGTTATTTATTAGCAAAAAAATAGAATAGATGGAATAGATGCCCACACACTGATATTGAAGACAATATAATGCACAAATAGACAAATATAGTCCCACGCCATAAATCACACAACCCATCAGGGTATTTTATCACTAGCTATGTTTTTGTTGTCTAGTAGAACACAAACTGAAATTGAATTAATTTCTTTGTCAAGAAGAGTTCATAAACTTTTTAGCCAATATATAAAAATATTGAGACTTTTTTGTTGAGTAAAAGAATCTGAGATAACATAATGCAATTGCACCACTGAAATAAATATTATCATTGATTTTAAATAGTGTCTGCATTACTGGACTCCTTTAAAAGACACAAGGCATTCTGCACTTTAAATAATTCTGACTCTGCACATGGTGTCTACCTCACAACCTCCCTGCTATGTTCACAACAACAATTATATTATAACTATAGACATTATATACATGTTATATAAATACTTTACCATCACAGGAATAAATTACATTTTAAAATATTTGAGGTTGTAATAACATTTCAGAATGTAAATTTTTTTTACTGTATTTTTTATCAAATAAATGGAGCCTTAGTGAACATAAGATACTTTTTCAAAAACATATATGTTATTACATATATATATTTATGAGGCATGATGTTCTAAAAATGAGGAGGCAAATTCCTCGCTGTTTTTTGTTTGTTTGTTTGTTTGTTTTGTTTTTAATCCAATGTAAATGCATGTTCCAGTTACACTTCATTTTAACATATTTTAATAAAAACTTTACAGATCATGTTTAAGTCATTTCAAGTTTGACATGACATAAAGTGGTGATATCCTTTTTTAACTTCTTAACTAGTCTTCTCATTAGCACCATTATTTATTCATTCGGACCGATTCTCAAATATAGAATGCGCACAAAAACAAGAGGCGGGATTTATCGTGTGAACAGCCAATCATATCTTGATGGAGACATTGCCTGCTCTCACGTGACTTTTGCATATTTTTTCTCAATTCACAAACCCACAGCACACTTAAGGTGGTCTGTTAAAACTCAATGGGCTCAGGGGAGGCAAGAGAGACACTGCTTCATAGTGTAACACACATATCTTTAACCACTAGTGTCGTTGTTGGACAGTGTCACTTTAGAAAAATTAGTGATTTATACACTTTTTAATGTCATATTTCATGATTTATTTTGTGAATCTCAGCCATATCCACCACTGTATTTATGTACTGTTTACACACACACATCATTCCAACAAATTACATTCAATAGATGTCCACAAAAAACTCTTTATGAGTACTTCTTAGCATGGCTCAAAATACATCAGGCTTATTCTACTGTGGTAAACATACAATGGATTTGGCCCAGAGCTACAGCATTAATGAAAGCCCAGGAAATCCTGAGTTTAGCGGGGCTTCAGAGGTGCATGGATGGGCCCTTTTATCTCTCTGTTTGGTGGAGTGGGCATCCCGTAGGCACTCAGAGAATGAGAGCTGCTCGTTACAGTCAGCACTGCACATGACAACCACTCAAAACATCTTTATTCTTAGAACAAGCTTCACTATAGTGTCTCTACAGTAGCGTTTGATGCACAGCTGGAGTGATGGACAACTTTTGAAGTCTTTTGAAGGTCTTTTTTTTATTTTACAAAGTAACTAATTTAAAAAAATGTCTACAGTATATTGAGAACGATACACAAAAAGCTCCAGTCGCACATGTGTTGTTAGAAGTATATAGCAGGCTGTTCTTCTGTTTCTGTTTATTAGCGCAGAGCTGTTCTCATCATTACCATCTATCATCACTGCTCAACTTCTTCTTAGGGTCATACACACTGACAGCGAGGCTGCAGAGGCTAGCCTAAGGAGGTCTATAACACCTGGAGAAAGCCATCCATTAGTTATCTCAATGCTTCAGCTGCTGCTAACTCTGGAAGTAGGCAGTTTCAGTTCTGCCATCTCATGGGTGCTCAGTTCTGCAGCCAGGTTGTTTTGAGCCAAAAACCTGAGTTGGAGCTAACAGGGCCATGTTAACCAGGCAAACATTTTCTTTTGGTTCAGTCACCAAGGCTGTGAATGAAGGAAGTTAATGGCTGAAAATCAAAAGAAAATCACCTTGGGAGATTAAAATGGATGCATATCTTCAGTGAACTGCTGATTCATTTTCATCCAAGTATGACCAAAGACTCATTGCTCAATGTTAAGTCATGGTAACATTGGTGTTATCACAAGGTATGCATGTTACAATTTACAGACAAACTGATAATTATTGACTGATAACTGGCTAATATTAAGATTTCTAAATATAAGACTAAATTAGATTAAAAAATAAAACACTAAAAACTAAAGTCAAATTATTTTAAATGCTACATGTGAATTCAGGGATCATAACATTCTAAGTCATAGTATGAAAATGGCATTCATTTTGAGCTTTTCAATTGTTATTCTAAACACACTATAGATGGATGTCTTTAACCGTTTCACTAATGTCTTTTGAAGCATATCCAATGAATCAGAACAAAAAAACAAAAACAAAAAGAATAACTCAAATTTTGAGTCATCTTACAATTGTTTTTCCAGTGTCTATATGTTTTTTTGTTTGTTTGTTTGTTTTTTTAAAGAATTAATTATTGTCAATAAGACATGACAACGTTAAAGGTCCAAAAATATGCAAAAAAGCTCCATACACAAAAGGAAGCAAGTAAAAAAGACTGTCTGCATTTGCCAGGGATATAAAGGATTCGTGGAGTGAGATTTGTAAACACTACACCACTCCATCCCCCACTTTCTCTTATCCTGTTAAACAGGCCCAATGTCCCCTGCGTACCTTGGAGTCGTGCTCAGAGACAGGATTGATTACTGTGGACAGGCTCACACCAATCCCACTGCAACCTGGAGGGAAAACCCTACAAGCAGAAAGAGTTTACTTCTGTTGTACAGGTGTGCTCGACTGATTTCCTCTACAGGTGAAACTGTGGCCTGTCTATTGATTTGCTCACCAGAACTCTGGGTCTGATGTAGAACTGAAGGGAGCCACAGGGGCCATGTGGAAAAGGAAACCCACAATGACCTCTCTTAACAGCAAACAATCAATAGAACATTGAAGTGACAAACAAAAATAATTCTTGAAGTAAAAAAAAAAAAAAACTTTTGGAAATCTTACTAAGCAAATATGTTTGTCGGACATGTGTACAAAACATCAGATACAAGAATTATATGAGCATTTGCATAAGGAGCCATTGTAACTGATGAATGTCCTTCCCTGTATCTTAACGCTCGCAATCGGCTAGGCGGCTCCATGGAAACAGACATTTAATTCATTCGGGAGGCTTAATTACATTAGCTTAATGTGTGCCACTGCACGGATCTGCAACAATTTAGATGGAGTTAGACAGTTGATATTTACCTCAGCATTAATAACAACGAAACTGAGGTTTAAATTGGGATCACTGGGTGGCAGTTATTAAAGGGATAAATCATAGAAAATAGAAAATTCTGTTATCATTTACTAACTCCCATGTATGTAAGTATCTTTAGAGAGAGAAAAAAAGTCTTCCGTACAATACCGTTCAGAACTTGGGGTCGGTATTTTTTTTTTAAGAATTGGTAAATTCGTCGGCTTTGACGTTATGTCGATACTGATGTATTGGGATCCCTATGGAAAGCGCCACCACCACTGAACTGTGTTACAAGTGTCTGAGATGCAGATGCTGGCAAGCTGTAGCATGCCCTTTTGACAACTGCCCCCATTTGTAACCTACTCAGTGCCCCAAGTAAGCCCGAAGAAAATAGTCCTCCATTACAATTGGATGGAAGGGACAGGGCTTACCTGGAGACAGTCATAGCTGCTGTCTCTCTTATCGTGATATTTCACAGGGAAGAGTGCTTCGTATCTCAATTCTCATATTTTTCAGCCATGAAGAGTGTTGTTAATGCTGGGGAAGCATGCCTATTCCAATGGAGATTGACGCTATGGAAGCCACACCCTGCCGAAAGGGAGGTAATCTGTGGTGGATACACATATGGACTGACCCGTGGGGCAGTGCTACATATGGAAGATCTCTGCGGTAGGCCCTACCTAGCCAGGGAGGAACTACTATCTGATACAGAGGAGAACTGCCCAGGGAAAGACACGTGTTTAAAGAAAGGGAAACCGTACAATGTAAAGTATAAATATGGGATTACCAAAGGGGATTCACAGCATACGGCCTTCTATCCCAGTACAAGGGTTGACATCCACTATCCAGTGGCCCAAACTCTGCTTGGAGATGGCTTTTCCTATCTGCTGACCTCCAAAGCAGAGCTTCAGCTGCTCAGAGCTTCTGAAGCTCTCTGTGCGGTCCATGTAAATACGCAGTGCGTGAACAGGACACAGCAACACAAGGGCTGGGTCTGCCTCCTCCAGGGGCAGTGCTTGCAATTTCACCAACTGATACCGAAAGGGAGTGGTGGGAACTTTGGGCACATATCCGGGCTGGGGTTTCAGGATCACCTGAGACAGCGCCAGCCCGAACTCAAGGCATGCTTCGCCAAAGACTATAGATATAGAAAGACAGTTCCTACTATTAGTTATGAATGGGAGAAACTGCAACACGCACTATTGCGGAATACATCCCGCCGTCTAAGTAAAAGAGCCAATCGCTGATTGATAAAGTCATTGTGTCACTGCAGCTGCTGTTTGAAGCTTTGGTTCACATAGAAACCTGAGACTCATGCTTAGGACTGCATGCTTTGGCTTGTCTAGCTTGAAAAATAATCTTTTTTAAAGCTATTTGAGCATAAGAAACAACATTTATGGGACAGTTCATGTCAGATTTTGTTGCTGATTTAAAATATGTTATTTAATTCTGAGTTCGCCAAGCATTTTTTTAGATTTCAGGATTCCCCCATTCAAATAAATAGGACTTGGTCCTGGATGCCTGAAATAGCTGCCCGGAGGCGTTGAGAATATGGCTGCTGAGAGAACAGACTTTCCTTGAAAGGGACTTTGGCTTCTCTGACCGAAATGCCTGCAGGTCCCCCACCATCTTGAAGGAAGTGAGCGTGGTCAGGAGCATTGTCTTTAGTGAATGGATATTAAGCTGGACTGACTCTAGCGGCTCAAATGGAGCTCTCTGCAAACCAGAAAGGACCACAGAGTGGTCCCAGGAAGGAATGAGGTGTGGCATGGGAGGATTTAGCCTCCTGGAGCCTCTCAGGAACCTGATAACCAGATTGTACTTTCCCAGTGGCCTACCATCAACTGCATCGTGATGTGCTGTGATGGTGGCAATATACACTTTCAAGATGGAAGGGGACAGCCTCCGCTCCAACCTCTTTTACATGAAGGAAAGCACAGAACTGATTTAATTTCTAAGGGTCTTCCAGCCAGGAAGAACACCAGTCAGTGAACAGACTCCACTTCAAAGCACAAGCGTGCCCCAATATGTCAGAATCAATGTAACGTCTCTGTTCCCTCGTTCAGGTAACGAGGGTTACATCAGTAACCGAGACGTTATTTATAGTAGAAAAAGTTTCTGTAAATAAAAAAATAATAATAAAATGTTCTTTACACTAAGAAAAAATGGTTCTTTTAAAGAAATGTTCACTGAAAAGTACTTTGAGGAACCCAAAATTGGCTCTTCTTTTGCATCACTGTGAAAAAAAAAACCCTTTTGGAACCTTTATTTTTAAGAGTGTTGGAGAGTATAAGAGACTTCTTTCAAAAACATAAAAAAAAAATCCCTACTTTTTTAAAAAGTTTTTGATATTCTAAGGGCTGGTTTACATAGAACATGTCTTTGCTACTAAAAACACAAGACAGATGTCAGTACAATGAAAAAAAGCTCATGGTCTAGAGACAAGTTTTTAAATGTAGAACTACTTTTAACTTGAGCGCTGCATTTTTAGAATGGTGTGTCAATGCTGCAAAAGACACAAGACACCAACGCAATGGCTAAAGACATCAATCTAGTACGTTTAACCCTTAAATGCATACGTCATTCACTAGCCTCCTGCTCGTTCATTTTTTTAAAGTTAGACATCAACCTTCTTGGTATTCCTCAACCAATTCATTATAAAGAATATAACAAGAAAAAAAATCATAAAATTATAAAAGAATGCCTATTTTTGTATTCATTTTTTGTAAAAATTGTATAGGGTCGCTATCGACCCGAGGTGTGTATGAGTGTAGGTATATTTTTTCTGCACAACAATAATTGAATCTTAGATGACGGACTAAGCGCAATTCACCTTTATTCCACAAGGTGGCAATGTCTGATACTCAATGCTGAAGTGACAACTCATTTAGACAGAAAACGAAATAATAAGAAAAACATGAAATGGCTCAGCGATTTACTGCAGAACAAGTACTGAACACAATCAAATATGTCTGTAACTGTTACAGGATGGATCTGGTGAAGCTGTTAGCGATCAAAATATTGATTTTGAAGATGTTGAAAATTATATAGTTTTGAGAATATGTTTGAGATCGCGAATGGGCTCATATTTGTGACCTCAAACATAAAAATAGCCTATTTGCTGAATTTACTGGGAAATGAGCTCTGACGAGGACAGTGATGATGGCATAAAACATCTGCTCAAACGGAGCCCTTTCAAGCTCCAAAAGGTAACGAAATATGCTTTATTTTATTCTTCTGTAATTGTTACTCTAATATCAGAGGAGTTTTATATTATCACGACAGGTAGAGATCCTTCCGTGTTAGATATAGATCCGGGTCGATAAAGACCCGAATATGTAAGAATGATCGGTGAAACAGTCATGCATTTAAGGGTTAAAGTAGCACAGTGGAGTCTCTAAGTCGGTCCTGCTGTTATCCTCAACTACACGTAGGGTCTTCAGAAAGCTTCTCCTTATGGTCCAGGAATTTACGAGAAACAAACCCATTACACAAGCTCCTTAAACTGCATGCCCTGCAGCATAACATATATTACTGTTATCATCGCTCGTCAGAAACAATTACAATTAATCACATCTCCAGTGTGCATGAATGGATTTGCAGCCGAGTGAGTGGCTTTTCAGCTTGGCAGGCACATGACAGAAGAAGGCAGTAACAATAGTGGGTTGGAACCAGCTTGACCTTTCCAAACACTTAAAATCATCTTTACTAATCACAAAACTGATCTCAGATCAGTGTGAAATGATAACTCCCACTGAAAGGGTGACAGAGTTCACATCCAGACGGCCTGGGTCAGACCCATGGAGTCTGGGCTTAGTTGGAGCTTTGCCTAATCTGGATTGAGCTCTCTGGTCCAGAGCGCTGCTCCACACGCAAGTAGCCTCCCTCAGACAGGATTAAAACTCTGATTGGTCAGATAAAGGAATAACAGTGGTCAGCAGGAGAAGCGCTAGTCAGGCACCTGTGCAGTTGAACTGACAGATGATCCTGTTTGCTAATAGATGAGAAATCTGGCAACAATGGAAGTAAATCCCAAAGCTGTAACTCAAAGTTGTATCAAATTACACCTATACACTGGAGAAATAGATACCTCATAGGCTCATTCAAACACCTGAGAATGTGATCCATGCATTTCACCAAAATAAATAAATAAAATAAACATTATTTATAACATACAATTTATATGAAAATAAAATAAATAACTGATATAAAATTATTATAAAATAAATACATTTAGAATATAAAATGCTATTATTATTATTATTATTATTAATTATTGAAACTAACATTAAATGGAAAGCCCTGAAAATTACTGTAATGACGAGCTTACGGTATTGGCTGTCCGTGCATTCATGGGAGGGTCAAGTTCTGGCGGAAGTTTGACCTCTGACTCGACATATGACAAAGGCGTGGCAAAAGCTCAGGTTAGAACTGACGAATGCGGAAGCTCAGAGGATACAACAAAACAAAATGCCGGTCACAAATCAGAAGTTTAAAACGAGAAGTTTTAAAGAAAACTGTCAAAGGATTTCGATATAAGAGAAGCTACGTCAAACGTCAGGTCAGAGGTCACCCTTCTGCCAGAACTGAACTCTCTTGTGAACGCGCAGACGGCCGTTACCGACAGCTAGTGATTACAGTTTATAAAGTTGTAAGTATGGATATTTTTCTTACAAAAACACATCGCTCCACTTCAGAGGGCCTTTATTAACTCCCTGGAGTCATTTGGATTACTTTTAAAGGTGCCGTAGAACGTCTTTTTAAAAAATGTAATATAAGTCTAAGGTGTCCCCTGAATGTGTCTGTGAAGTTTCAGCTCAAATACCCCATAGATTTTCTTTAATACAATTTTTTAACTGCCTATTTTGGGGCATCATTAAATATGAGCCGATTTAGGCTGTGGCCCCTTTAAATGCTCACGCTCCCCGCCCACGGAGCTCGCGCTTGCCTTAAACAGTGCATAAACAAAGTTTACACACCTAATATAACCCTCAAAATGGATCTTTACAAAGTGTTTGTCATGCAACATGTCTAATTGTGTAAGTATGGTATTTATTTGGATGTTTACATTTGATTCTGAATGAGTTTGTTAGTGCTCCGTGGCTAACGGCTAATGCTACACTGTTGGAGAGATTTATAAAGAATAAAGATGTGTTTATGAATTATACAGACTGCAATGGTTTAAGAATGGAAATAGCGACGGCTCTTGTCTCTGTGAATACAGTAAGAAACGATGGTAACTTTAACCACATTTAACAGTACATTAGCAACATTAGCAATATCACTAAAAATATCATGATATCATGGATCGTATAAGTTATTATTGCTCCATCTTCCATTTTTCGCTATTGTTCTTGCTTGCTTACCTAGTCTGTTGATTCAGCTGTGCACATCCAAACGTTAATACTGGCTGCCCCTGTCTAATGGGCTGGCATATGCAAATATTGGGGGCGTACATATTAATGATCCCGACTGTTACGTAACAGTCGGTGTTATGTTGAGATTCACCTGTTATTCGGAGGTCTTTTAAACAAATGAGATTTACATAAGAAGGAGGAAACAATGGAGTTTGAGACTCACTGTATGTCATTTCCATGTACTGAACTCTTGTTATTCAACTATGCCGAGGTAAATTCAATTTTCAATTCGATGGCACCTTTAAGATGGATGGATGTGCTTTTTTTGGGCTTCAAAATCTAGGGTACCATTCACCCCCATTATGAAGCTTGGGAGAGCCAGGATATTTTCTATACAATTTTCAGGCATTAAATTGGATTTTAAATGCATTCTCACTTCAATTCTGGTGTAAAGACGCCCTTAGAGTAAGATTACAGATTTGTTCCTTATTAAACTTAATCCACTTCATATAACTTATCACTTCTTCCAAGAGCAAAACTTCCTCAACTCCTTTTGTGTCTTAGTCTGATCTACGGGCTTCACGCAGTGAGCCCTGCAGCAAAAAGAATTTTCCTCTTTTGAAAACGGAGGACATTTTTTAAGCGCCTATCACCACCATCATCATGAAGTTGCTTCCTGTAAAGCAATGAGCTCTTATGTAACAGTCAAAAAACACCCCCAGAATCACATGCCCACACGTCTTATTCCTCACATTCTTCAAACTCAATTTTTATCTTTCTGTTTGTATGATTCTCTATTTTGCGGCTCAGAAAGCAAACTAATACATTTCAGACCAGCCCAGAGAGCGTGCAATCCTGATTTAAATGTGAGGGAGCTTGATTCGAGCATGTAGTAGAACTATCATCTCTGGTCACATATTATTATTCTTCCTGTGGAGGTGCAGTTAAGACCAGTGAACCGTTACATCACAGACAATGAGCCTGTGGCCTCTAGAAGGTGGAGTTTGATGTTATTTAAGCAGTGCCTTATGTTTTGGAAAACTCTGCCAAAGAATAACAATGAATATTTTGAAGAGAATCGTACGTGACTCATGAATAAACTGACTGATTGGACAGGAAACTCATAGACAACCAACAATCTGGCCACACAGACAAATACATACTCCTCAAAGTGATTGGTTTGGCTTTGTATAATGAAGTAGACGCTGTTCTGCTTACAAAAGAACAGAAAAATGAATACTGTTCATTGAGATTCAGCTTCAGAAGCACCGGATCCAACCTGATATTAGGTACAGTTTTTTGTTGAATATTACATCTGTCTGTCTTATTGAACCCTGAGGGGTTTTTGAGGAGTTTGAGAGTTTTCCAAGTCAACTTTACATTTTTACAGCAATATAAGTGCAATCACTACCCTGCATTGTTTCACAAAATTACAGATCCAAACCCCAACCACTAATTTTCATTTACACACCAAAGCTGGAACTGATATTTACTCTATTGAGTCAATAGAGTTTTGGAACACTGACATTGTCTACTAATTATGCTGCAATATAAAACAGACGTTTACACCAAGAAACCAGAGCCAGTCACAGCAGATGTGAGAAGGAAATATCAAAAAGAATTTTTGATTAGAGTTGTGGAGGTGTGTTGCTCCACACAATCTCAAACTGTGATGCTGAAGTCGTACTAGACTTTCTGAAGTGCAGTGAGCTTTTCTCTGCGGTTTTATGGAAACAACAGCAAAAACTCACTCACAATGAGCCTGGAACGAACTCGCTGTTAGCGTTAACCTCTAAAGATTACTTTCAACAAATCATACCTTTAGGCTCAACATAGGCAAGCGTTTTGTTGAAGAACATCAGGTTTAATCTGTCCCTGAGTGGAGCAAAGTAATAAACAGAAGGGCAGATGAGTGCCATATCAGTGTGAATCTGAGGTACTACAGTTATTACTTCTGTTGTCTCCTCATGAGGAAACGTACAGAGAAGAGAAATGGAAAATCGAATCAAGCCGTGAGTTGGACTGCCATCTTTTCAGTTGACACAGTAGGAAATTCTCTCCATTTAAATTCCTTTGTTTCAGTGCTGAGAACAAAAACAAATCAGCATTTTGCACCAGTACAAAAGAGTTACATCATGTTCATTAATGGAGTCATAAACGTGGCCCATAAAAATCACTTACACTGTCTGTACTCATTTAGAGAGAAGCGATTAGCTGCCATAACAGATTCACTCTATTCTCCTCCCATTCATACAGACGCCTCCAAACAATCAACGGCAAGATGATAAATAATGAACTCCCTTCTACTTAGACTAAATTATAATTATAATTGTTGGTTGTCAATTAATTAAAATATTTAATCATGATTAATCTCACTTTTTCCATAATTAAAGACTAC
Source organism: Chanodichthys erythropterus (assembly GCF_024489055.1). NCBI lineage: Eukaryota > Metazoa > Chordata > Actinopteri > Cypriniformes > Xenocyprididae > Chanodichthys > Chanodichthys erythropterus. The sequence goes on along the minus strand of NC_090236.1, from coordinate 21,862,569 downwards.
GATTTTCACTTCTTTTTAAAAGACAAAAAACTAAACAATATGAGTACAGTAACTACTGGGTTCTGCAGTTTGTGTTGGACTCATGTACCACCTGTTCCACTCATGGTGGAATTACAGATATTATATTGGTACCGTTTTGGCTTCTATGCAAAAAAAAAAAAAAGAGAGAAAAAAAAAAAAAAGGAACTACATACTGTATTTCCAGTTTACTGCAACTTCTCAGTCACAAACACTTAGGAATGTGAATTACGTGAAACTACAAGACCCCACGTGAGACTAAAAGAATTCAAACCCAAATGTTATCCCAATTAGTTGAAAGCAGCTGTCTAAACAAAGAATTTCAAATGTAACAATATTGCTGAAATGTTAAGGATTTGTGAGTTCCCAGCATGCAGTGCAGCAAGAATAAGTAATTTGTCTACTGTTATGGGATTATTGTTTTGCTGTTTGCTGACCTTTTTTTTTTTTACTTTTGGTATTGCTTTGTCTTTATTGTTATTGTAGTTATTTGCTGTGATGTTAAGAGCTCATATTTTTACATTTGTTGATTTGTCACCATTCCTGAGGTTTATGTTTCAAATGTTGAGGTCTATCTATGTACAACTTTCTAAAACATCTAAAATATCTCATATTTTATGGACCAGTTTCAACCAATTACATTTATGCTTAAATGATTATTATTAATTTTTACCATACAAAGGCTGCAAATGAGTTTTGCTAAACATCCCATGTGGGTTTGATACATATGGCATAGTAATTATGCATAAAACAACAACAACAAAAAACACTTAGTGTGCCAAAAGACATACTTGTGCTGTGGCTCTGAACAGTACCAATTAGCTCTGAAAATACCACTACATGTTTACCTGACTAATTAATACAAAGTAATATTAACCCTGCTGAAAATTAATATTATCCTTTATTTAACCATGAAGTTCCCATTTAGATAGCATCTAAGTAAACAAACACAAAAACATTACAACTTCAAGGGATAAGAAACAATTGGTTGCACTTTATTTTACAGTACGTGTACTTACCTAAGTAACACTGGTTAAGGTAACAACAGTGGTTAAGGTTAGGTTTAGGGGTAGGTTCAGGGTTAGTACCTTGTTATTACCCAGTTATTACTGTAATATGTATGTACATGGGGAACAGGACTGTAAAATAAATTGCTACCAATTTAACTAATGCCCATCAGCAAAAAAGGTGAAGGTGGTCAACCAGCAATGTCCTCCTAATTAAGTTTACTCATGTTGGGTAAGCTAGTTAAGCATCCTGGTGTACACACCAGCACCCCAACAGTCAAGGACAGTTTTGGACAGGATCCAAAAAACACAAAATATGCAGGTGGTCATTTCAGCAGGAAAGCAATAAATATTCACACACACATTCAATTTCACTGAACAAGATAGCCAGAAAGAAAAGTAGAAATACTACTGTGATTTGGCCCAGAAGAAAGAAATGGGGGTAGTATATAGTAGAGCTCTCCAACATAATAGGATGGTATTTGTTAGAAATGATTAATGTTTAAAAAGCAGCATGTTCTAAAGTAGGTCATTTCCACAGGCAGAGTGGGTGACTGCTTTAGCACAGACACACACCCTTTATTTCGTCTCATATAACTGCAGACTCTAGAGTATAGAATGAATTTAACAAAAGATGAAAGAATTGAACACCCAGAATTTTTATTCTGGTTTATAAGTTATAACCTTGAACAGTAAAATGATAGTAAGGAATATGTGAATTTTCATGTCCCCATTAAATATGCCATAAAATATTGCAATGATTTTCAATTTGTAAAATTCTGTTACAGTGGTGTTTTGAAATGAAGTTTTCTTTTTCTTTTTTTTTTAGGTAAATTCATGTTCCAGTTACACATTTTTCAGGTTGAAGGTTCAGGTTTTCAGGTTAAACCCTGTGGTGAAAATCAGGTTTTTAATGATGTTTATCTATGTGGTGTTTTTAATATGCTATGTTTACCTACCTGTTTACCTACGTCACTAACAAATAACCAATCTTGTCAATGTGTGGTGCAGGGCTTTTCCACAGTGAGCACAAGAACACCTTTAAGAAGGGACATGAAAAATCAGGTACATGTAGCAATGTAATGGGTGAATTGAATTATGCATATGAGGTATATTAGGATGTTACGATGAACTATAAGCCTTTCTCCCTATGAAGTTCAAAGTGTTTCTAAGGATGATGATTTTTAGAAGGCAGCTGTCTGACTCTGCAATGGTGAATGGGAACATGGTTTGTGTAACATAAGCAACACTTTATTAGCTGTTTGATGATGTAGTCAAGCCAAAGTCTAATCATATCAATCACCGCTGTGTCACGTTGTAGAGCAATACATAAAATGCATTACCTTTCTGATACATTGACTTGTAGACAACCCTACATAATTCACTCTTCCTCTTTTTCTGAATAAGTTTCTGGTTCAAACATATATGGCTAAATTAAACCAATATTTCCACTTGCAATTGTGTAGCGTTTGCCACAGTTGAGTAGATCAGGAAGTCAAGTATTATTAAGTGGAGGCAGGGACTAATTTGCATATTCACTGCTTATTTTCAGATCATCAGCCATCAAAGCATGGTAAACACTGGTCAAACACTGAGATTTACTCTTATTTTCACCAAACTGACTGCTCACTAAAAAAAAAAAAAACGTCACAGATCATGTTTTCAAGTCAATTCAAGTTTGAATGTGATGTGATAAAGTGGTGGGTGATTTGTTTATGTGCAGAACACACACAAAAGAAGAGGCAGTCCATCCATTCTGTTACACACAATTACGGATATTATTAGTCCACTTTCAAATAAAAATTTCCTGACAATTTACTCACCACCATGTCATCCAAGATGTCCATGTCCATCTGTCGAAAAGAAATTAATGTTTTTGATGAAAACATTCCAGGATTATTCTCCTTATAGTGGACTTCAATTGGCCCCAAACGGTAAAAATTACCGTTTCACTGCAGCTTCAAAGGGCTTTAAATGATACCAGACGAGGAATAAGGGTCTTATTTAGAGAAACGATCGGTCATTTTCTAAAAAATAATGTAAAAATGATATAAGTTTTAGCCATAAATGCTCATCTTGAACTAGCTCTCTTCTTCTTCTCTATTAGAATTCCGGCAGTGTAGACGCTGCTAAGAGTATTACTGCCCTCCACAGGTCAAAGTTTGAACTAATTTGTCATATACAATATGCTAGTGCAAGTATATAACAATTAGTTCAAACTTTGACCTGTTGAGGGCAGTAATACACTTAGCAGCGTCTACACTGCCGGAATTCTAATAGAGAAGAAGAAGAAGAGAGCTAATCAAGAGGAAAGAAGGACATGGACATCTTGGATGACATGCGGGTGAGTAAATTATCAGGAAATTTTTATTTGAAAGTGGACTAATCCTTTAAGATTTTATCAAAATTTTGAATGATGGTTCAAAATATAACAAAATTAAATTCAAGTTTATGTCTTCATACAAGTTAACTGTCAACTCCTCAAAAAGCAATGGCTTTAGCTTTAGCTCTTTGTGTCAGCCATGTTCATTTTCTTGCAGGTGTGTAAATAATTAAGCTATAAGTGTAGTTTAAGTTTGACTAGACAATATGTTCTTAAATTATAGCCCAATTATATTAATTTTTCAAAAGTTATAGTGTTTAAAAGGTACTGCAGAAAGAGGAATGACTAATATAATGAGACTATGACATGAAGCTTGAAGCATGAAGCAGAGCACACACAAGTTGATAGTCACAAGATTGCTCACAAGCACACACATCAGAGAACATCAGAGACAGCAACCAAAGTGGACCACACGGTTCTCACACTGCTACTTAGTGAAGTTCCTAAACGTAATTTAGGGAGGAGCGAGCCCATCTAATCTTCCAATCAACAGCCAGAGTATATAAGCAGCTGCTTACCTCTCTTCAGTCTCAGCTGTTTCAGCATCCCTCCACCTCCCCAAACTCCACCTTCATTTCAGGTACCTTGCCCTATGTAATCACATCCTATATTTATTCACTGGGGGGTGTATCAGAGCTCGAGTTGAAGATGCTTCATCGAGCCCCTCCTCAGTGGACAGCAAGCCAAATTGGCTAACCTAATATCCTAAAGATTATATGGGCAAACGAACTCGTTAAATTAAGGTTGAATAAGCACAATTCTCCCACTCAACTTTAGATGAAAATGCATAAAGTGCCATAACTGTGTGAGAGAGAGAGAACAGAGACTTTAAAGGTATATCTTAACTAAAGTTATACCCTTTCTAGGCATGTTCCCTGAACTATACCTTAGAAGGTTGCTTAAAGGTGCCATCGAATTGAAAATTGAATTTACCTCGGCATAGTTGAATAACAAGAGTTCAGTACATGGAAATGACGTACAGTGAGTCTCAAACTCCATTGTTTCCTCCTTCTTATATAAATCTCATTTGTTTAAAAGACCTCAGAAGAACAGGCGAATCTCAACATAACACCAACTGTTACGTAACAGTCGGGATCATTAATATGTACGACCCCAATATTTGCATATGCCAGCCCATGTTTAAGGCATTACACAAGGGCAGCCAGTATTAACGTCTGGATCTGTGCACAGCTGAATCATCAGACTAGGTAAGCAAGCAAGGACAACAGCGAAAAATGGCAGATGGAGCAATAATAACTGACATGATCCATGATATCATGATATTTTTAGTGATATTTGTAAATTGTCTTTCTAAATGTTTCGTTAGCATGTTGCTAATGTACTGTTAAATGTGGTTAAAGTTACCATCGTTTCTTACTGTATTGACGGAGACAAGAGGCGTCGTTATTTTCATTTTTAAACACTTGCAGTCTGTATAATTCATAAACACAACTTCATTCTTTATAAATCTCTCCAACAGTGTGTAATGTTTGCTTTAGCCACGGAGTACAGCCTCAAACTCATTCAGAATCAAATGTAAACATCCAAATAAATACCACACTTACGCGATTAGACATGCTGCATGACGAACACTTTGTAAAGATCCATTTTGAGGGTTATATTAGCAGTGTGAACTTTGGTTATGCAATGATAGAGTTGAGAGCTTGGGAGGGGGCGGACAGCGCCAGCAATTAAAGGGGCCGCAGCCTGAATCGGCGGATTTCTAATTATGCCTCAAAATTGTCACAGACACGCCAGGCTCCACCTCACCACAGTACCCACGCACCCAATCACCAGCATACTAATCACCGCCACCTGCATCTCATTCACTCTGCAATCACCAGCACTTCAAAACCACCACACTCACACACACTCACTGTCCGGTCTCGTTTGCAATACCTTGTGTTCATGCTTACCTTAAGGACTCCCCTTCATCATACTTACCTGCTCCAGCGATCTCCTTCATCTCCTTCGTCTCCTGGTCCCTTCGTGTGCTTACCCTTCTGTGTGTGTGAGTGTCTCCAACGTCTCCCTTCATCTCACCTCAGCTCCTGGATTAACAACCATACAAGGACAGTATTACTCTCTATTTCATCTCTCAAGAACCCGATAACAGCCATTACCACTCTGTGTTCTCATATTGTTCTAATAAACTCACCTGGATTGCTTTTATCTCTGCCTCCATGTCTATATCATAACAGAAGACCGGACCATAACAACTAACGGCATGAGTACAAACGATCCATTCCAGGAACTCGTGGACGTGCTGCGTCGAGCACTCACACCACAGCCCTCAACATCGTCATCCCACAACACGGCTGTCTCCGCACCCACCAGCACCACTCCTTCACCTGCATTCACCGCCAGTCCCATGGCCAAACCGGCGCCCTACTCTGGATCGGCGGAGGAATGCAGCGGATTCCTTCTACAATGTGAGCTGGTCCTGGAGATGCAGCCGCACCTCTACACCACAGACACGGCTAAAATAGCGTTCATTATTTCACAACTGCAAGGGAAGGCTCTGCAATGGGCAGATTCGTTATGGACCCAGAAAGGCCCAGTCGTCCAATCTTATTCGGCGTTCGTCTCCCACTTCCGGGAAGTATTCGGGAAACCTCTGACTGATTCCTCGACTGGTGAGAAACTTTATAATCTAAAGCAAAGAAACCTATCTGTTAACGAATATGCCTTGCAGTTTCGAACGCTAGCCGCCACCAGCGGATGGAACGAGCAAGCCCTCATCACCACGTTCCGTCAGGGGCTGGAACCCTCCGTGCGGCTGCATCTCGCTGCATACGAGGACTCCATGGGATTAGAACGCTTCATCCAACTCGCCATCCGCGTGGGGTCCCGTATGCAGTCGTGCATTCAAGAACACCAGGGCCAGTCATCCACCACCAACCTCCTCCGTCGGTCCGAACCCGTCAGCTCCCCAGAACCAGCCAACGAGCCTATGCAAATAGATCACTCTCGTCTCACCCCAAACGAAAGACAAAGAAGGCTGGCCCTGAATCTCTGTCTCTATTGCGGAACAATGGGGCATAATCTCTCCACATGCCCAATCCGTCCTCCTCGACCCGTGGTGAGTGCAATATTTCCCTCCATTCAGAAAATGAAACCACTCACTACAACTGTAACCCTTACTGCTGCTAACATCTCTGTTCCAGTGGTGGCGCTCCTTGATTCAGGGTCAGCCGGAAACTTCATCTCAGGCACCCTCTGTAGACAACTCAACCTTAAGATCTCTCCTTCACCGACGAGCTATCAAATCCACTCCATCACGGGCAAACCCCTAAGCCGCAGACACATCCGTCACTGCGTGGGTCCACTTCAACTCAGCATCGGTATCCTGCACACTGAACACATCCATTTGCTGGTTCTGGAGGAATCCACCGCTGACGTGGTTCTAGGGCGCCCGTGGCTGGAACAACACAACCCCAACATCTCCTGGCGCACGGGCGAAGTCCTGAAGTGGGGCGATCACTGCTTCCCAGACTGCTTCCCAGCGCTTCCTGTTCCAAAACCTCCACTCTCCAAGTCTCTTCTCGTTAATGCCACGTCCATCGAGAGCCCTGTTGAGAAGCGCTCCGTGGATGTTCCCCCTGACTACGCCCCCTTCAGCGACGTTTTCTGCCCGCAACGCGCCTCCAAGCTTCCTTCACACCGGCCATGGGACTGCGCCATTGATCTGCTGCCGGGTGAACCAGTGCCCAGGGGACGCATATACCCCCTGTCCATACCGGAGGAGAAGGCCATGGAGGAATACATCAAGGAGGCACTCGAACAAGGTTACATCCGCCCGTCTACTTCCCCTGCTGCTTCAAGCTTCTTCTTCGTGGCAAAGAAGGACGGAGGCTTGAGGCCCTGCATCGATTACCGTGCACTCAACAAGATCACCATAAAGTTCCGCTATCCACTTCCCCTCGTCCCAGCGGCCCTGGAACATCTCCGCGGTGCCACTGTGTTCACCAAGTTGGACCTCCGCAGCGCGTATAACCTCATCCGGATACGTGAGGGGGACGAGTGGAAGACCGCCTTCGTCACGCCCACTGGACACTACGAGTACCTCGTGATGCCGTATGGCCTGGTCAACGCCCCCTCCGTATTCCAGGATTTCATCCACGAGGTGCTCCGGGAGTTTCTCCATAAGTCCGTTCTGGTTTATATAGATGACATCCTCATCTACTCCCGGAGCTTGGCCGAACATCGCCACCACGTTGCGGAGGTCCTCCAGCGCTTACGGCAGTTCATAGTAGAGGTGGACGCATCTACCACCGGAGTGGGATCGGTCCTTTCACAGCAGCAGGGGACACCAAGTAGACTCCATCCATGCGCCTTCTTCTCCCGCAAGCTCAACCCGGCGGAGGTCAACTACGACATCGGTGACCGCGAACTCCTGGCCGTCAAGCTTGCCCTTGAGGAGTGGAGGCATTGGTTGGAGGGAGCTACTCACCCATTTCAAGTCCTCACTGATCACAAGAACCTCGAATATCTGAAGGCCGCAAAGAGACTCAACCCTCGCCAAGCTCGCTGGGCTATGTTCTTCTCTAGATTCAACTTCTCCATCTCCTACCGTCCTGGTTCTAAGAATACGAAGGCTGATGCCTTATCTCGCCTCTATGCTCCTGAGGAAAAGCCCAAAAAACCTGATACTATTCTGCCGGAATCCATCTTCGTGAGCCCTATCCAGTGGTCCGAAGAAACCATTCCCTCCGCCAATGCCTCCACACGCACTCCGCCGGGTTGCCCACCGGGCTTGCAGTACATCACACGGACACGTCGCACTCCACTCCTGCACAACGTTCACTCTTCACTTGGCACTGGTCACCCGGGGGTCAAGGAGACCCTCTCGTTGCTCAAACAACGCTTCTGGTGGCCCAATATGGCCAACGACGTCAGGAGGTACGTGCAGGGCTGCAGGGAGTGCGCCATCTCCAAGAGCCCACGCCATCTTCCCACCGGCAAGCTCTTTCCTCTGCCCGTTCCTGAGAGACCCTGGTCCCACCTGGGAGTGGACTTCGTCACCGACCTCCCCGAGTCTGACGGTCACACGTGCATCCTGGTGGTAGTAGACCGCTTCTCAAAGTCCTGCCGATTAATACCCCTGGAGGGTCTACCTACCGCCATGGCCACCGCAGAACTAATGTTTAATCATGTCTTTCGCTATTATGGATTACCTGAAGACATCGTCTCCGACAGAGGACCCCAGTTTATCTCCCACGTCTGGAAAGCCTTCTTCTCCCTCCTGGGTGTGACCGTCAGCCTATCGTCTGGATACCATCCTCAGTCGAACGGGCAGACGGAACGGAAGATCCAGGAGATCGGCCGCTTCCTGCGTACCTTCTGTCACGGCCACCAGAACTCCTGGAACCAGTACCTGGGTTGGGCCGAGTACGCACAGAACTCCCTCCGCCAAGCCTCAACTGGACTAACACCCTTCCAGTGCGTACTCGGCTACCAACCCCCGATGTTCCCCTGGGACGGGGAACCCTCCGACGTTCCGGCAGTCGACTACTGGTTCCGGGAGAGCGAGAGGGTGTGGGACTCAGCTCACCACCAGCTGCAGAGAGCCCTGCGCAGACGCAAGATGGCAGCCGACCTTCGTCGCTCCGAGGCCCCTGACTACCAGCCGGGGCAGAAGGTCTGGCTGTCCACCCGGGACATCAGGATGCGTCTGCCCTGCAAGAAGCTGAGTCCCCGCTTCATTGGCCCATTCACCATCCTTCGGCAGATCAACCCCGTCACCTATCGTCTCCAACTCCCGGCACAGTATAGCAGAATTCACCCTACATATAACAAAAATAGGCAGTTAAAAAAATTAATTTAAAAAAATCTATGGGGTATTTTGAGCTGAAACTTCAGACACATTCAGGGGACACCTTAGACTTATATAACATCTTGTGAAAAAACATTCAATGGCACCTTTAAGGTATATCTTCTCAAGTGTGACGTTACCAGGTGCTGTCCATGGCAGCGGTGCTGAAATTGTTGACATCGATGGCACAAGAATCGATAATTCACTCTATGCAGGGGCAGCTTCACAACGTTATGCGAGTAAGCGGAGGTCTTTATAAAAGAAGCACTTCAGAAGTTAAAATTGCATTTATAGGACTCATGGGATCTTATAAAAATAATCCAAATTACAAAATAAATCTATATTGTAATTTATCTATATTCTGGGAGCTCTATATTCTAGCTGAACCCCCAGCATGAGTTTAAGGCTACAGTTATTTTAGAACATTATTTTAGAACGTATTAATTCCTTGGAGATGCTTCATGCAGCTGACCGTAATGTAGGTATCACATTTATTTCCTTTTTTATTCAAAATATTCACAAACTTGTTCACTATATCATGAATTATATGAAATATTCCGATTGTAAAATATGTTTTGTCACGTGATGAGTTTGCACCACAATTCAGAGCTGTCGGATTTATGAAATTTTCCCAGAAATACATAAAAGTAGGTGGCCGGTGAACTGGGAGAAGAATAGAGTAAACTTTATTGTTTCATACAAAATGTGTATCTGATATGAAAAAAAAAAAAAAACACTTTGTCAATTTATATAATTGAAAAGATTATTATTGCAGCTTCCATAGACATCAGTGTATGGAATTTGAATTTAACAAACTATAAATGTCTTTTTTTGTATGGCCTAGTGCTTCATTCAAATGTCTATTCAAATGTCTGAAACCTAAAATAAACCTGATGTGGTTGAAAACACTGAATAGTTGTGATATATGACAAGTGCTGAGCACCACTGTATCTGGCTCAACACCAAAGCACATTTGAATTTAGCAGTGACTCACTGAACATTCTAATCACACCGGTGTGATTGTACGTGTCAAAAGGTTAAAATGAACCCCGTTCGTTTCAGGGGTGGAGGGGGTACAAATCGAAACTGAGGGGGCTGCGCCTCCTTTTGCCTCTCATGGCGCGGAGCCTGAGTGGGACCAACAAGATCTAAAAGCGGCTGAATTTGCTGTGGCAGGCAAATTTATTTTTTTTAGAATTGCAGCTTCTGACACGGTAGCCAGGGGACTTAAGTTTTCACAGATGAAATAGTGCACATACACTAAATGACGCTGTGTTTGATTTAGCACAACAATTATTTCTGCCATAGTTTTACCAAACTCCTCAGTATTAATAAAAACAGATTAGACAACACACAAAATTACAATTCATAACTTTTTACAATTTGGCAAATTAGTGGCTCATTTGTGCGATCTCATCTGTATGTTTTCATACATTCTGCTTATGCCCCACTGACAGTTAGGGGTGGATTTTCAGTGTAGAGCTATTCATTTGTCCTGGATGATTAATTAATTAATGATGGACCATTATTCTAAAGTGTTACAATTGCAATATTAATTTTATGTTGTTGTGTTTATATTCTCTTTGTTTGTGCTGCACTTGAGGCAGCAGAAATGTGCTTTATATATATAAAAACACTAAACTAAACTGAACTAAACATTTCCTAAAGAAAAGAAAATGTGAGTAGTGTTTGTCCAAAACCGCCATCACAATGTCAGTGTGTGGTGTGTGACTGCCAGGGTGTTGCTACAGTGTGTGGTTGCAAGGGTATTCTGGGTGGTTGCTAGGTGCTTGCTTACTCACCCAAGTTAAAAGAGCCCACCACTTGCTGACAGTTGTATTTTCTCTCTAGTCTCTGTTGTTCTCATTCACACACAAACATGCATGTCATTCCAAAGTGCAGTGATCAGTATTCTGTCACCTCACTTAATCAAGTGGAAGTTTGAAAAGGCCATGGCAGTGTAAAAGTAAATCCATGCCAAGTGATGGACCTCTCTGTGCTGTGAACCGTATTTCTGCATGGCAGCACACAATAAGTCATTTGCCCTCCTTCTCTATTGAGTCCAATAAAAGCATTTATTTCAGAACCTACCGGGCCACATTCATACTATAAGATATTGGTAAAACATCATTCTGAAATAATGCTAATAGTATAGTTTGCCTAACTTAAAATCAACCAGTTAGCTTAGTTTATATTCTGTTTTTAACAAATGTTTTCATTTGTCACACTTCTGACATGGCTAGATCAGAATATACAAGGTCCAAGATCCCAAGCAAATTGAACACTGATTCAAAACAATTACAGTACTAAACAATATAATTTCTTACAGTAGCATGGTTAAAGACAACTTTATAAGGTGAATTCCCAATAAAAACAAGAGCAGTAAGTTACTTTGATATCAGCATGCATTCATTTCACTGTAAATTTCTGTCTATAGTAATTTATTGTAAAATAATCCTCTTCAATCCTGTACATTTCTGGCAAATTTTACAGTGCTTAAAATGCGTAAAATGTCACTGATTACATTTTACTGGTGTATATTAAGATTAGCTAAATAAACAGGCTTATCTGAATGTGGAAGTAAGCAGAAAATTGTTTCCATACCATATGTTGTTGACAAAATCTACAGTATTTTGGTTCATCTGTCACTTAAGATGCACACATTGAAAGTTTGTGTGATGCCCAGACTACATTTTATGAAAATTAAAACATGGTTTTTGATGACCATAATGTTTTTTGTGTGTTGTTATTGTGACAGAATATATTTAAAAAATTGTATTGCTGACTGCCCCTTGCAATCTTTAAAGCCTTAATGAATATATTTATATTATCATGTGCAAGAAATACATCATACTAATTATGATATTACAAAGACATGGGAAAGAGTTTGGGAAAGAAATAAGTCTCTTATGCTCACCAAGGCTGCATTTATTTGTTAAAAAATACAGTAATATTGTGAAACAGTATTACAATTTAAAATAACTGTTTTCTATTTGAATATTTTAAACTGTAATTTATTCCTGTGATGGCAAAGCTGAATTTATAGCATCATTACTCCATGATCCTTCAGAAATCATTCTAATTTTGAATTTTGAATTTTGATTTGAATGAATGCAGGCGTGTTAAGGGTTATTTTGTTATATTATGTATTGTCTAAATCCAATACAGATGGGAAAATTCTGTCCAGGAAGCTAATGAACAAGGACAGTGGATGTAAACTCTGGTTTGGCGAATCCTACTTGCTACTTTTAACAATGTACTTGCTCTGTGGGAAGTAGTACGGTTTTAATTGACCATGTTGGACTGCCAACAATCATTTGCTTCTCTTTTGGTTGCTTCCAAAACGAAGGCAGAGGAAAATGGAAATGGAGAGGAAATGCTTTCAACCAATAAACAGACACAGCAGAAAGTAGGCCTACCTTTCTCCAACAGGCTAATGCAGTTTGATGTGAAGTAACTTTTATCTGAGGTTTCTATTGAATCTCACACATCAGAACTCTGCTGTCTTCTGCCATTGTCCTCTGGGAATGAAACAGTGATACATACCGTACCAATCCCTATCTGTTTCTGTCTCAAGAGTCCCTCTCACATTGACAGCACAGAGACAAGACAAGAGAGATGCTCTGTAGACCCAGAAGAGGTATTTAAAACGTCCCTGATGGATACTTCTCAGTTGTGTGGCCACCAGTGCTGACAGGAGATGAAACTGGAGTGCTGCAGTTACCAGTTATTTTTGAAACATGCTAAAAAAATGCATCCAGAAATGAAAAGACTCATTTATTCATACTCATCTACTATTTAATTATGTATATATATATATATATATAGCTATATAATTATAGTATATTGCATAGTTATTGCATAATTTGTATCAGCGATTGTTTTTAATACAGTGCTTAGCGTAAATGAGTACACACCCTTTTAAGAAGTCACATTTTAAACAATATAATGAACAAAAAAACAATTTCCAAAATGTTGACAAGACTAAGTTTTATATAACATCTGTTTAACTTATAACATGAAAGTAAGGTTAATAATATAACTTAGTGAACAAAATTTTCAGCTTTACTCAAATTAGGGTGATGCAAAAATGAGTACACCCCACCGAAAGTCTCTGGAGCAAAGCGAAATTTTAGACTACAAATGTCTAATTTAACAAGAATTCAAGCACATGTGAGTCTAATTATTCGTTACACAGGTGTCCAGCAGACAGTTGACTATAAAAGGGCGTTAAAACCACTTCCCATTTCATGCTGTCAGCAATGGCACCACATGGAAGAGAAATGTCACAAGACCTGAGAAAGAAAATAATTTCTTTACACCAGAAAGGTGAAGGCTACAAGAAGATCAGCAAAGCTTTACTTATCAGTCAGAATACTGTAGCAAAAGTGGTACAAAAATAAGATGGAACTGCAACCATCTCACAGTGACGTCCAGGTCATCCACGGAAGTTAACACCTTGACAGGAGCGTCTTCTGATGAGAAGGGTTGAAGAAAATCGGCATGCAAGTTCACTGCAGTTATCTAAAAAAGTAGAAAGCCAAACTGGGGTGACTATTTCCCATGACACAATATGGTGTACACTGCAGAGGAATGACATGCATGGGTGTTGTCCACCAAAGAAGCCTCTCCTACACCCCAGGCACAAAAAAGCCCACCTAGAGTTTGCTCATGCTGACAAAAGATGAAGACTACTGGGACTCTATACTCTGGAGTGACGAGACCAAGATAAATGTTTTTGAAACTAATGGCTTCAAAACTGTATGGCTTTGCAAAGGTGAGGAATACAAAGAAAAATGCATGGTGCCTACAGTGAAACATGGTGGTGGCAGTGTCCTTATGTGGGACTGCATGAGTGCTTCTGGTGTCGGGGAGCTGCATTTCATTGATGGCATCATGAATTCACAGATGTACTGCTCTATACTGAAAGAGAAGTTGCTACCATCACTCCGTGCCCTTGGTTGTTGTGCACTTTTCCAACATGACAATAATCCTAAACACACATCTAAGGCCACTGTTGGATTTCTGAAGAAGAACGGGGTGAAAGTGATTCAGTGGCTCCTGATCTGAACCCAATCGAACACCTATGAGGAATTCTGAAGAGACAAGTTGAGCATCACTCTCCATCCAGCATCCAGTGTCTAAAAGCGGTCATTCTTGAAGAATGGAAAAAGATAGATGTTGCAAAATGTCGCCAATGTCACGATCACCGTCGGCCCCTGTCAAGTTTCGGACTACATTTCCCATCATCCCCCCTGCCGGTCACATGCTCACACTCCTCTCCAATCATCATCTGCCACATCCACCCTTGCACACCACACTGATCACCACACCCAGCTGCAGCTCATTTACAGGACTATAAAGGACTGTCACATACACCACCTCACCGCGAAGTCTTGATTACCTTGTGTGTCATTTCCGAGCGTTTATATCCTGTTTACCTGTTGTTACTGTTCCTGCCTGTTACCCGTTCTTGACCCGTTGCTGCCTGTCCTGACCCTTGCCTGATATACTGTTCTGTGAATGATATCTGCCTGTCCTGACCATTGCCTGTTTCCTGATTACGATTCTGCCTGTCCCTTGCTGTTCTCGTCTGATCCTGATTGACCCTGCCTGTATGACTACGACATTCTTAATAAAGCTGCAAATCTTACCATGAGTCTGCATTCGTTACAGAAGACGTCGCCACCACCAAGATCCAGCAGCTTTCCCGGAGGACCTTTACACGGTATGGACATTACGCAATTGTTATTGTGGAGCTCGCAGGGCACACGCTCATTAGAGGAATATGTGAAGGAATACTTGGACATTGCTTACCTCTCTGATCTTCCTGACTGTGCACTGATTGACTTTTTTTGTGATGGCGTCAACCAACCTCTCCAGACTAAATTAAGACGAGAGGGACCGCGTTGTTCACTTAGCAGCTTTATGGACTTTGCTTTGTTATCTGTTGGTTCTCTGTTTACTGTGGGGGTTGTGGAGGAATGCGACACCGTGGTAGAACACGTAATGGCCGCCGCGCCAAAGGACATACACAAAATGGTGGCTACCACCATAACAGCACTGAGCCATGTCACCGCTGATCGCCCAGAGTCAAGTCACGTCTTCGTTGATCGCCCAGAGTCAAGTTATGTATCTGCTGATCACCCAGAGCATCACCACGTCCCAGCTGAGCGCCCAGAATCACGGCACGCCTCTGAATCTGTCGGAGTACGGAGAGGATTACTTTCCAGTGTGGCTGATCCACCGCTGATTTCAGCATGAGTGGCTGGCATTCCCAAGCATCAGTCGGACGCTTCGCACTCCAGCCCGCCGGCCGCTACGCTCTCAAGCCAGCCGGCCGCTTCGCACTCAAGCCAGCCGGCCGCTTCGCACTCAAGCCAGTCGGCCGCTTCGCTCTCAAGCCTGCCGGACGCTTCGCACGCAAGTTCGCCGGTTGCTATGGACTCCGGCACCCTGGATGCCCTGGACAAGATGGCTGCTTTGCCAGTGCCCACGGGCAAGATGGCAGTTCCTGCAGTGCTCAAGGATGTGGGGGGCGTTCCAGCCATTGAGTCCGCTCCAGAACCCGCTTCAGCCAGTGAGTCCGCTCCAGAATCCGCTCCAGCCAGTGAGTCTGCTCCAGACCCGCATGCGCTTCCTGTCAGTCCTGTCATGGCCAGAAGGACTGTATTCGCGTTCTATGCTCTGGCTGTTTTGCGGGCCTGGAGAATGCACTTAGGCTCCTTTGACCATGGACCAGTCTGCCCGAGCCCGCTGCCGTCCTGGAGCAGCCCGCTCTCCCTGACACGGCCACGGAGGCCGTCACCGAGCTGCCCGCTCTCCCTGATACGGCCACAGAGCACCCTTGGTCATCAAATTATGGCAAAATGTTTTAACCTATTAAGAGCACTATCTCTTGAAGAGCGCATATTGTTTGTCTATATAAAATAGTTTCTCGCAAAAAGTACAATAACCTTTATTAAAGTTACTTTTAAAAAAGCTGTTCACTCTGTTTGGAAGACAAACTCTAAAATGGGGCACAAAGTGTAACCTGGCAAATTTTGTGAGCAGGATGAATGACATGACATGAAATGCGGAATTTCATGACTGAATGATTTACACTTTGATGCATTTCATACACAGGTAACTGTCTTTAAACCTATAATCTCTGAAATCCCCTTTTAACAGGATAGTTCACCCAAAAATGAAAAATTCTGTCATCATTTACTCACCCTCAGGTTGTTCCAAACCTGTATGAATTTCGTTGTTCTGCTGAACACAAAGGAACATATTTTGAAGAATATGGGAAACTAAACAGTTCTGAGGAACCACTGACTTCCATAGTATTTTCTTTTCTAAGATAGAAGTGAATGGTGCCCCAAGGTGTCCTGGTTACAAACTTTCTTCAAAATATCTTCCTTTGTGTTCAGCAGAACAAAGAAATGAATACAGGTTTGGAACAACTTGAGGGTTTGTAAATGATTACAGAATTTTCATTGTTGAGTGAACTATCCCTTTAAAGCGATATTTCAGCTACAAATTATATTCATCATTGACTCACTCTCATGTTATTCCAAACCTTTGTAACTCTCTTTCCTCTGTGGGACTTAAGAGGATAATTTGAGAAATATATATAACTATAGATATTTTGTCCATACATTGGAAGTCAATAATAAACTAAACTGTTTGGTTACCAGCATTCTTCAAAATATCTTCTTTTGTGTTCCACAGAAGAAAGAAAGTCATACAAGTTTGGATCAACATGAGGGTAAATGATGACACAATTTAAATTTTTGGGTGGACTCTCTCTAAAGTCTTTATTGTTAGTACAAATATCTCACTTTCTCTCTCTCTTGCTACACATTCTTACAAAAAGATCCCTGTGATTGAACCAAATACAAGATAGAGTGTGTGTGTGTGTGTGTGTGTGTGTGTGTGTGTGTGTGTGTGTGTGTGTGTGTGTGTGTGTGTGTGTGTGTGTGTGTGTGTGTGTGTGTGTGTGTGTGTGTGTGTGTGTGTAAGATAGAATATATGATGCATGTCCTTGGATCATTTGTCTATCACAGCATTTCAGCATGAGCATCATCTCCAATTACAGCCCTATACATGACTGTTACCATGGCAACTACAACAAAGGAGTTGTTAAAATTTTGAGCGAGGACACAAATACAAATGAACATGAGATGTTAACTCATTAGGACCAATGTAGACGTCAATAGCTTTCCCTGAAACTGACACAACAAAAACGGCAATCAATGGCCAATTAAGAGGCAGATGTGATGAAATTCTGCTTCTGCACAAGAAACAGCATACTTAAAGTTCTACAACTTGTTGGAATAATAAAGTCTATGCTAGTGAAGAAGGCCCCAATATACTTCAAGTGAAATCAAGGAACGAACTGGTAATGTCTTTTCAAACAAAATGAGGCCAAAACAAAGTTCGTTTGGAGATCCTGAGTGCAAAGCAGCCTGCCAAAACAAACTTTCTGGAAAAGTTTGCTCCAGGTGGTAAACACCTTCAAATTACCATTGGTCTGTGTTGATTACATAATAGATAGCTGTGGCTCTGAGGCTCAGCCTTCTTTGACTTGGAAACCTTCTCTGATTTATTTCTTCTGTTCAGTCAGTCAATTGGATTCGACAATGGTAAATCTCAACTGTTTAACTCTAGGGGAGTTGGAAAATGAGCCTATTTTCAAAAAAAGTGGAGTGTTCCTTTAAGCAACATATAAATTTATTAATGTCACTGCATTAGACCAGTGGATCTCAGCCTTTTTGACTTCAAGGCCCACCCTTTGTTCACAACAATATTTGAAGGCCCCTTGCCCCAACTCACAAATTTATTCCCACTAAAATAATTTAAAGTTTGGCATACCTAGAAAGATGTATATACCTTATGAAAAAAAAAAAAAAAAGCTAAGAAATATTTAGATTTTTAGTTGTTTCAGCTAATTTTTATTCTAGTTTTGTCTTATTTTAAATAATTTTAAATCATCTTGAGCCCCCCCCTAGTTTGTTGAAGTTTGCTTGTGGGCCGCAGTCCCCTGGTTGAGAACCACTGCAATAGACAGTAAAATATCAAAGCAAGTGCTGTTTCTTTTAAATGTCAAAGATCAAACAGGCAGTGTTTTGTTTATGAAGGTTCCAGGTTTTAGACAGGCTTCCAAGGAATCATAACATCATGTCTAATGATCTATAACTATTTTAAGTGAGCTTTAAAAATAACCAAGCATCTAACCTCTGAAATAGTCAAGCTATTAAACTTATGAAAATCTTGTTATTAATAGCCAAAAAATGTATAGCTTTGAAATGGAAAGCAGACTTCGATGTGCCAATTGGACTGTGGTTGTCGGAGGTTTGCATCTGTGTACCTTTGGAGAAGATCACATATTCAGCGAGGGGCAGGGGTGATCTATTTTATAAAATCTGGAAACCCCTTTTTGAATTATATAAATATAGTGCCACATGACTTGATTTGATAGTTGTTGCTTTTTTAACTGTTTTACATGTATCTCTTTTATTTATTTATTTATTTTTGTGAAATAAAAATATGTTTTGTCAGATGTTCGTTGTTGTTATATTTGAAAAAAGCTAAATAAAATTTTCAAAAAAAAAAACAAGCAAATATGACTTTAATTTTATTTTTATAATTTTGCCTGAAATATTTAATTAATGTATAAAGTCATGTTTAAATAATGTATAAAAATAAATAATAAATAAATAAAAGTGACATTTATAAATACTTAAAACACAATATTCCACTTTATACTCCCAGTGAAGAGAGATATTTTATAGGTTGGATCCACTTTGTTTTGATATTTTATTGCAAATACAGTGGAATTCCTACATTTTTAAGTGTGCTTAAAGGGACGGTGACACTTTTCTTTCCATTGACTTCCATGCGTGTACAAATGCTGAAGACCGTAAATACAAGCTCATTTAAATTTTGCATTTTGCTCCATTCCAAAGTTCAAGTTTGGTGAACTCTGACCTCATAGCTAAATAACACAATCTTTAAAGTTGCAGGTTTGCAGCTGTAGCTGTATTTGTATGTGTTTATATTTTTAACTTATTATTTGATATACACCGATCAAGCATAACATTATGACCACCTTCCTAATATTGTGTTGGTCCCCCTTTTGCTGCCAAAACAGCCCTGACCCGTCGAGGAATGGACTCCACTAGACCCTGAAGGTGTGCTGTGGTATCTGGACCAAGATGTTAGCAGCAGATCCTTTAAGTCCTGTAAGATGTGAGAGAGGCCTCCATGGATTGTACTTGTTTGTTCAGTAAATCCCACAGATGTTTGATTGGATTGAGATCTGGGGAATTTGGAGGCTAAATCAACACCTCAAACTCATTGTTGTGCTCCTCAAACCATTCCTGAACCATTTTTGCTTTGTGACAGGGCGCATTATCCTGCTGAAAGAGGCCACAGCCACCAGGGAATACAGTTTCCATGGAAGGGTGTACATGGTCTGCAATAATGCTAAGGTTGGTGGTACGTGTCAAAGTAACATCCACATGGATGGCAGGACCCAAGGATTCCCAGCAGAACATTGCCCAAAGCTTCACACTGCATCTGCCAGGTTGCCTTCTTCCCATAGTGCATCCTGGTGTCATGTGTTCCCCAGGTAAGTGACGCACATGCGCCTGGCCATCATCCACGTGATGTAAAAGAAAATGTGAGTCATCAGACCAGGCCACCTTCTTCCATTGCTCCGTGGTTTAGTTCTGATGCTCACATGCCCACTGTTGGTGCTTTCGGCGGTGGATGTGGGTCAGCATGGGCACCCTGACTGGTCTGCGGCTATGCAGCCCCATACGCAATAAACTGTGATGCACTGTGTATTCTGACACCTTTCTATCAGAACCAGCATTAACTTCTTGAGCAATTTGAGCTACAGTAGCTCGTCTGTTGGATCAGACCACACAGGCCAGCCTTCGCTCCCCACGTGCATCAATGAGTCTTGGCCACCCATGACCCTGTCGCCGGTTCACCACTGTTCCTTCCTTGGACCACTTTTGATAGATACTGACCACTGCAGACACCCCACAAGAGCTGCAGTTTTGGAGATGCTCTGACCCAGTCGTCTAGCCATCACAATTTGGCTCGCTCAAATCCTTACACTTTCCCATTTTTCCTGCTTCTAACACATCAAATTTCTGCCTAATATATCCCACCCACTAACAAGTGCCGTGATGAAGAGATCAACAGTGTTATTCACTTCACCTGTCAGTGCTCCTAATGTTATGCCTGATTGGTGTACACTGAATTTATGTTTCAAAAAATATGTAGTAGATTGTGACTTCAGATCACGAATATTGCAGTGTCCAAAGAAATTTTGCATTGAAAGTCTAGTGTGATCGTTCCTTAAACTGTGGCCACTATACATTCTTGAATTACAGAGTTATAAAGGAGGGTATCAGAAAAATTCGAAAGCTTTTACAAATTTTGTCACGAAACATAATGCATACACCATTTCACAGCAAGATCCATTAGCTTCAGAGTTCAGTTCTGGCAAGTTGTTGAGGGGAATTAGATGTGAATAGAGCAAAAACTTGAGATCCTACTTTCGTCGGTGAGGTAGGCGAGAAAGGTTGACTCACATCTACCCGAGGGAGCGCACAAATCTATTGGGTGTGTCAGATGAGAAAAAAGAGACAGGAAAACCCAAGACAGCACTTGTCAGTTTGTGCCTTTGAAACTAAAATGAACACGGATGAGATAAAAGAGCCAAGACACGGGTCAAAAAGCAGAAATGCTTTCAAAAGCAAGAGGAGGCAAAAGATCCTGAAGAATCGGTAATATATTCATATTATTCACAGGAAGGCGGAAAGTTGGAGGCAGACTGTTGCGTAATACTCAAAGGCAGTCAGGAAAGGCAGGTCGGGGGAAGCAATGAGAAAATAGCGAACAATTATTCTGAAGGGAAATATCTTAAATGAATTTGACCACTGACTCATATTCGAAGATGTACAATTTCCCGAGAGCGGAGGTCACAGGGGTTCAATGAAATTCACAGAAGCAATTTGCACCATGGATTGTTTTACATATATATTAGTATGCAAAGCTCTTGAGGTGAAATTAATTCACAAAACAATTTTAAACACATTTAATATTAAACTCTTTTATGCCTACGCACAAGCCGAACACCTGTTTTTTAATTGAACCACTAGAGATAAGTACATTAAACAGATAATAATTGTTCATTGAACTGAGTACAGAAAACAAGCACCTTCTAAACATAAGTAACACTGTGCTACAGTACTGACAAAGAACACAGTGTTCAGTAAATAACCTTTTGGAGTTGACTTTCCCTGACAGTGCAGTATTTCTGACTCGCCTCGCACCTATAAGTGATGTTACGTAACATAGATGTGGGAATCTGAAATTCAAATCAGGCTCTATTCAGACTGTTTCATTGAGAAGCAGGAGGTCAGCGTGTGCCAACTGCCTACGAGTCATTTGGCAGCTCCTGCTGTCATCTCATCAGTGAGCGCATGACCATATGTGATGCCTCCAACACTCCACTATGTGTTAGTACATCACAGGCATTGGACCATATTTCCCTCTTTCTTTTATAGTATCCGGTGAACAAACACAGATGGGCACATACAAAAGGCACAATATAATGCAGCTAAAGCGGTGCCATTATGATTGTTGCTTGTCATTTTTAATAATAAATACAATATTGACGTACAGGCCAATCCAGACTGTACAACATCAATGGTATTATGTCAACTGTTTTCAGCACTGATAAAAAAATAATTGTTTCTTGAGCAGCAAATCATCATATTAGAATGATTTCTGAAGGATCATGTGACACTGAAGACTGGAGTAATGATGCTGAAAATTTAGCTTTGACATTATGGGAATAAACTACATTTTAAAATGTATTCAAATAAACAAAAACAGTCATGTTAAACTGTAAAAATATTTTACAATGTTACTGTATTTTTGATCAAATAAATGCAGCCTTGATGAGCATAAGAGACATTCAAAATCATTTTAAAAAAAATGTTACAGAGCCTAAACCTTTGAATGATACTATGTTGCATATAGACAAGCTATTTTCTTTCACACATACACGTGTAATCAATGATGCTTCACTAAGAGAAGCCCCTCTTGGCTACTGTTGGTAATTTTTTTGGGTTGAATTATGAAAACATTTTTTTTCTTCAAACCACAAACCACTAAATTATGCATTAACATCACGTGACTTAGGCGGAAGTACAGAGAAAGTGTTTACAAAGCGAACGTGCAAAGACTAAAAGCCCTGATATACTTCAAACAAAGTTCTTTTCCGTTCTTCGTAAACAAAGTTTGGAATACGTAACCAGCGATATACTGTAAAGTTTACTGTAAACGAACATCTGACGCCGCCCACACTGCTGAGACCGGCGTTTAGATGAATATGTAAATATGTGCTGTACACTTTCTTCTCAGTAATGAAATAAACACAACAAAAATGAGAAAATAGTAAGCATTTTTTTATATAAAGCATAAGAAAGCGTCTGTTCATAACAACTTCTCTGTTCATAACAACATGGGTATGTTAGCACGAGCTCTGCAAAGTAGCACTCCAGTCACGTCTTCATATAGCACTTTATTCAATAGATTGCTTAAAATCAAGCAGCTTTACAGTATCAAACATGAAAAACAGTGTCAAACTTCGTTTTGGCCTTGTTTTGTTCGAAATGATGTCACATCAGTTCGTTCTTCAATTTAGTCTGAAGTATATGGGGGCCTTAAGTCAAACGGCCTTTACAAAAAAAGGTAAAACAATGATGTTGGACAATTTTTAAGTTGGAGGAGAAAATGAGACGGAGATTTTCGCCCTACCGCGGTACTTCCACCTATGTTACGCATGACCTTTCCAACGTGATTACGCAATGCGTAGTGTATCGTAGAGCTAGTGCAAGATGAGAATTTATGGTTAAAAAGTACATACTTTTTTTTTTTTTTTTTTTTAATTACCAATCGTTTCGCAAGATAAGACCCTTTTTCCCTTGTCTGGGATCAACTTTTGAAGCTGCATTGAAACTGCAGTTTGGACCTTCAACTCGTTGGTAACTGTTGAAATCATATATAGAGAAAAATCCTGGAATGTTTTATTAATTTCTTTTCGACTGATGAAAGAAAGACAAACATCTTAGATGACATGGGGGTGAGTAAATTATCAGTTAATTTTAATTCTAATCCTTTAAGGAATTTAGCTAAGATGTTAAGCAATATAATGACTTCTATTAGAAAAAAAAGCAAGTTTAAATGTAAAAAAATTAATAACACAATGATTCATGGAGTATGTTTTACAAGAAAATAATATTTCAGTCTTTCAAAATTTCACATTTAAATTCAATGTTACTTGCCATTTCTTTTAATGATTTGTTAAATTTCCTAGCAATTTCTGAGTGAAAATGGTTTCAAAATAAATCCTATACCAATATTTTTTAAAGTGTGGACTAAGCAACGGTAGTCCTTTCACTCGATGTGCCGAGTGAATTAGAGTCCCAGTTCTCCCAACAAACCCAGACAGGACTGACATATCAGCTCAGTGAACAAATGTTGCTTCTACATTATTTACACAAAGGTCAGATTACCAATACGGTAACCTCATGGGTACGACTTTACTCAGTTTTATCTTTTGCTGAAGTGACAAATTATCACGGCACAGCGACCAAAGTGGTCATCTCCTCTCGTTCTCCTCAAGAAAGCTTTTTAGCCACTGACTAACCTTCCTATCAAAAGGAATTGTGATTTTACAGCGTCCTGCCTGAAGCTGAAATAGTGCCAATCTCGTCCTAATGCAGCAAGGAGGATGCGTAAGTAAGAGGAAATTGCGTGTCATCTCCAACAAATTTCCCCTGGATGGGAAGTACAGAACGCATAAGGAAGGATCACTGCAGGGGTTCATCCTGCTGCAGTCGGCATCTACATGCACTGCAGTGTTTAAACGCAGGACACCTGGAGGATTGCTATACAGCACAGCTTGTGTGTCCCTTGTTTCAAACTGACCGTAAAAATAATGACAAAGAGCCATCTGGGTGAGAACAGACATGAGATACCGAACATTATGTAGATGCAGATGAGTTTTGCATGATGCTGGAAAAAAGACGACATTATACGGGGGAAAAAAAAACTTCTGGACGTAGTCAAAAACGCATGTGACCACGTCGTAAGTATTAATGAGTTATGAACAACACAGAAGTCCCACGTACTCACCTGTAAATAAACCACTGCATTAAAACAAGGAGATAGAGTCAGCAAGAAGGCTATAGTTATCCATTTATTCCTGTGAGGGAAACAAACAACCTTCAAATAAAGCCAAAAAGAATTTGGAATATTTAAAAGCCATAAATATTCCTATTAGTGAGTGAATTTTCAGCATCATTACTCCAGTCTTAAGTGTCACATGATCCTTCAGAAATCATTCTAATATGCTGATTTCAATGTACTTTTGGCCTACTGTTTTATAAATACTGTGAATTTTACATGTTTGCATACAGTTTTTTTTGTTTGTTTTACCTATAGTATACAGTACTGAAAACATGTCATATGATGCCACAAGTTCTGTAGAGAAAAAGTAAGTTGTTATCATCAATACAGTTTAGAATCCAGTCTGATATTCTCCAAGCACTTTAAACTTCAGTATATGACCCATTGCTGACTGCTGTCACAGCAGTTTTCTTGTGGCTTCATTTTTTCTCGTGGTTGGCAGGCGATAAAACCTCAGTTCTGGGATTCTAGCTTTATTTGAAGTGCAAAAACAACTACACATCAGCTTTTCGGCATGTTTATTGTTGTTAAAATTTATTGTCGAATATCTCGCATTGTCCTCTTTGGTAACTATGGCAACAGGTACTTCTTTCCACATGCTAAACCAATGCTCCCAGTGTAGAACATGTTACTGAGTGTATCTATGCAGCTTTAAAAGAAAATAACCATCTGATCTGAAAAATATGGAGACAGATCATGTGTAGCGCTCCAGTTAATAGAGGTAATCGAGTAACTGTTCAATACGCATTTGCGGTCAAATTGCAATTAAGTACATTTTTGCTTTTCTTTATCCACATGTAATAACTAATATAGTATGCATACGTATAATATATGATGACCCTCATCTTGAGACACATTTAAGGCACTTTATTACCAGATATACATGTGTTCCAACTGATTGTCATCATACCAGAAAGTGATTTTAATAGTGGGTGTAAATGAGGCATTTGAAAGATAAAAATATTGTATTCAAAAAAGATCTCTAGTTTTATTTATAGACTGATCTTGCTTGGCACACTAGAAAAATGTGTTGACCTCCTCCTTCACATGAAGACTACAGTAGTTTCTCCCAGAAAAACTTGCACAAATGACAGTTAATTGTGCTTGAAGTGAACTAATGAAGAAACATCAAGTGCACCATGTTCTTTATGTTCTCTCTGATAAATATTTTATTCAGCTTCTTCCACTGTGTTTTGGTTCAGGAGATATTTCAAGCTATACATATGTTTTAAGCCACTGCTGTGCAATGAAACATCTTACGCAACACACACTTTTACTCATCTTGCTGTTATTTTGTGTTTTTCCTTTCATGGCTTTTCTCTGAAACTTTCCTGAAAAGGAGTTTCTGAGAATCCATGAAGGACTGTAATCAGGGCAATTTCGGACAGAAGTAATTTTCCCTTCGTCTGCCTCAAAGCAGGATGCACAGAAAGGTAGTGCTTTGGTGTAGTGCACCGCTGACAGCACGCAGCAGAGTAGGGACAAGATTGCTTCTTCAGGACGGAGGAGCTAACCGGAACGCTGTGAGTCAGCACCGCTGCGCCCCACGCTACACTAACTCAAACACACACTCACTCCGACTGCACACTTCAAATGAGGCACAACCCTTATAAAAATGCACTGTAGCAGCAGCATGGGACACTGAAATTATTTTTTTACTGAAACCTAAATTGAAATTTTCGAAAATAAAGTTTTGGTAATGTTCAGGGTGTTAGGGTTTACCTGATGTAGCTTATCAGCATGTGCATGAAAAAGACACTACATGTAAATACATGTGTCAATGGAGAAAGCTTAATTAATTCATTATGCATAATTTACTGTTATTACTATAGTAAGTGCATGAAACATGTAACTACATCACCTTAAAATAAAGTGTTACTTATTATTCTAGTAACTTTAATAAAACATTCAAAGTTATCTGGGGCGGATTGCATAAACTGCTAAGACTAGTCTTAAGGCTGATTTATACTTCTGCGTCAAACCTACGCTGTAGCTACATCATAGGCTGTGTGTAGGACGTGGAGCCTATGGCGTAGCCTGACCAAAAATGTAACAACATATTAATTCTACGCAGACCACAAGCACATAATCCATATTGCATATAAAACAACACAAATATTACAAATTATGACATTAAAAAGAGCGCAAGCCACTCGTATTTCTTAAGGAACACTGCCCAACAGCGACACCTGCAGGAAAAGTTACAGCAGGAGGCATGCCTCCCTTTGCTCTCATAGAAAACCATAGAAAACCATTAGACCCCCGGCGTGCGGTGGGTTTTGTGGGGGGTAATTGAGAATGAATGGGGGAAAGTCACGTGAGATGAGGCAATGTCTCCATCGCGCAATGATTGGATGTAATTAGTTATGATTAGATATGATTGGTTTGTGTGATAAATCCTGCCTCTTGTTTACGTGCACGTTCCGCGTGTCAGTTTGACTAAACAAATGATGGCGTCAATGGAAAGACTAATTGAAAAGTAAGTAAACAGATCACCCAGTTAGGTATCACCGCTTTATGTCACGTCAAAATCAAACTTGAAATGGACTGAGAACATAATAACTGCGGGTCTTTTTTTAGTGCAATCAGCTTGGTGACATTAAAAATACAGTTCGTCTGTGACAGATTGTGTTTACAGAGCATGACTGATGATCCAAAATAGCATAATTTGACAATTAAAAAGAAAACATCAATACACAAATAAAATATATTGTTTAAATTATTATTGCCTTTAGTTATTATTTTGGAATTAATGTAGAAATGCTTAAAACACTAACTTGATGAGATTGACTTGGTTTTGATAAATAGAACATTACATTGTTAATGTAAAATTACAAAATAGAATTGTATTTGGTTTATTTTTTATTTAATTTTTTGATGTAATGTAAAGTAATGTTCATTTAACAAGGAAGATGTGTCAACGTTAAGAGTAATGCACATGAATTTACATTGATTCATAAATAAATAAAAAAATTACCTCCTCATTTCAGAACACCACTGCACGCACTGGTGTATGCCCTGTTTTGATTTATTTTTCATTGTGTTTAGGTTCTGTTTTCCATGTGCCTGTCATCTGACCCAGTTCCCCAGTGCATCTGGGAATTTCAGTTGATCTTGCATCAAGTACGTGGAGTGGGTACTGGTGAACTTCGATTCGCTACTTACCATCGACCTCACTGAGGAGGAAGTCACCAGCCCTGTTCCAAATCCAGAACCCCGCCTGCCATCACCCAGCTGCACGGACCATTTGCCTCAGCGAACGTCTTGACGAACGCCTGACCAGGTGTGTGAGCCGGAAACACCATGCCTCCCTGAGAGGGTTCTCATGGTGTTTGAGGGAATGTAGTGGAACCCCACCACAGAGGTTGACCTGCCACTGGACTCCATGTTTTGTTGTTTTGATGAGGATGTTTTTGAAGAGGATGTCCCCCTCTCTCTCCCTTATGCACTGGTCGCACCCAGCTTCAAGCCTCCAGCGTCTGCTAGGATCCCTCCCACCCTCTCTCTCTCACCTCCTCTTCAAATTCCAGCCAGTTCCTTTGCCCAGTTGCTGCTGTCTGCCGTCAGCCCCTCAGTTCCTCCTCTACCACCCCCCTGTGGTGTGCATCCAGCATCCAGCTCCTCCTGGATGAAGGCATCCCCTGGCTCTGCCTCCAGCCGCTGATCCCGTCACTCCACCTCCGCCCATTGTCCAGACTCCTCCACCTTAGCTCCCCCTCCCTCGGCTCCAACTGAGACCATCAGCCTAATGGCTCCACCGGGTTCCCCCCACCTTGCGAGCTGTCCGCTATACTCCGTCTCTCCACCCCTACGGCTCTGTTTGGCTCCGCCCTCCCTTTGGAGCCAAACGGAGCCAAACCTTGGCTCTTGGTCGCTCCGGCTCCACCTCAGCCCTCTGGTACCCTGGTTCAACCTAAAGGGGTCATTGCCAGGGCTCTGCCGTGGCCTCCGAAGCCTAGAGATTCGTGTTTGACCATCTCCTCTCTGTCTGCTCTCTGGGCTCCCTCTTCACCGGCTCCATCTCCATCCGTCGTCCCCATGGCTTCATCGAGGAGATCTCCACCATGGCTCCTCCATCCCTTGACTCCACCATGTGGCTTCGTCCTGGCTGGGCTCTGGACTTTCATCTGGCACCCCCTTGGCTCCTCCCATCCTCTACCCCCCATAGACTTATTTGTCGAACTTAGTTTCATCTCGCCACTCTACAGTTCCTCGCCCTCCTCCAGAGCCCCACCCTCCCTACTCAGTTGGAGTATTAACAGCGAGAGGATTTTAGGGAGGGGGCGTAATGTAACATATATGCTCTGTTTTGATTTAGTTTTGTTTAGGTTCTGTTTCACTGTACCTGTCATCTGACCCAGTTCCTCAGTGTGTCTGATTAATGATTACGTTTACCTGTTCTGTTAATTACCTTGTTAGTTCTCCTTATAATTTAAGTTGAGTTTTTCTCTATTCTTTGTCCGTTCTCATTTGAGTTAGTTTGGTTGTACTTCTCTGTTCTCCTTAGCGTATGTTATTACAGATTAATTTGAGCAATTTATATTCTGCAACCAACTGTGACACCTAGCCATGCAGTCTTCATTTACACAAACAATTGCAAAAAATGGGTTGTTATGAAGAGCTCAGTGAATTCAAGTGTGGTATTGTGATACTATGCCACCTTTGCAATAAGCCAGTTTGTAAAAATTTCATCCCTGCTAGATATTCCACGGTCAACTTTAAGTGGTGTTATTGGAAAGTAGAAGCATTTAGGAACAACAACAAGTCAGCCATGGAGAGGAAGACCATGTAAAGTCACAGAGCTGAGTCATCAAGTGCTGAGGTACATGGTGCGTAAAAAATACACCAGTGCTCTGCTGATTCCACAGCTGAAGATTTGGCATTAATATCAGCACAAAAACTGTGCAGTGGGAGCTTCAATTCTCACATCACCAAGCACAATACCAAGTGTCAAATTATGTTGTGTAAAGCAGACCACCACTGGCCTCTGGAGCAGTGTAAACGTAAAGTTTGGTGGAGGAGAGATAATGGTATGGGGCTGTTTTTCAGGGGTTGGGCCCCTGACTTCCAGTTTAGGGAAATCCTAATGCTTCAGCATACCAAGACATTTTGGACAATGCTATGCTTCCAAATTTGTGGGAACAGTTTGTGGAAGGCCTTTTTCTATTACAGCATGACTGTGCCTCAGTGCACAAAGCAAGGTCCATAAAGACATGGTTGGATGAGTTTGGTGTGGAAGAATTGGACTTGGCCGCACAGAGCGCTGACCTCAACCCCATCTAATAGTTTTGGGATGAACTGGAACGAAGATTGCGAGCCAGGCCTTCTCATCCAACATCAGTGCCTGACCTCCTGCAGGGAAGGGCAATGTCAGTCCTAGAGTGCTGCTGTCCTGCAGAGTTTAGCTGAAAACCCTAATCAAACACACCTGTACAAGCTAATCAATGTCTTCAGGATTACTAAGGCTACAGGCAGGTGAGTTGAAACTACACTCTATAGAACAGCAGCACTCCAGGACTGACATTGCCCACCTGCTCTACTGGATGAAATGGCAAAAATTCCCACTAAAATTATGTGGAAATCCTTCCTAGAAGAGTGGAATCTGTTATAGCTGCAAAGGGGGACCAACTCCATATTAATGTATATGTATTTAGAATGCAATGTAATTACAGTCTCTGTTGGTGTAATGGTCAGGTGTCTCAATACTTTGTCCATATAGTGTATTGTTAGTCGATACTGGAATTAATTGTGCATGCTATCATTTAAAGTTAACACTAATAATTTAATAACACAGTTTAAATATTTAGCAAATCTCAATATAAATAACCATTTTTTGTATTATTTTCATTTATTTTGACAAAATAGTATAGAATTTTAATATTGTCAATGGCCATTTATCTGTTATCGGCCATTAAAGTATCAGCTTATAGATATTATAGATAGCCATATTTGTCAGGCTATTTCCCAAGATAAAATGTACATATAAACACATTTAAAAGTGCTAATGAGAAAATAAGTAAATAAAAAGTATTGCATTAAATATAAGATTACAAATAAATCATATTATAAAACATTAGATTCTTAAAACAACATGGTAAACCTTTGATTAATTATATTTGTAAATAAAATATAATTACAGACAAATTATATGACAATTGAATTATTTAAACAAAATTACACATAATAAAATAACAGCAAATAGTAGTTGTCACATTTGACACATTTAGTAGTACATCTGTAGCAGCCAAACTGACCTATAAATTGTCAGCTTGTACAATCCCAGTGAAGCAATAGATTATTAACACCTTATTCAAATTCTGTGTAACAAGTCCTTTAAATTTTTTAAGTCAGATTAATGTGTACTGAGTGAAATCAAGATACTGCTCATCAAAAATGAATTCACTTACACTCAACAGCATCACACCGACTGACACTGAAAAGCAAAATGCTGCCCAAACACACACAGCATCACACTCTAGCACAGACTCTGCCTCACACACACCCCACTTATTTTTTTATAAGCACACTTTCCTTGTGTGAGTGACTCTAAAACAGGAGACCTTACATATTCATGATCTCTGGAGTTTATCTCCCATGCCAGGCCCCATAACTGAGTCAGGTGCTGACGCCTTCAAATTTAACTACAGCCACTGAGCTATCGCCCTGGTTAACAGCACTGCAGACTCCTACTGAATTATGTGTTCAGTTTACACTAAACCAGCTGCTCCAGAGAAGCTATGAACAGGAAGAGAGGAGGAGGATGGTAGCAAACATTTATAATGATACTTAATTATACAGCAAGCCATGCTGTTTTCTTGCCACAATGATAATGTAACCTTTACTTTAGGTCAAGTTTGAGAGCTAATATATCTTATGGAACTATTGAGCATGACTTTTCAAATCACACCTAGCACCTGATTTTATGCAAAGACAGTGTAAACAGTACTGTTGTTACGTTATCTTCACATTATATCTATGTGACTTTCCAGCTTTGAAGTCAAACCAAACTGTTTTAGTGCTTGTTTAAGTCAACATGAAATCAAACTTTTACTTAAATCGGCATGAAACTGAATCTGTGATAGTTTTTCTTCTCTACTGTGACGTATATCCAAGTTAAACAGCTTCTCGAACAAGAAAAAATGTACGGTGAGACTTTTTCCATCGGGAATTGATTGAATTTTGTCCATCGGGACTTGATTAAATTGATTGGATGGTTGTGGTTTGCTATTGCTGTGATGTCATGTGAGTGACAGGTTGCCCTGCCCTCATTCCAGTAAATACATCATCAGAGAAGGGAAGAGATGCTGCAAGAGGGAGGGGAAGTTATTTTGATTAAAGGTTATGAGGGCATATGAATTTTAAAAGAAAAAGAAAAAAAAAGATGTGCAATGCACTGATAAATCATTTTAAATAATTACAGCAATATTTAATAAAAACAATTTCATGGTGACTTTAAAACCATAATGTAAAGATATCCTTTTACTTTACAGTAAAAAAACACCCTAAAGTACATTACATGAGACAAAAAGACGAAGAAACAAAATATTTACATAAAATATAAGCAGATGTGTCACGCAGAGGAATGCTTCAAACATCCTTTTACTGTTTTTCACTGTAAATTATATAGTAATTCCTAGTTTTTACTTGTAAAACATAAATTTGACACTATTTTACAGTAAAATTGCACATAATGTTTACACAAAAATTACCATATATTGTCAAATATAATTTTTTTTTTTACAGTGCTTGTCCTCTTGCACATGATTCATCAGTGTACAAACGGTAATTTGTTTGTGAATAAATAGTAATTTGTTTGAGAATAAATCATTCTCAGTCACTTGACTCATTCACTGTTTGGCTTCTGCTGTCAAGATTGACAACAGCATGACTAAATAGAATTTCGAGTGCAGGACTGATCGGCATTTCACTGGCTGCTGGATTTACTGAATACCCTCTTTTCACTGTATCTGCATCTGAATGAGACTTCTAGTTCGTAAACAAACTGAATGAACTGGGAATGATGTAACATGCAGAAAGAGACTGAGCGAATCAGTGAACAAATCTGAACCAATCTTTTTGGTGACTTAAAAGATACAAATCACTGAGTTTAATCAAACTTACCATTACTGCATGACACAGCTACTGCAATGAGTGTATTTTCACTCAGAAATATGTCATATTATGGGAGTAAAATGAGTTTTTGAGTGTTTTGCCTACACAAGCTACAGACTACATTTTGCATGCACTACATACACTACACCAATAGATGGGTTCTATTTTAATCAAAGTACTTTTTTTAACCTTGATATCCCCTCCCCCCTTTGAGATGAGGGTATGATATGTGGGACCACTCTTGCTGAATCAATGAAGTGCTAGCAAACACTGAAGGCCACCCTCTAGGGCCTGATAATATGGTAGCAGTTCAAGGGCAGAAGCTTATTCACTCACCCACTCTCGAAACAAAGCTCTTGCCTGCCCTCTCTAAAAGAGGAATGATATGTATTAACAATGAAAGACGTCTGAAATATTCATCCTGCAGAAGATGCAAATACAGAGGCTTTATGCTCAGATGACATGATTCATTGTCAAGTCAAGGACTGGAGGGATGGTAAACGCACAGTACATGCACCCTGTGAACCTGGAGCGAATGTTTCTACCTGCTGTGTGAACATAAAAAAATCATTGCGCATTGGCTCATTTGGGCTTTTTCTCTTGTTTCTGCCTATATACATTTATTTGTACAGTTTTTAGAGTAACTATTTTAGAACACATACAGAAACTCTTGCAAAATATGTAAAGGAACGCAATGTTTGGATTTCAGTTTCATACAACAAGTTCAGCACAACATGCTTTACAAAGAGAAAAAAGTAGGGATGCACTGATACCAATTTTAGCTGTTACCAATAAAATAATAATTATTTTCATATTATGGTTGATAATCAATAACTTAATCATTGAAAAATAAAGCAGCAAAATGCTGCAATTGAATTAAGGCATCACAAAATTATGTACAGTGTGAACATGGACATTCATTTATGCTAAAGATTATATTTAAAAGTCTTATTAAATTGATTATTTAAATTTGAACTTTGAATGTTAGATGAAAACAAAGATAATCTAAATGTAAAAATAGGAGAAATTAGCTGCACAAGTTCATATCCAACATTAAATTATCGTTATCGGCTCATCATCTCCATTAACCTACTCTGTTCTGAATGGTCAGATGGCCCAGTTTTTTGTGACTGGTCTACCGTTTGATGCACGGGTTGGAAACGAAACTGGCATTACCATATATGTATTTCAGCTCCCCAAAGGCTT
This sequence comes from Chanodichthys erythropterus, assembly GCF_024489055.1. Taxonomy (NCBI): domain Eukaryota; kingdom Metazoa; phylum Chordata; class Actinopteri; order Cypriniformes; family Xenocyprididae; genus Chanodichthys; species Chanodichthys erythropterus. Next base: position 21,828,767 of record NC_090236.1, on the reverse strand, counting down.
TGTAAGTGTATCAATTCAAACACAAGTCCTCATCCTTTTGAAGTGCATGCAAAGTGTATTCGTAGTGCAGAAAACAGTGTCTTCTCAACATGTCCAGTCTCAGCTACAGCTACAGCATTTAAGGGTCAATGTAGACGTTGTTCATAGGCAGTCAATGAAGACCAAAGGCTGGCATTATGCTTTGTTACCTACACTGTGTTCCAAATTATTATGCAATTGAGATATCAGTAAGATTTCAGTACAATAAACATTCAGATTTTAGTTTTCTAAGAAAATGTTTGTTTGTTTATTTATCCATGTCTTTTTAGATATCTGGGATCAATCTCAGACAAAATAATTTGCCAGATCTATGGAAACCCTACTTAGAGGTCGTTCCACATTATTAAGCAAGTCACAGATCTCATGCCATATGGGGAGGAAGAAAGATCTTTCTGAAGATGAAAAGCATGAAATGGTGTAATGTTGTGCAAAAGGCATGAAAACAACTAATATTGTGTGAAACTTAATGGAGATTATCAAATTATCATAAGATTTCTGAGTGATTTAGAGCACAGCAGAACTCGTCAGATAAAGGCTTATTAATGAAAGTTCCTGTCAAAAAAATGTATTGTATTAAAAGGGCAGCTATATAAAAATGCCAGTGTTAAGCAGCAAACAGGTATTTGAAGCTTCTGGTGTCTCTGGAGTCTCAAGAAGCTCTCCATGCAGGCTGGCAGTTGTGCATAAAGATGCATTTTAGACACCACTAACCAAATCTCACAAAGAGAAACACTTACAGTGGGTGTAGAAATACATTTTCAAACAGTTTTATTGCTGTGGTGTTTTTTTGCAGCATGGGATAGTGCATAGTGCATTGTACAATAGTGAATTGTACTATGCACTATCCTCCTTTTTATACCATAGCTGTAAAAATGGCCATTTATGAACTCCACATATCTTGCAAAAGTCATTTTAATACCCTCCATCTCACTTTCCAATATTCCAGCCCAAATCATCACCCGCCAGCTCCTTGCTGACGTCGCAGTCTTGTTGGAACGTGGTGGCCATTCACCAACCATCCAGAAATCCATCCATCCAGAAATCCATCCATTGTAGTACGGCATTAGTCAGTGAATAAAACTATTTAAAAATGAGTCTTCGTGTATTTCTAAACCCACTGTAAATGTTTCTCTTTGTGAGCTTTGGTTTGGAGTGGCTGAAATGCATCTTTATGCACAACTGCCAGCCTGCATGGAGAGTTTCTTGAGACTCCAGAGACACCAGCAGCTTCAAATACCTGTTTGCTGCTCAACACTGGCTTTTTTTTTTATAGCTGCCCTTTTAATACAAACAGAAACTTTCATTAATAAGCCTTTATCTGACCGAGTTCTGCTGTGCTCTAAATCACTCACAAATCTTACAATAATTCGATAATCTCCATTCAGTTTCACACAATATTAGTTGTTTTCATGCCTTTTGCACAACATTGCACCATTTCATGCTTTTCATCTTCAGAAAGATCTTTTGCATCAAAATTCCTGAAGGTGCGGTCACATTGCCTAAATTTCGGTGAAATTTTGTGGGTGAAATATGTCCACTGTCCATTAAATACACATCACTACCCTCAATAGTGTAGTGATGCATGAAGCAAAGTCACGCAAAAGTCACTTTCAAACCAAGCAGATTTCTGTTGGTCAATGCGGCAAATTTGTGTGGCCAACAATGCGAAATGCATGTGGGGGAAATTTTCACCCTCACTGGAAACTTCAGATCATAAGAATTCTTATTGAAATAACTGGATATCGAATGCGAAACTTTGCTGAGCAATAGAAATGTGACAGCACCTTAAAGGCACAATATGTGAAAAAAATAAAAATTAAAATATGCAAAAAAATAACTAGAACAGTGTTTTATATTTTGTTGACTTGTGTACTTACATTATCCCAAATGTTTCCAAAATATTTGAATCCAAAGAAATAAGCAATTTTAACCAGGAAACAGAGCGTGTCCACGCCTATCAATGACATCACACCAGTGTTACCCTCGGTTTCCGGTTACCATGTTTTACCCTGCCTAATATTGATCTATCTTACTGCAGTGTGCAACAAAAGTCTCATAGTAGCCACCGAGCAAATGCACAGAGTAGCATTCTAACAACTTTTAACACACAAATGTATCTAATACGATAAAACAGTGCAGCTTTACCCCACATAGGTGGAAGCGCTAGTCTGCGGCATAATAAAAGTTCCGTTGCTCTCGAGGCGTGTGTCGCACTTGTCTCACTTGGCATACTACAGTAATGTTAATAATCTCATACATTAACATGATTCCCATCCCGATTCTTTTCCACCGGCTGTGAGGTGAAGACAACATCTCCCAAGAATTTGCGCTCAATCTCACTGTCATCAAGCTACACCTTTGTTTTGAATAAGCAACCTCTAGCGGCGAAAATCTTTAACGATGACTTTGACAACATGGGATAGCACAAAAAAAGGAATTCTCAAAGGACTGGATGGAAGCGTAAGTTGCGTCCCAAATGACGCACTATGCACTTATACACTAGGTACTTATGCACTATGTACTCATGCATGTAGTGTGTGAATTGTAGAAGGTTATTTTGTCATTTAACATTGGAGTCTGACAGCCCCTTCCCTCCATTACGTAATTAAAGCTGTGACAGTTGAATGTATGAAGTGTCCTACATTCCACACTTCGTTTTTTAGTTAATTTAGTGCATCATCCGGATATTTAAAGTGTACTTTTTCTTTTCGGAATTTTTAGTGTGAACGCACTACTCACACTATTTATACTTAAAAACGTCATAGAATAGTGCATAACTACGCGAATTGGGACGCACCTATATATTAAACCTTTAGCATTTGTTGCCATGACAACCCAAGGAATCTCTCTATATAGGCTACAGTAGTTTGTTAACTTAGTTTAGGGGATGTGCTCTATGCATCGTCACACGTGTAAATCCCTGGTCTTATTTCCAGCAGCTGGGAAGAATGGCCCAGTTTAGAAAAGCACTGTACCACAGTGGCGAGGAAGCTGACAGGTTGGATTATCTCCTTCTGACAGGCCAGGAATGCAACTGTTTGACTATGGCTACTGCAAGATAAGACCTGGCTGACAAAAACGAAGAAACATTTGTTTGCTTTCCTTTCTTTTATCTTCAGTAACAGAAGCCCAGCGATGGTTAGTGATTGTATCAGCCAAAGACCGATTATGTTTTCATTCTTGCTTCAAGAGGACAGTGTTAAGGTGATGTTTTGATTTTAAAACTATCAAAATATACAACAGGGTGACCTTAGCAATGAAACATCAAAAGAAAAAGAAAAACAGTGCTACTAAACACCACAACACCAAAGATATTTTCAACCCTTGTTACTCATCAGGGGCAATTCTAGGATTTCACACATACAGTCAAACCAAAATTTATTCAGACACCTTGAACATTTCATTCATTAATACAGTTTATTTACTATAGTTTAAAAAAATGGTAATAAAATATGACAAGATCTCAGAATTAAACTCTGTTAGAATCAAATAATCTTAATTATGTCAGATAACACTTAAGCAAAACATGGTCAGGTCAAAGTGTCTGAATAATATTTGGTTACAAATTTGTATCAATTTTATTGGTAGTCCACTGTATGAATAATTTTTGAGTATAATATGTCACATTTTGCTATCCTTACTTACATGAATTATAGTGTCCTGCACCCACTAGTAAAAATATATGTCTGAATAATTTTAGTTTTGACTGAATGATTTGATGTTTCTCACAAGAGATTGAGAGTCAATCTTCCTCAACTGCTAAAAGGTTATATATCGAAATGGCATCTGTAGATCAGTAGATTAGTAATAGTGACATATTTGGTCCCATTTTATTTTGTGATGATGAGAAGACCATATTATACCTGCCTATCTATTATGTGCACTAACGTTCAAGAGTTTGGACTCAGTAAGTTTTTGTTTAATATATATATATATACATATATATATATATATATATATATATATATATATATATATATATACAGCTATGGAAAAAATTAAGAGACCACTCCAAGTTCAGAAATCAGTGTTAAGTGGTCTCTTAATTTTTTCCATAGATCTATATATATATATATATATATATATATATATATATATATATATATATATAAATTATGTTTTAATACAGCAAGGATGCATTAAATGGATCAAAAGTGACAGTAAAGTCATTTTTAATGTTACAAAAGATTTCTATTTCAAATGATTGCTGTTCTGCTGTTCTGAACTAAATATTCAACAAAGAATCCTGAAAATATCACAATTTCCAAAAAATATTAAGCAGCAAAACTGTTTTCAACATTGACAATAATAAGAAATGTTTCTTGAGCTGCAAATCATCATATTAGAACGATTTCTGGAGGATCATGTGACACTGCAGACTGGAGTAATGATGCTGAAAATTCAGCTTTACCATCACAGGAATAAATTACATTTTAAAATATATTCAAATAGAAAACAGTTATTTTACATTTTAATAATATTTCACAATATTACTGTATTTTTGATCAAATAAATGCAGCTTTCCCTTTCAAAAATATTAAAATCATTTGCAACCCCAAACTTTTGAACGGTAGTATATTTCTCTTTAAAGTTACACTCTAAAAAATGCTGGGTTAAAAACAACCCAAGTTGGGTTGAAAATGGACAAACCCAGCGATTGGGTTGTTTTAACCCAGCAGTTGGTTTAAATGTTTGCCCAACCTGCTGGGTAGTTTTATTTAACCCAACTATTGTTTGAAAATGACTATATGGCTGACTTAAAATGAATCTAAAATTAAATTAAAATGTTCATTTATTAAACATATTAATAAATGTTAATTTTCAAGATATTTTGGGTTCATTTTAAGTCTAGCCATATAGTCATTTTTAAACAATAGTCGAGTTAAGTAAAACTACCCAGCAGGTTGGGCAAACATTTAACCCAACTGCTGGGTTAAAACAACCCAATCGCTGGGTTTGTCCATTTTCAACCGAACTTGGGTTGTTTTTAACCCAGCATTTTTTAGAGTGTATATTCTTCTATATTATCCTCATGCAGTGAACACTACTCTTATTCATAAGCTCTTTCAAAAGACTACAATTACAAAAGAGACCAAACATTGCTAATGGGAACAGACATTCAATTAATTCTATTTCATTTCATGAACAGAATCAATCCTCAGAGAAAAAAAAAATAATAACCTTAGAGGCTTACATTTCAAACATCGGTTTCTCTAACTCCTGACCATGAAGAGGTAATTGACTCCCGTTTAAGATTTCTCAGCTTTGGCTATATGGCTTTTCACAGAGGTGTGGACATCACATCACTTAGCGATGGCACATCATAAAATTTTTATCCTCTGGTCCCAAATTTGCCGTGCTGAATTATTCATGGTCTTTACTGCGGTCCAACTAAAAATAGACACTTCTTGTTTTACCTTTGCGTAAAGGCTTTAACACTACATACTGTAGTAAAGATAATGATGAGAGTATTTCCTGAGATTCCCGGCAGTCTCTTTGACAATGATCTTTCTGTGGATGGGTTACACACCAATTATCAGTGCACCTGTCACAATTCCCAGAAAACAGAATGAACAGAATTCGAGGCCCTCAGAGTCACATCACATCTGTTTATTTAATAGCGTTAACGGATAGGTTTAATTTTCAAGCTCCCATCTGCAGTGCTGCTGTTTGTGATCAAATAAATCTAATCCTGCGGAAAAGTTACAAGAACATCTCATTGTCTGCTCAGACAGCTTTAACTATGAGGTTTAGTTACTCACTATTAGCTCGTGTCATACCTGCTCACCTATTTAACTCTGAATATGCAGCCTTTTAATAGTTTATTCATTCAATCCAACACTGTAAACTCGAATAAGTTGGGCTAACTCAAAAAATTGAGGTAATCAGTTACATCAATTTTTTTTAGTTATGATGTTCCCAATTTTAAGTAAGCAGAACTATCAAGTTTTGATTTTGTAGTACTCATGCATGTTAATTGCTCCAATCTTTAAAGGTCCCGTTTTTCGTGGTTTTTTGAAGCTTTGATTGTGTTTATAGTGTGCAATATAACGTGTTCATGTTTCGCGTGTAAAAAAACACAGTATTTTTAACATAATTTACTTATCTGTATACCACTGTTTCCACTGTCATAAAAACGGGCTGATGACTTCCTTGTTCTATGAAGTCCCTCCTTCAGAAATACGTAACGAGTTCTGGTTGTGCCAGCGGTTCCTGTGTTATGATTCAACAGCAGCTTAGCGAACCTTGCCCGGAAAGGTCACGCCTCTTACCATAACGTGGAGATGCACGCGCTCAGTGTTATTGTAAACATGTCTTTAATTTTACCCTATCAATTTGAGCCGGAATCAGACCCGGTGATTGGACTGCGGGATGAAAATAACAGCGTTTCGACGACATGGCCACAAACACACTCTACAAACGCAACTCTTGTGTATTCCTGTGGGCGGAGGTTAGTCAAAAAACTGTTTTAGTGACGTCATTAAAGAAGGAAGTAGACGGATGTAGTCCAAACTGGCCGTTCGATGTAGGCGACTTCTGTTAAATAAAATATCTCTCTTGGCATTGAACTTTGAGCTTTAAAATTTTACAGATTTTATTTATACTCTAACAACAACATTACACACTAACTAAAGTTTGAAACATGGGATCACGAAGAACGTGAGCTTACTCATACCATTTTTATTGTTCTTAACTTGAAATATTTGAGAACACTAATTTATACATTTAACTTAAAATGATCAGGTTAACTTAATGTAAATATTTTGCTAGCTATATCAAATTAATTCAGAAAATGCTAATTAACATGTTAATTTGCTAACATGTTAACAATAGCATGGTATAACACTTTTTGAATGAGTACAGCAACTTAAAACATGTAACTTACCTGCTCTCAAACCAAGCAGCATGCGCCACTTATCACCATGATGGTAACTCGCCAAAAATCAACAATAACACAAACTCTTCTAAATTAGCATAACAAAACATTAATCATTACTAAATCTCCCTCACCATTATCTTGCACAACACTTATTTTTAGCATTTACTCACCCTTTCGAGTGCCATGGGCAAAGCATGCTGGGAAACAGAAATCCCAGCCCAGTTTCACTTAAATTTAAGTTAGTCTAAATTAAAAGAAATTAGTTCATAAAACTCAAAACAACAAAACGGTTCAGTTTACTTGAAATATGTCAGTGCTGTGAACTCAAAAGAAAAAGAAAGTTCTAAATACTCATAACAGTTCATTTAACTAAACTAATTTATTTAATTTAAGTTTGTCCAACTCAAACCGATTAAGTATTTTGAGCGGTATTCAGTGAATATGTGACACTCTTAACTAAAACAGAAAACTTCTTATGCGTTTTGGCCATTCATTTACATAATAACATAATTTTGGTGGCCTGAAAATGCATACTTTTGAAAACGGGTTTCAGAGTGCACAATACCGTTATCGTCTCCATGTACACTAAAAAAACTTGAATTTCTGAAAATGGTGACGTCATGCCCATGCATATTACATGTTCAGTATATAGATGCGAAGTGTTTCTTTACAAGGACATTGCCAGCTGCCGGCCTGCCATGCATAATACAGCGGTTTTAGTCCGTTTTCGTGGATCCATGTGAACGGGGATAGTTTTGACAAAAAACACAATGAAAAAAATGTTTCTGTTTTTAGTACATCAATGTTGTGTAAATGTACCCTTCGAAGAAAAGGTTCTTTATAGAACCTTAAAGGGTTCTGTCCAGAGCTTCATAGAACTTTTTAGGGGTTCCCATCATGGGATCATTTTATTGATTTAGTGTTAATTAATGAATTTAATTCATTTTGAATTTTAATTAAATTCATGAATTAAACAGCTTGTAAACATACTTTATCACTAGACAACATTGAAATAACCCATTACACATAAAAATGTTATACAATCGTTTAAGACATCTCTCCTATATAGAACTTTCTTGGCATAAAGGATTCTTTACAATTGAGTCAAGAACCCTCGGGAACCACAATTAACCTTTTTTTTCTAAGAGTATGCTTTGATATAACTTTCATTTGAGTACTGTTTTTTTTTTTAATGAGAAACTGAAAGCTTTTCTGTGGTTAGCCTTCAATAAATAAATAAATAAATAAAACAAAAAAAATTGAGCATGCAAATGCAGTAGGTTTGGAACCTTTTCTAAGGGTTTTCTCCCAACCTGCATATTTATTCCTCATAAATATTATATAAGGGTCAGCTAGTTCCTTATGCCATTTAAGAATTCACAACAGCTATGAAAAATATATTATAAAATATCCTGAAAAATATCAGTTTTGTGCTTTCAAAAAACATTTACATGGACCTAACAAAGCCATGTACGCAAGCGCGTGTAGATTAGATGTCTAATCTGTCTGGTTTCTGGATCAAGCACCAATTTAATTACATCTCCCTGTGACACATAAGTAATGGCGTCAAACTGAAGTGATTTAGTAGCAAGCGAGACTAAACAACAATAAGTATAGAGAGCATTACCATGGTTAATAGAAATATAAATGAGAATGTGTAGTTTATATTGCCAGCACTGAATGGACAATCAGTACAGCATTACAAATGATTTCACTCAGCAAAACAGCCACGGTCACAGATGTGCAGCCACATAAAACACGATTAAACCAAACAAAAACAGGCAGGCCCTGAATCTTTGAATTCTCATGATACTGTAAGACGTGTATTTGAGGAGTGTATTTAGCTTGCCTACCAAAATTATGCACACATTTTGGAGCTATGTGTTACTGCCTAAACATTAAGCAGTTATGCTACATATCTTAAAGGTATCTGAGTTTTCACCAAAAGTAACATGTCATACAGGTACGACATTCCAATCAACCAATCAGATTTGAGAGAAAAGTTTAAAGTTTATGTCAAGTTTAGGCTTATAACCAGGGTTGTTCTATCTGTGTTATTCACCTATCATTTCCCTCTGATTTTAGGGATAACTTATAGGTGGGGTTAGGTTTAGAGGTAGGGATATGGTTGTTCCAGGATCAACAACATATGTAGACCCAGGAACACATCCAACTTGACAAAATCAGGACGTGCTTAGAATAGAATAATCATTCAGTGGCAAAGTAGAATCTGAATTAAATCAATATGCAAAAGTAAATCAACAGTTTTGAAGAGGTTGCAGTGTCTCTGGATTCAAATTCTGGCATCTTTTCTCCAACATGATCATCTCACACTATATTCATACTGTACTAGATTTGTGGGTAAAATTAGAAACAAACTTGCTACACTGTAAAAACTGAAAGATTTGAAGGCACCACTTTAGTTCCTCCGCTTGCATGATGGCAGAACCCTCTGAAAAACCATCTTGTCGAGGTACATTAAATATATATTGCAAACTCAACTCAAGGTTCATAGTAGTACCTTAAGAGTACATATTACTACTCTAAGGTACTAATATGCTTCTTTTAGGGTAGATAAGATACAAATTGTCCCTTTAAAAGGGATAGTTCACCCAAAAATGAAAATTCTGTCATTATTTACTTACCCTCGGGCTGTACATAACCTGTATGAATTTCCTTCTTCTGCTGAACACAAAAGAAGATATTTTGAAGAATATGAGTTGATTGGCCCCATTGACTTCCATAGAATGTAGAAATAAATACTATGGAAGTCAACAGACCCATCAACTGTTTGTTTACTGACATTCGTCAAAATATATTTTGTGTTCAGCAGAAGAAAGTAATTCATACAGTTTTTTAACAACTTGAGGTTGAGTAAATGACAGAATTTTCATTTTTGGGTAAACTATCCCTTTAAGGGTACTGCCTTTTTTTGACAGTGAAAGAGCTTCAATATATATGAAAAGGTGCCGTTCTTTAGAGCAGGGTTTCCCAAATGGGGGTTCACATGTTGATGGAAAACTAATAATTATATCAAATATGAACTTAAAATACATAAACAGGGCTGTACGATAGTCACGACATAGCTTAGTGTGATTATCATATCAAAGGCTGATATTTAATAAATGATGTGCTGTGCGTTTCAAAACGAAGCACGGCTCTGTGTTCACGCAAGTAGTTTTGTGATTGGTTTGTTCAGCGTCTGAGAGTTTCTCAATAAGTTTACAGCATTTCAGATGTATTACAGCTCAATGATTCCATTTTTTAAAGCTTGAAGAATTTAAGAATTTAACATAAATATTAGTAATGTAACTTGTAGTGTAAAATAAAATTGGTACTATAATTATTATCAAATATTCATATTATTTTACAGTATACAATTGTAATTTACATGAGTAATATATTCCTGTTTTCATTTTTGTAATTAGTTAAAACATAATAATAATTAATAATTATTATTATTCAATTCAATGATTGCAAAAAATAAACACTTGCATTAAATATTTTATTTATTTACTTGAATGTTATGTGACTTTTAACCAACATCAGAGAATAGTGAACATGCAAGTGTGTCATTAAACTAATGAAATATTACCTTAAAATCTTAAGGGGTACTTCAAGTATATATTTTATGTTTAAGGTGTTTGGCTGTCAAAAAAAAAAAAAAAAAAAAAAAAAAAAAACTTTGGGAACCCCTGCTCTAGAGGGTTCTGCCAATGTCACAATCTGAGGAACCACAAGCCAAAGCATTGATTTTAATATTCATTGTGCATATTTCAAAAATATGAAAAATACGACAGTAAGCATGAATACATAAATCTGAAGCTGCATGTTAGTTATCAGATGCTTGAACATTTAAAATGTTGGTACGCTTGCCTCTGCTGTCCAACAACACAAGAGCACAAAGCCGTATTGTATTGTATAGTAAATTCATACGGATGGAAAGACAGTTTACAAAAACAGAAGTCTTATGACACATGCCAGGGTTCACTGACAGGGCTTAGATTAAGCCAGGATTAGGCCTTAGTTCACTTCAATTAGGACATTTAAGCAGCTTTTATAAACATGCCTTTAAAAAAACATTACTGGTGTGCATCTCTAGACAAAACAATGGCACTGACATATTCTAAGACATATCAGTGCAAGTTGCCTTCAGTTAAAACAACTCTCAAACATGCATTTTAGTCTGGGACTAGGCTTAAACCTTGTCTGTGAAACCGGGGGTTAAATTTGTGAACTGTGCTTTTAATTCAGATATCTCACGAGCAAGAGGTTTCCGGTGATAGGCTGTGGTCTCCACTGTTCTTCAATGATTTGCTGAGAGCCAGCACAGCACATGATGCCCTTGGCAACACAAAGTTGCTGCCCCCTCTATTTCAGCAGGGTAAACAAACCATTCTAATACATATAGGTACAAAATTACAAAATTAATCATACTTCTGATTATTCACACACTAATTAAGCATATCACATATTATGCAGTTGTGGCTAACATTAATTAACCATGCAGTAATTCCCAAGGGCAATATTTTTTTTCCACGTCTGGATGCAAATAGCCTTTCAAACTTTAATTCCCATGTAAGGTAGCTGGGAACGAACACTCCTGCAGCACGCCTGCCATTGACGATTGATACAAGTTGTCCATGCGGATAAAAACTGACACCACACAATGAAGAATACATGTACTGTACATCAAGTACGCTATCAACAGCAACTTACCATAATACACAGACGGGACTTGGGATTTTCTTGCCATCTCAGCGTGGACGTATGTTGCTGGGTTTGCAGGCGCAGGTTGGTTTGAAGAATACAGTGTCGCTCGCCAAATTCCAAGTTTAATAGATTCCCTCACGCGACTAACACGTCAGTGATGTTTACAGCGGAGCGTCATCAAACGTGCGGAGCGCGGGCACCGCACTACATACTGTCACTGTAGCGAGCCAGTGAGCTCGCTCCAGCATCAATGCCAGGGTTTTACTCCAATAAAAGTGTACAAAATGGATTTATCCAGTCTGGGACCGCACAAGCTGTCTGCAGAGCGATATTTCCATGTCATAATTTGACTGAAATTTAATTTAGGAAAAAATTATAAAACAAAACAAAAACATTTAGTAAATTTGTGATGCTACATTCACGTACACTATAGCCCAGTTCTGTTAATAAAGACTGCCTTTACTTGCACTGTTATCGGACACATTATAGACAGTGCTTGAATGCAAGTTTATTTGGCCGGTGTATTGGGATAAACGAAGCTGTCCGTGAAGATAATGTTTTGGATGTCTTATACGCGTGACTTTAGCGCGGTCCAGTGGCAACAAGCTACACTGCATTAGGGGTTGGACAACTGAATATTGGGTGTTATGAAGTTTCACGCCTATATGCGCAGCCTGGTGGCCAGTCTTCGCTAATTTTACATTTAAAGTAAGGGCAGAGTGGGAAGGTTGAATTAGTTGAGCAATAGCACAGCTGTTCATAAAATATTGAAATCCACACAACATAATGGGAAACATATCGGAGTCCAAAAGAGGACAAATTATTGGCTTGTGTCTTGCTGGATCATCTGTGACCAGAACAGTGTTTGTGGTGTACTGAGAGCTACGGTATCCAGGGTAATGTTGGCATACCACCAATTAGGATGAACCACATCCAACAGGAGTAGCCTACTGTCGATGCAAGAGGAAGCTGTTTGAAAGGGATGTCCTGGTACTAACCAACTCATTGCAGAATACATGCGCACCTCAACTTTCCTGTTTCCACCAAAACTGTTAGTCGGGAGCTTCATGGTCAGGCTGCTATAGGCAAACCTTTGGTCACTCGTGGTCTTGTGCCAATGCCAAATGTCAGTTTCATTGGTGCCAGCAGTGTAAATCTTGGGCTGTGGACAATGCAAAACATGTAATGTTCACTTGTGAGTCCACTTACACTGTCTTTTCCACATCCGTGCCCCAAAAGAGGCTTACCACCCTGACTGTTGCGTGCCAGGAGTGAACCACAGTGGTGAACCACAGTGGTGTATCAGTAAAGGTTTGGGCTGCAATATCATGGCATTCCCTACTGTGCTTGATGGACGCGTCACTGCCAAAGAGTACCGAACCGTTCTGGAGAACCATGTGCACCTAATGGTTCAAACATTGTACCCTGAAGGGGGTGCCGTGTATTTGCATGATACTGCACCAATGCACAGCACAGACTGTTCTGGAAAAGGAATGGCTCAAAGTCCCTCTGGCCACTGAATGACTTGTATCTGTCAAGATGAATTGATGTTGTGTTGGCCACAAAAGGAGGCCCTACTAGTCCTAAACCATACTAAAAAAATTATTGTGGTCTAAGTGTTTCAGATTCATTGTCCAACCAATGTATTTGTCTCCTTTCCTTCAAGAAGGATTCACAAATCTGCCTTTTTTTTTTCTTTTTTTTGGCATTTACTCCCAGTTTACGTTGTCTCAATCGACCAAAAACGTAGGTTTTACAGAAAATAATAATTCACACGTAGCCCATGATTTAGCTGAAATCTGCATTTAAACAACCTTGAATTTAGCGAAGAGCTTTAAATTTAAACAAGATCACGAGGCCACACATACAGTACAGTCCAAAAGTTTGGAACCACTAAGATTTTTAATGTTTTTAAAAGAAGTTTTATCTGCTCACCAAGGCTACATTTATTTAATTAAAAATACAGTAAAAACAGTAATATTGTGAAATATTATTACAATTTAAAATAACATGTTTTCTATTTGAATATATTTGACAAAGTAATTTATTCCTGTGATGGCAAAGCTGAATTTTCAGCATCATTACTCCAGTCTTCAGTGTCACATGATCCTTCAGAAATCATTCTAATATGCTGATCTGCTGCTCAAGAAACATGTAATGTGTACAATTGTACAAAATATTTGTGTACAATTTTTTTTTTCAGGATTATTTGATGAATAGAAAGTTCAAAAGAACAGTGTTTATCTGAAATCTAATCTTTTGTAACATTATAAATGTCTTTACTGCCACTTTTGATTGATTTAATGCATCCTTGCTGAATAAAAGTATTAATTTCTTTAATTTCTTTAAAAAAAAATACAAATAAAAATTCTTACTGACCCCAAACTTTTGAACGGTAGTGTATAATGCTACAGAAGCTTTGTATTTCAGATAAACACTGTTCTTTTGAACTTTCTATTCATCAAGGGATCCTGAAAAAAAAAAAAAAAGAGTACACAACTGTTTTCAACATTGAAAATAATCATAAATGTTTATTGAGCAGCAAATCAGCATATTAGAATGATTTCTGAAGGATCATGTGACACTGAAGACTGGAGTAACGATGCTGAAAATTCAGCTTTGCATCACAGGAATAAATTACTTTGTCAAATATATTTAAATAGTACACAGTTATTTTAAGTTGTATTTCCCAATATTACTTTTTTTTTTTTTTTTACTGTATTTTTAATTAAATAAATGTAGCCTTGGTGAGCAGACGAAACTTCTTTTAAAAACATTAAAAATCTTAGTGGTTCCAAACTTTTGGACTGGACTGTAAATGCAAGCCGCACTGATATTTGCGTTTGACTTTTACAGTTTGACAATCAAGTGATTTTATCTGTTGCTAACAAATATTGACCAGTCCATATATTTCTGCTGCCAACCAAAATAGTTTTAAGCAACGCACAGATTCGGCTAGACTATTTGAATATTTGCCTAAAGTAGTCATTATGCTCATCTCCGGGTTTTTATTCTAGCACACTATTAAAAGAAACCCGACTCCGAGCAATCATGTAGCAAAAGCGAGAAAAACAAAAGAAAGAAAAAACAAAACAAAACAAGTGACCGTCACTTGGCCATTCAAATTATCGTGTTGAATTTAATCTAGACTATAAACATGAACAGAATCCATTTGGGTCTTCTCAAGCCAACACCTTCTGGGGAATCTCCTCACCCTTCTCAAGGTGCTTCAAATATCTTTTTGTGTACTTCAATATAACCTCCAAATTTACCCTTTAGCTTTCTAGAGGTTCTCCAGCATGTCCAATATTATTACATACCGTGCTCAGCGTAAATGAGTGCACCCCCTTTGAAAAGTAACATTTTAAAGAATATCTCAATGAACCCAAAAACAGTTTCCAAAATGTTGACAAGACTAAGTTTAATATAACATCTGTTTAACTTATAACATGAAAGTAAGGTTAATAATATAACTTGGATTACACATTTTTCACTTTTACTCAAATTAGGGTGATGCAAAAATGAGTACACCCCACAACAAAAACTACTACATCTAATACTTTGTATGGCCTCCATGATTTCTTCTAGGCATGGAATGAACAAGTTGGCGACATTTTGCAACATCTATCTTTTTCCGTTCTTCAAGAATGACCGCTTTTAGACACTGGATGCTGGATGGAGAGTGATGCTCAACTTGTCTCTTCAGAATTCCTCATAGGTGTTCGATTGGGTTCAGATCAAGAGCCGATGAATCATTTTCACCCTGTTCTTCTTCAGAAATCCAACAGTGGCCTTAGATGTGTGTTTAGGATCATTGTCATGTTGGAAAAGTGCACGACGACCAAGGGCACAGAGTGATGGTAGCATCTTCTCTTTCAGCATAGAGCAGTACATCTGTGAATTCATGATGCCATCAATGAAATGCAGCTCCCCGACACCAGCAGCTCTTATTTAGACATTTATCTTGGTCTCATCACATTTCAGAGTATAGAGTCCCAGTAGTCTTCATCTTTTGTCAGCATGAGCAAACTGTAGGCGGGCTTTTTTGTGCCTCGGGTTTAGGAGAGGCTTCTTTGGTGGACAGCACCCATGCATGTCATTCCTCTGCAGTGTACGCCGTATTGTGTCATGGGAAATAGTCACCCCAGTTTGACTTTTTACTTCTTTAGATAACTGCAGTGAACTTGCATGCTGATTTTCTTCAACCCTTCTCATCAGAAGACGCTCCTGTCGAGGTGTTAACTTCTGTGGATAACCTGGACATCTCTGAGATGGTTGCGGTTCCATCTTTTTAAAATTTTTGTACCACTTTTGCTACAGTAACTTGACTGATAAGTAAAGCTTTGCTGATCTTCTTGTAGCCTTCACCTTTCTGGTGTAAAGAAATTATTTTCTTTCTCAGGTCTTGTGACATTTCTCTTCCATGTGGTGCCATTGCTGACAGCATGAAATGGGAAGTGGTTTTAACACCCTTTTCTAGTCAACTGTCTGCTAGACACCTGTGTAACGAATAATTAGACTCACCTGTGGTTGAATTCTTGTTAAATTAGACATTTGTAGTCTAAAATTTAGCTTTGCTCCAGAGACTTTCAGTGGGGTGTACTCATTTTTGCATCACCCTAATTTGAGTAAAACTGGAAATTGTTTTTGTGTTCATGGAGATATTGTTTAAAATGTTACTTTTCAAACGGGTTTACTCATTTATGATATGATTTAATAATTTATCTACATTAGTATTTCTTTAAAATTCATTCTGAGAGAAATAAGCCAAAACAAGTATAAAGCTGTGTGGTATTTTTTATTTTATAATGTCCTCCCTGTGCTGGACTGGTGCTGTGCTTTGAATATCTTTTCTATCTGATGAGCTGTGGAATGAGGTGCTGCGATGGCAAACAATAAATTGAAAATCCATTTCTTCCTCCCTGCAGGCCTCGTGTTCTGCTCTCTATCCAAAATCTCAAATGCAACCTATTCAAATCTCTGCTCTCATTTGTGTGAAAGGTCATAAAGAGCTAAACCTGAGACATGTCAATCACTTTAAGCAGCTGCTGAAGGGTGGTCTTTGCCTTAGACATGGCATTTTACGGTTGTCTGTTCCGTCTCACATTACAGCAGGATTGCAAATTGAAAGCTGCATAAAAATGCTACTATGTTTTCTCTATATGCAATGGCTCAGGATGTAAAATGTGATTTAAAGGGTTAGTTCACCCAAAAAATTCTGTCATTTAATACTCACCCTCATGTCGTTCCACACCCGTAAGACCTTCATTCATCTTCGGAACACAAATTAAAGGTGGGGTATGTATTTGTCATGAGGATGAGTAATTAATGACAAATTTCATTTTTGGGTGAACTAACCATTTAATATGGTATATTTAAAAGTAAATTTTAGTTTTGCCATTAGAGCTATTTATAAGGCCTGAACAATTCTGTGTAGCCAGTTGATTTCATCTTTTACAAACACATGGTTTAAAGGTTTGCAGACAGACCTACACTATCACACATTAATGCATTTATTATTTGTCTATAGCTCCTGCAAGAAAAACAGTTTTTTCTGTGAAAGGCAGTTATAATTTAAAAACAATGCTTTGTGCAACAACACTAGATGGTGCCATATGCATGCAAATCTAGGATCCTATCCATTAAAAACGAGAGCTAGTCATTGTGCAAGCCTCAAAGCAGTGTATCAAAGCTCAATCAAAACAGTTCTGGCACCATAATTAAATTCCTATTAGACTAAACAAAAAGTATGCTGTTATTTTTGACAGGTTAAAAAAAAGAACTTTCAGGTCATAAAAGCAGTGAACTGGTACAAACAGGGGTAAACAATAAAAAAATTAAATATTTCACATTTATTCAGTCATGTGTACCTCTATAGCACAAGTACATCTGACATTGTTGTTACTGGTATTATCATATATTTTGCTGTTGAAATGAGGCCAACCTTAGATCATAACTATGTCTAACATTGTAATAAAAAAAAAAACTAGTACATTTTCAGTTAAAAAAGCCTCTTCTCCCAATATCAAAACAGTACGTAATTGGAGCCATTTTTATTATGATATACTTGAATAACTGTTTGGCAGAGGTAGTTACAAATAATGAAAAATCATTAGTGTTAATATACCAAGTGTCAACATTTGAGAAATCTGTTAGATTACATTTACTCTCTCTTCTTTCCCCGTCCTGTGAAAGCATCCATGAAATTGAAGGCCCCCAAGTACATACCCAGGATAACTGATTGCTTGAATGGGATGAAACTGTAAAAAAAAAAAAAAAAAAAAAAGTAATATGTTAATTTGCATATATGTGGGTCTCTGAACACGCGAGATGTTAAAGTCTAAGATCAAATCATGTTTGGTTTGTTTTTTTTGTATATTTGTATTTAAGACATCCTATCCACAATGAGAGAAATTTTTTCATATTTGAGCAAGGTGGCCAGAAAAAGTGTGAAAGATCTGCGTTCAGGACTGAAAATAATGACCAGTCCTGGAAATGAGATCATTCACGCCTAATTATCACCTAATGCACTGTGATTCAACACTCATCATCATGCTGGAATAATAAAATAACAAATGTATTTTGTGATTTGATGATTTAATTGATAGGTTTAGAATCAGGTAGGTTATACATGCTTTTGTAAAAAAGCACAGAAGGCATTAAAATAATAAAGAACGCCTCTTCCCATTCAAATACTGCAGCCTTGATAATTATGACTCTACTGTCCAAAGCACATTAAAGACAAAACACAGATTGGAATTAATTGGCCAATTTTATGCACTGAAGTCTGTCTCACAGCCCACACAAACAGGTGTTGCTTTATCTTCTGGGTTTGTCAGTAATGGCATCAGTAATTGTCACAGCTGCATAAGAAAGAGCTTAAGGGTCCTTCGTTTTCAAGCCACGGCCGGGTTAAAGGTGTTATGAAATACAGGCACTAGTACAGCTGGAAATACATTTCACCTACAAGTTCTACAACTTGCGAGACTGGTTGCAGCTGTGAAACTGAAACTGTGAGTGTTTCTCCTTAGGTACGATGTTCTTAATCGCTCATATGAATAAGCAGACTAATACGGTCTTGTAAGAACAGCAATGTGCTGTTCTCAAGTGAAATCTAAAGTGTCTAAAATCAAACAAGTGATACCTAGGACATGTTTTTTAGAGTAAAACAAATGATTAATAAAACTAAATTAAGTTCATAAATACAACAAACAAACAAACAAACAAAAAGACGTCATTTTAGCAAAGGTGAAGTCAGCACAAGAACACAATGAACCACTGTGTTCCTGTCATTCATTCAGTGTCTTAATGTCCTCGGGCAGATGAGTAAATCCACACACATAACCCCGTCCTCTGAGGTCAGTGCATGAGAAACAGTTTTGTTCCGTGCCGTTGCTTAAGGCTAAACTTTCAGACCTTTAGTTCTCTCAAACCCACTGGCTCCCTCTTTACCATGCAGCAGATTTCCTTTGACATCAATAGTCTATAGTGAAATTATTCATGTCACATCCCTGACTCACTCCACAGACAACAGCAAATTTATTGGTTTAACTTAACTGCAGAGCTTTTCTGTTTCTATCCACTGCGGGGATCAAGCTTCAGACAGTGTAAGGACCAATTAAAGATGTATTTCCACAACAGCTTTCTATTTTAAAGGAGCCCTAGAATCAGAATTTGAATTTACCTCGGCATAGTTGAATAACAAGTGTTCAGTACATGGAAAAGACATACATTTTCAAACTCCATTGTTTCCTCCTTCATATATAAATCTAATTTTTTTAAAAGACTTCAGGAAAACACTCGGATCTCAACATAACACCGACTGTTACGTAACAGTCGGGATCATTAATATGTATGACCCCAATATTTGCATAATGCCAGCCCATGTTCGACGCATTAGACAAGGAAAGGCAGTATTAACGTCTGGATCTGTGCACAGACAAGGTAAGCAAGCAAGAACAACAGCGAAAAATGGCAGATGGAGCAATAATAACTGACATGATCCATGATAGCATGATATTTTTAGTGATATTAGTAAATTGTCTTTCTAAATGTTTCATTAGCATGTTGCTAATACTGTTAAATGTGGTTAAAGTTACCATCGTTTCTTACTGTATTCATGGAGACAAGAGCCGTCGCTATTTTCATTATTAAACACTTGCAGTCTGTATAATGCATAAACACAATTTCATTCTTTATAAATCTCTCCAACAGTGTAGCATTAGCCGTTAGCCACAGAGCATATCCTCAAACTCACACAGAATCAAACGTAACCATCAAAATAAATACTTTACTCACATAATTCGAAGCATGCATACAGCATGCATGACAAACATCTTGTAAAGATCCATTTGAGGGTTATATTAGCTGTGTGAACTTTGTAAATGCAATGTATAGTCGAGAGCTCGTGGGGCAGAGGAAACGCATCTCTTAAAGGGGCCGTGCTGAAAAAATCAGTGCATAGTTAATGATGCCCCAAAATAGGCAGTTAAAAAAATTAATAAAAAAAAATCTATGGGGTATTTTGAGCTGAAACTTCACAGACACATTCAGGGGACACCTTAGACTTATATTACATCTTGTAAAAAAACTATCTATGGCACCTTTAATATAATGAAAAATGTAATTTATTCCTGTGCTGGCGAATCATTACTCCAGGCTTCAAGGTCACATGATCCTTCAGAAATCATTCTAATATAAAGATTTAGTGCTAAACAAAATTGTCAACATTGAAAACAGTTGTGCTGCTTAATATTCCTTTAGAAACTGTGATACATTTAAACAGCATTTATTTGAAATGGAAATCTTTTTTTAACATTATATATGCCTTTACTCTCTCTTTTGATCAATTTATGTGTTTTTGGACCACATCAGGTTTGGACTACACTGTCATTGGGTGCTTCTCAATCAGAAGGCTGCATCCTAGGAAGGCTGCATATCTCTGCTGCCACATCATCAAGCTCTGTTAAAGGACGTCTCAATTTAAAGGATCCTTTGAAGGCAGTTTTCATTTAGCGTCCTTATTTCGGCCTGTTTTGAAGGATACATCAAGTGTATGCTTCACATGTTCCAATAACCCACAATCGTGCACACATTCCAATTCACAAAAAAATAATTAGCAGAAATTGAATCAGTACTGATCTTGTTCAATTTCACTATGTAAGGCAAGACAAAAAAAATTATTTTTGAGAAAAAGCCATTATGTTTTCTTTTGTTTTGTTGTAATTAAATCACAAAATACTAAACTGTGTGTAATGTAAACCACTGGGAGACCACAGGCGGTTGTAATTACCAGTACTGCATTAAACTATGAACTATGAAATAGTTAAGTATTACTCTCTCGAAAACTTTTAGCATGTTTTTACTATCACAGCTCACAAGGTTAACTAATCGTGAAAAGTGTTGATTGTAGCATTACATTGAGATCTATGGCATTATATGTAGATCGTGGCATGAAAGGTTGCAGTGATGAACACTGTAGCCGATGTTGATGATGAGCGCATGAAAGCAGTGATTTCGTCATTACAAATCAACAGATAATTTTCAAACAGATAATTTTCATCCTACTAAGAGAAACACTGTGAAGTTGACCTTTTAGTCACTGGTTTGATTTACTGACACACAGACAAAGAACATCTGACTGTACATGAATCATTACATATCAGATTCGGCATTAGAATTAACACAGTTACTTACATATTGTTGCATTACTGTTGAGTCCATATCGTAAAAGTCTGTTAGCAAACCTGTGCCGAAATGTGATTTATTTTGTGATAATGAATCCACAGTGAAATGTAATAATGAAAAGTAATGTTATTTTTAGTCCGGTATCGCTCTACTCTCCTCGTCATATCACTAACACGCCAGCGGGCGGGGCTAACGTTGCACCTATCTATGACATTCTCTGGGATGAGTTATTCGCTGGGGCCTGGTGTCAATAAAAGATTTTATTGGACTAAGAAGAAAGTTTTCAGTTCTGAAAATTACAGGATATTCTTTTAGTACAATGACCTCTTATCAAAAGCTCAAGGAAAAGTTGATTTCTCAATTCATGACCCCTATCATAAAAAGGCAGTTAATATAAAAGTTTTTAATATTAAGCATTTTTCAAATTATAATTTTAATATTATTTGAGTCATGACAGCGAGGGCAGAAACATTTATGACGTAGCAATTGGCGCAATTACAAGACCGTCTCATTCTAGCATTTAATGCTGAGGAAGACTCTAGCCTACAAGCCTCCAAAGGACTAGATTAGGAAGGACACAGCCTCAAGAGTGCAGCCTTCCATTCCATAAGCACCCATTATGGTCATTTAAAGGTGCCATAGAACGTCTTTTCAAAAGATGTAATATAAGTCTAATGTGTCCCCTGAATGTGTCTGAAGTTTCAGCTCAAAATACCCCATAGATTTTTTTTTATGAATTTTTTTAACTGCCTATTTTGGGGCATCATTAACTGTGCACCGATTCAGGCTGCGTGGCCCCTTTAAATCGCGCGACTATAAGTGCAGTTATACAGTGCATAAACAAAGTTCACACAGCTAATATAACCCTCAAATGGATCTTTACAAGATGTTCGTCATTCATGCTGCATGCATGCATCGATTCATGTGAGTACAGTATTTATTTGGATGTTTACATTTGATTCTGAATGAGTTTGAGGCTATAATATGCTCTGTGGCTAACGGGCTAATGCTACACTGTTGGAGAGATTTACAAAGAATTAAGTTGTTTATGAATTATACAGACTGCAAGTGTTTAAAAATGAAAATAAAGACGGCTCTTGTCTCTGTGAATACAGTAAGAAACGATGGTAACTTTAACCACATTTAACAGTACATTAGCAAAATGCTAACGAAACATTTAGAAAGACAATTTACAAATATCACTAAAAATATCATGTTATCATGGATCATGTCAGTTATTATTGCTCCATCTGCCATTTTTCGCTGTTGTCCTTGCCTGCTTACCTAGTCTGTTGATTCAGCTGTGCACAGATCCAGACATTAATACTGGCTGCCCTTGTGTAAGGCCTTGAACATAGGCTGGCATATGCAAATATTGGGGGCGTACATATTAATGATACTGACTGTTACGTAACAGTTGGTGTTATGTTGAGATTCGCCTGTTTTCTGGAGGTCTTTTAAACAAATGAGATTTAAATAAGGAGGAAGCAATGGAGTTTGAAACTCAACGTATGTCTTTTCCATGTACTGAACTCTTGTTATTCAATGTTATGCCGAGGTAAATTTAATTTTTGATTCTAGGGCACCTTTAAGTATATTTATATCATGCTTGCAGTTGCTTTGCAACTTGAAGGTGAAAAAAATAAATAAAAGAGGGGTACATTAGAAAGATAAGTAATAAAAACATTTAAAATATGAAACATTTTTACAGATAAAAAAACAAACAAACAAACAAAAAAAAAACGTTAAAGATAAAATTCCAAAAATGACGACATTTTTTACCTGGAGAAATTTTCAGATAAGCATATGAAACATTAAGAAACTTACCCTTTTAAAGCCATTAATAAGTATAATGTCCTTGGAAGTAAAAGAAAAACTTGGTCTGTCAGAATGGCACTGACAATCTTCTTAGCAACATAGTCTGGCTCCAATATGGGCAGCAGTCGGGGCCACCTGCACACAAGGCACATTCTATGATTTAAATGGCTATTCTTTTAAACAAACAAATGACAAATAAACCCAAAATGACTGTATGACTGAGTTTAGTTTGGTTTAGGGGAACTTAGAGGATTTTTAAGTGCATTTACATTCATTTGTATGCCCAGTTTAAGAGGAAAATCCATAGCCTTAATGTCTCTTTCACTCCCACACACACACACTTGTTAGATGTTGCAACAAATACAAATCAAGGTACAAATGCAATGCTAAATCAATACATAAAGTAGCCCCAGCCCTTAGGCAATGTCAATGGGCATGTACAGACAACAAAGGACCATGCTGAGGGCTATGAACAGCATACTGTTACAAGAGAGCTGCCCTCTTAACTCTTTCCCCACCAGACTATTATTTTTAAGTTGCCAGCCAGCACCAGCATTTTTAGCATATTCACAAAACTTTCATGAATATTTTGTTGTATAAATATCTAAACAGTGGATCCATCAGAAGAAAGAACTGAACCTCTGCTGTTAAAAAAACAAACAAACACTCGTCTCAACATGTCGACAACACAACAATGAAGACCGTAGGCTGACATTATGCAAATTTGTTACAAACCTGTGCAGGTTTGAGCAGGAAGTAAGGCTGGAATTACTGATGACTTGTTTTGGCAGTTCAGAATTTAATAAATACAAAGTTCTGTCATGAAACTCTTGATGGCACAAGCTAATAGGTCCTTGTGGCGAGCAGGGCGGGCGAGAGCCGTGAAGGAACGGCGCAAGGACGGTGACGCGAGAGATAATGAGCTCCACCTGCGAGGCGCACTGGCCTCGAGTCTCTCACAGAGGAGCTCTGGAAGCATAAAAGGAGGAGCGATGACAGTGAAGGATGAGAGGTCCAGGCCTGGACTTTATTTTATGTTTTATTATGTTTGTGTGGCTGGCAGACGTCCTTGAGGGTCTGCCGGCATTACTTTCCTTTTGTATTTGTTTATTTTGAAATGCTCGCCACAATCCTTTAACTCAACCTGCTAGTAATCACATCATTATCTATAGGGCACAGCTGATTGGTTCCTGCTGTATCAGTAGCCAATAAGCTTGCTGCTCAACCTTCAAAATACTTGGGTAGCATTGCAGCGCACTTTCAGAAACCCTCCACCTTCCCCAGCTCCACCTGTATAGATCTGCTATAGGTAATGGGTAATTCATGTACGCTGTATTGTACAGCAGCAGCATGTCTTACTTGCTCACAGCAGCGTGTCGTGTATGTATTGGCAGTAGCAAGTCCCGTACTTGCTCTGAAGCAGCAGCAGTGTAGCAGATCTATTCCACCAAGACCAAACATATCAAAATTGTCATACCCATTACATGAGTTGTCATGACAGAACTTTATGTGTCGTACACTTTGATCTTTGAAACTTTGCACCACATGAAAGAAAATATTCAAAAAAAGCATAATAGGGGCACTTGAATGTGGGTTTCGAACAAAAAGCTGAGAAAAACGTGTTTTTGTCAAAGACGGTGTTCATAACACAGATGGAGTAGATCGAGTCCATCAACACCCCCAAAGCTTGTACAGTTGTTACCTCTTTGTGGGTTTGACATTTTCTCAGTAACATTAGATTTTTTTTTTTTTTTTGATTTATATCAGTTTTGATTTATATGCTATTGAATATTTGGTGATCACATTAGCTTACTTGTGCATATACAAATGTGAGTAACATTAAAAACATGTCAATGGCAGGGAAGAGTTGTGTCATAAATGATAAAAAAAAAAATCTCGTCAATGGCTGGGAAAGAGTTGCTGCAATAAACCATTTAGAGACACAAACATTCTTTCCCTGGGAAAATCTAATCATGGTAATTGAGTGAAGTTGCATTTGTGTCAATGATGCTTTATTTGTCAAGCTCCATGAAGCACAGTCAAAGTCTCTGTCTCTATTTGGATTGTATACATTTACAAAGCAGTGTGCAAAATCCTGCCTACAGAGATTCTGATTACGGCTAATTGGAAAATGACAAAGAACTGAGATTGAATAGCCCTGAAATTATATCCTTTTGACAATTTGAGAATGAAACAATATTGAGAGATTGATCATCATTTCAAAAGCAGGCGTTTTTCCTTAAATGGCATCTACAGTTCTCTGTTCAAATGCAGCAGCTTCAAATCCAAAATTTGGTTAGGGATGAAGAGTGTGCTAGCTTACTTTGTCCCGCAGCCATCAAACATGCCTGTGTTGATGAAGTACGGGCAGACGATTGTGGTTTTGACTCCATCCTTCCCCGCAGCTATCAGCTCGAGGGCCACAGACTCTGCAAACCCCACGGCAGCAAACTTGCTTGCACAATAATCTGTGCAGAAAAGATAGGCAAGATAGGAGACGTTTGTACAAACCTGGTAGTGATGCTGCAAGGTAAACGTTTTAGGCATTTCAGACATCAGCTCATTAAAATCTCCATGTAGTAATAAATCCTGGGCACATGCAAAGATAACACAGACATCACAGGAATTCACTACACCATCTCAGATATCCGTTTCCTGTTAAAGTCTACATTTTTATTTAACACACAACTACAAGGACAAAACCACACAGAGATTGTGATCTAGAAGTTTTGTATTAAGGATTAGTGTTCATTCATATCTGCTCCCAAACTTTAAAAACATTAATGTCTTGCCAAACATGGACTAAAAGCCATCAGGGACTTTGTTACTGTTCCAAAAGCGCCTCTGGCAAGAGAGTAGTTGTGTAAGAGATAAAAAAGACATAGGTGAATGCTTTACCTGCCAGTCCATTGACACCTATCAAGCCTGCAGAACTTGCAACGCTGACCAGATGTCCATGGTTCTTGTCTGTCATGGCGGGCAGAAATGCTTTGTATGTCTAAGACAGAGGCATAAACACAAATGGACATTTATACAGAATAGTGGCTTCAAAGAAAAACAAGATATTCAGACTACATATAAATTTTGATAAGGGGTTAAAAAAAGTAAAAAATATATCAGTCTTACCCAAAAGTGGGACATTGCATTAACTCTGAGTGTCTTCTCTACAACTGCATCGGGAGTGTCCATGAACTTATTACCACTGACAATTCCAGCATTGTTTATAAGTATGGTGACATCGCCGATTTCATTTTTTACCTAGAAGTAGACAAATAATCAATATGAGTAAAAGATTAATTTTCTCAAATTAAATGTCATTATATCAATTTCATTATATTATGGTGTACCATAGATTTGGTTGGCCATAAATAAAAATATTTAAAAAAAAATAAAATAAATAACTTGGGGTGCCAAGCTGACCTATTTTTGTTGCTCAACTACTAGTTCATGAATTTACAAAAAATATTTTTGTAATAACTGTATAATATTTCAGAATATTATGACAAACTACTGAGTAATATTAATAATGCATTAATAATTTTTTAAAATTGACTTTTAATTTACATAAAAAAGGATTTCAGTTTGCTGCTGGTTGGGATTGGTTGATTTTGGGACTGGTTGGGTTCATTATCACAAAACAAAACCTTTTAGAGCGATGCTGATGATGGTGGTCCTGACCGATGAATCAGAATCAAGTATTGGCTGTCAGGGTGGGTCAACAGTCCAATAGTTTAAAGGTCATTATGCAAAAACATATCACAGCAGAATGCCATGACTGACCAATCAGAATCAAGTATTGGTTGCCAGGGTCAACAGTAGCTTAGCAATCATTATGCAAAAATAAAGGAATGCAGAATGTCACAGGACCGACCAATCAGAATCAAGTGTTAAGAAGTTAAGTGATGCAGAGGTGTGTACTAATACCTTCGATATGCATAATAATGTTAGAAAAAAATATAATATATAACTCCAATTATGTACTCAGACCACTTAAAGTTTTGAATTAAATACTCTTCATTCCAGGCAAACAGCTCACAAGAGCAGGTTTGAACTTGGATTACCTGTTCTGCCACTCTGTAGACAATTTCTCTATCACCACAGTCACACTGATAGTAATGTACTCTTGATGCTCCTTTTTCTTTAACCTGTTTTGCGGTTTCTTTCAAACCATCCACATTAATGTCCCACAGCACCAGTGAGACGTCCAGTGTGGCAAACTCAAGGGCCATCAGTCTGCCAATACCACTGCCTGCCCCAGTGATGAGCACAATCTCTCCAGACACATCTTTCTTCCTCTGAGGGATGAAGAATTTTATGAAGGATTCCAGGTGGTAGTAGATGGTTAAAACTATCAGCTGAAGAGTCTCCAAGAGAAAGTTCATTTTGAGATGTGCAGATGACCTAATGAATAACATGACAAAAAGGAACAATGATTCAGAGTGTGACTAAGACTTACACAAACACTACAGAAAACCAGTGTAGTCAGAAACACGCTGAATGAAAAGTAAACTGATAGTTCATGTGCCTGTCAGTTATTACAAACTTTTATATACAGAAAGTTTATATACAGAAAAAATATAAGCCTGAAGGAGGTCTGTTAAAGATTGTAACACGGTTTACCTTACTGTGTGAGATACAAAGTCCCCGGATGGTGAGTTGTTCTCGTGCAGGTCGCAGTCGGTAAATAAATATTTGTACTTCAAATGAACATGAACCACGATGAGAGCTCGCACAGACGTTAAGAATGGCGTTAGTACCCACTCCTCCTCTTCGCACTGGTGGAGAGACTACAGACGGGCACAAAACGCTCTGCTTAACCAGTAACTGCAGTTTAACTGGAGTTTACCTGGTCCGGTGAAGTAGGTCCAAGGGACGGGATGGGCTGGGTGAGAAACACTGCGGTCACGTGACTCGGCTGACTCTGCGCACTGATTTGTGGGAGTTGTGTAAACTTGTGTTTCGTGTTCATTGCTTGGGCTGTTCGACTGGTTGATGATGAATCTTTTTGGTCAGCGCAATGAGGAGGTAAAGCTTTATTTTCCACGGGAGTTGTAATTTCATTGATTCAAAAATGTTAGCTACCATTAAAATTATTGTTAAATGAAAATTTTAATCGTAACATTTTTGAATCACACTTTTCTTTAACCCGATGGAATGTTGTTCAGTCTGGGGAGGCTATTATTATTTTATGTAATATTTATGCTTTATAACTTTAACCTTGTCAATAAAACTTGTTGCTTAAATGGTTAGTTCACCCAAAAATGAAAATTCTGTCATTTATTACTTAACCTCATGCCGTTCCACACCAAGACCTTCGTTAATCTTCGGAACACAAATTAAGATATTTTAGTTGAAATCCGATGGCTCTGTGAGGCCTGCATAGCCAGCAATGACATTTCCTCTCTCAAGATCCATTAAGGTACTAAAAACATATTTAAATCAGTTCATGTGAGTACAGTGGCTCAATATTAATATTATAAAGCGACAAAAAAATAACGACTTATTTAGTGATGGTCGATTTTGAAAACACTGCTTCAGGAAGCATCGGAGTGTTATGAATAGGCGTTTCTCAATGTCAAGGATACTTCCTTGGCAGGACTGGTCCTTCCAAGTCACTTCCTACAGAGGCTAGGCGAGGCTCCTCATTAGCATTCGGAGAACACGTAAATGGAACAGATTAGCAAGTGCACATCATTGTGTCATTACATCAGTGAAAAGGTAAAAGAAATGCCGGTGACGGCAACCAAGCTAACAATTGTTAAATGACGGTCCTGTTCAGTTAGCCATCAATAACGGAATTTGTATTTGTATAATTTATAATATCAATAAGGTAGTAATTTACTGGCATTTAAACGTTAAACTTTATTTATCTGACATATTTACTACAGTTATAACAAATGTTTGGTAACGTAAATATACTTACATTTGAAAGCATATTGCCCGCTAACGTCCGACATTTTTTTTTTTTTTTTAACAAGATCACAAAGCTGCGCGCATAGGATTGTGGGTGATTTTAGAGCGCGAAGAGCGTGAAGGCTACACATATGCATCCTTTCCTGTACATGGGATATTTTTCGAACGTTTGAAATTCCGATCCTTCCTTGACATTGAGAAACGCCTAGGCTGCGTTCCAGTTCGGTTTTTAAATGCCCTTCCCTCGCTAACTTCACTCGGTCTCGTTGACTCGGATGTCATTGCTTACGTTGCACGAGTGCCCACTTCTGGCGGAACCTTTGTATGGGCTGAACTGGAACGTCCTAAGCCCTTGATCACTTGGAATCCGCAATGGAGCTGATTTATTATTTATTTTTTCCCCTTACAAATTTGTTTAATACAGCATCCTATATGTATATATGTGTGTTTTAAATGTTTAAAAAATAATTAATATATCATTGAGTTGTTTGTGGTGGGGTTAATTAAACGCGATATGCGGTGACGTCACAATCGTGTTGCATTGTGGGTTATGGAGCTGCCTGAAGTGTACATATGAAGTAGACTCGCTCCCTCTGTCAAAATCGAGGGAGCAAGGGTCTGTCCATATAAACTTCCCTCGTCCACTTCACGAAGTGGAACGCACTTCAAAATGGCGGCAGGGATTCCCCCGAGGCGAAGTGTTTAGGGAAGTTCGTGAGTGCGTGTCTAAAACCGAACTGGAACGCAGCCCTAGTGTGCGAATCATGATTCGGATCATGTGTCAAACTGCCAAACGGCTGAAATCACGTGACTTTGACGGTTCGAACAGCAGATTCGACACGCTGATTCATTTATGCTCCGATATGCTTCCTGGAACTTCATGAGGGTAAGTAATAAATGACAGAATTTTTGGGTGAACTAACCCTTTAAAGTGTGAAATTTCCTTTGACAGCTTAAAGTGTGAAAGGGGATCTTAAAGGATTAGTTCACTTTAAAATGAAAAGTACCCCATGATTTACTCACCCTAAAGCCATCTTAGGTGTAAATGACTTTCTTCTTTCAGAACCATAGATATAGTGTATATAGTGTATATCTATGTTTCAGAACAATACAATCGGAGATATATTAATAATCACCCTGATGCTCCTAAACTTTAAAGGGATAGTTCACCCAAAAATGAAAATGTGATGTTTTTCTGCTTACCCCCAGGGCATCCAAGATGTAGATCACTTTGTTTCTTCAGTAGAACACAAATGATGATTTTTAACTCCAACCGTTGCCGTCTGTCAGCCGTATAATGTGGGTCAATGGGAACTTCTTTTCTAAGAGTAAATAAAACTTGCTTAGACAAATCCAAATTAAACCCTGCGGCTAAGACACAAAACGATAGGTTCGAAGTTCCCATTGACCCACATTATACGGCTGACAGACGGCAACGGTTGGAGTTAAAAATCATCATTTGTGTTCTACTGAAGAAACAAAGTGATCTACATCTTGGATGCCCTGGGGGTAAGCAGAAAAACATCAAATTTTCATTTTTGGGTGAACTATCCCTTTAAATTGGCAGTGCACGGAAACCACCTGTTTGAAGTTCAAATAAGTGCATCCATTCATCATAATAACTGTACACTGCATGGCTAGAAAAACATCCAACGGCATGACATACTACGTTACATCCTACGTAATCTAAAAGTTACATGGCTGATTTTATTCCAGCCACCACTGTTAAGCTTTAGTTGAGAAAACAGTTATTTTGCATACTTACTGGTCAGTCTGTAAATTTATTAACTTAGTGACCATGCACATTTGCTGTAATTTTGCATAATAGTTAAATTTCTTCCCAAAGCATAAGTTTAATACGGTCTGTTACATACGTTTAATCAGTCTAATGGTATGATTTATTATCAATATGCGGAAGTGTCTGTCACTAATGTGCTTTAGTCTGAGTGCTGTCAGCTTGCATTAAATTTTGTTGGTTTTGTGGCTAGTTGTCACCATATTACGCTGAAATGACACACAGATTGTGTGATCATGCGATTATTTATTTTTTTTTTTGTAACGATGGTTTGCATTTTATTACTTTTTGTTTAACTTTGGTGATAACTCTCATACTCACTCTGATGTTTGCTTATGGGATTTCTTGTCAAAGGTAACACATGCAGTATTATAGAAAGCTAGGCTGATTTTAAGCTAAGTTTACTTTTTTCCTGATTAGGGAGGAGGTCCAAAGTTCGAGAGTCATGGTTCGCTACTGATATATATACACCGATCAGGCATAACATGATGACCACCTTCTTAATATTGTGTTGGTCCCGCTTTTGCTGCCAAAACAGCCCTGACCCATCGAAGCATGGACTCCACTAGACCCCTGAAGGTGTGCTGTGGTATCTGGACCAAGATGTTAGCAGCAGATGTCCTGTAAGTTGCGAGGAGGGGTCTCCATGGACTTGTTTGTTCAGCACATCCCACAGATGCTCGATTGGATTGAGATCTGGGGAATTTGAAGACCAAATTAACACCTCAAACTCGTTGTTGTGCTCTTCAAACCACTCCTGAACCATTTTTGCTTTGTGGCAGGGCGCATTATCCTGCTGAAAGAGGCCACAGCCACCAGGGAATACAGTTTCCATGAAAGGGTGTACATGGTCTGCAACAATGCTTAGGAAGGTGGTACGTGTCAAAGTAACATCCACATGGATGGCAGGACCCAAGGATTCCAGCAGAACATTGCTCAAAGCTTCACACTGCCTCCGGTGGCTTGCCTTCTTCGCATAGTGCATCCTGGTGTCATGTGTTCCCCAGGTAAGTGACGCACATGCGCCTGGCCATCATCCACGTGATGTAAAAGAAAACGTGAGTCATCAGACCAGGCCACCTTCTTCCATTGCTCCGTGGTTTAGTTCTGATGCTCACATGCCCACTGTTGGTGATTTTGGAGGTGGACAGGGGTCAGCACGGGCACCCTGACTGGTCTGCGGCTATGCAGCCCCATACGCAATAAACTGTGATGCACTGTGTATTCTGACACCTTTCTATCAGAACCAGCATTAACTTCTTGAGCAATTTGAGCTACAGTAGCTCTTCTGTAGGATCGGATCACACGGGCCAGCCTTCGCTCCCCACGTGAAACAATGAGCCTTGGCCTCCCATGACCCTGTCGCCGGTTCACCACTGTTCCTTCCTTGGACCACTTTTGATACTTCACTTGCTACCTAATATATCCCATCCACTAATAGGTGCCGTGATGAAGAGATAATCAGTGTTATTCAATTAATCTGTCAGTGGTCATAATGTTATGCCTGGTCAGTGTATATACGGTGTATTATGTCTTTATACATTATGTCTCTATAAAGTATATTTTACTGTATAATGTAAAATGCAAGTGGGCTACTGTAATATAGCTTTATAGGAGTATAGTGAACAT
Source organism: Chanodichthys erythropterus (assembly GCF_024489055.1). Classification (NCBI taxonomy): domain Eukaryota; kingdom Metazoa; phylum Chordata; class Actinopteri; order Cypriniformes; family Xenocyprididae; genus Chanodichthys; species Chanodichthys erythropterus. The sequence continues at coordinate 21,796,293 of NC_090236.1, read as the reverse complement.
TGTCTGGTTACATACCTGTTCTGTCTACAAAACTTGAATGATTAAGGACACAGTTGTTCTCTCAACTTTTGGCTTTACCTCTTGACCTGCTTCAGCCATAAGGTGTGATGATTGATTAAGAACATGGTCCACAATAGTGGCCCTTATTTCATCAGAAACATGTCTACAATATTGGGAGTTGTGTAAACTTGTGATTCGTGTTCAATGCTAGGGCTGTTCTACTGGTTGATGATGAATCATTTTGGTCAGCGAATTAACTGGAAGATTTATTTCCATTGGGAGTTGTAATCTCATTTAACAATAATTTTAATTGTAACATTTTTGAATCACACTTTTCTTTAGAGGGAAGATGGATAATAATGTTGTTCAGTCTGGGGAGGCTGTTATTATTTTATGTAATATTTATGCTTTAATAACTTTAATAAACAATATTCTTTTCCAAACCTTGTCAAAACACTTGTTGCTTAAAATGTGAAATTTCCTTTGACAGCTTTTATTGTGAGGAGATCTTAAAGGATTGGTTCACTTTAAAATGAAAAGTACCTCATGATTTACTCACCCTAAAGCCATCTTAGGTGTAAATGACTTTCTTCTTTCAGACTAATACAATCTGAGTTATATTAATAATCACCCTGATGCTTTAAAGGTGCCATAGAATGTCTTTTTAAAAGATGTAATATAAGTCTAAGGTGTCCCCTGAATGTGTCTGTGAAGTTTCAGCTCAAAATACCCCATAGATTTTTTCTGAATGAGTTTGATGGTGCTCCATGGCTAAAGCTAACATTACACGCTGTTGGACAGATTTATAAATAATGAAGTTGTGTTTATGAATTAGACAGACTGCAAGTGTTTAAAAATGAAAATAAAGACGGCTCTTGTCTCCGTGAATACAGTAAGAAACGATGGTAACTTTAACCACATTTAACAGTACATTAGCAACATGCTAACAAAATATTTAGAAAGACAATTTACAAATATCACTAAAAATATCATGATATCATGGATCATGTCAGTTATTATTGCTCCATCTGCCATTTTTCGCTATTGTTCTTGCTTGCTTACCTAGTCTGATGATTCAGCTGTGCAGATCCAGACGTTAATACTGGCTGCCCTTGTGTAATGCCTCGATCATGGGCTGGCATATGCAAATATTGGGGGCGTACACCCCGACTGTTACGTAACAGTTGGTGTTATGTTAAGATTCGCTGTTCTTTGGAGGTCTTTTAAACAAATGAGATTTATATAAGAAGGAGGAAACAATGGAGTTTGAGACTCACTGTATGTCTTTTCCATGTACTGAACTCTTGTTATTCAACTATTCCGAGGTAAATTCAATTTTCAATTCGATGGCACCTTTAAGTGCACGGAAACCACCTGTTTGAAGCTCATATAAGTGCATCCATTCATCATAAATGTACTCCACACGGCTCCGGGGGGTTAATAAAGGCCTTCTAAAGCAAAGCAATGTGTTTGTTTTAGAAAAATATCCAAATTTAACATGTTATAAAGTAAAATAACTAGCTCCTGGCCATATGGTTTCTACTTGCGTCTAAAGCGTAACTTACGCTACACACTGTCTGGTTACAGGTACTGTCTACAAAATTTGAATGATTAAGGACACAGTTGTTTTCTCAACTTTTGGCTTTACCTTTTGACCCGCTTCAGCCTTAAGGTGTGTTGATTGATTGAGAACATGGTCCATAATAGTGGCCCTTATTTAATCAGAAACATGCCTACAATATTGACCTCATCTACTGTTTTGCCTCCGTATCCTTCTACCACACATCCTTACACCTCTTCTTCTTCCCAGCTGTTGACTCCGTTTGTTTCCTTGTTGTTCTTCCATTGTCAGAATTTGTAACACTCTGGAATGTCCCCACAAACTACAAACCTGTGTATGTGTAAAAATGTATTCTATGACTCATTAAATGCAATTACAAGAAATAAGAAATGTATAAAAACATCCCTTATTCTGAAAAAAATATTTGCAGAATGTAAGGCTTTACCTTACATTCAGACCAAAAAATTGCCATTTGAAAACATATATGAAAAAGATTTTTTACATGTACCCAAATGTTTTTTTTTCTTTTTCTTCTTCTTCTTGAAATGTAATAAAAAAAGGGCTGTTTGACTGCAATGTCTATTGAAAATCTTCTATTAAACAGTACAATAGTGTAACTTTTTGTGTTGTGTACGATCCCAGAGAGGCATCAAATGATCACTGAGTCTTTTTGGTGAACATAAAGTAATCAGGCTGTCGACTGTTCAAAGAATTGACTCCCAGCCCTATAGTGATTGAGATGGATCATCAGTGCCCTGCAAGTGCTCAGAAATCACCCTTCATCCATACATCCATCCAAAGCATGCATGCTCTAGTATCTTTTTTTCCCCTTTAGTAAAGACAATGTTTTTGAGTGGGACCCCACAAAGATAGCAAAACCTTGCTAAAATACTTAGCCTTGAGTAAACCGTTTTATGTAACATCTGCTTAATTTAACTTTACATCATGCCTAGTAATGCTTTTTAGCCTTGACCATATTCACAAAACAGTACACCCTCTCAGACATTATTGGTCAAGTATAGTTAAAAATAAGAAAAGTTGGGACTTAATAAGCTACTGAAGAGGGCCATTAAGGCAGTGACACACTAATAATGGAGAACATCTTCCACTAGCGGAATGAATTAATTTATAAGAAACGCATATCTCATTGACACATTTCACTTCTGCAGTAAGATGAATTTATTGTATTCTGTACAGCTAATAGCTCAAAAATGTTGCTTTGATTTAAACAAGAACAAAGGCTGTTAAAAAGTTGTTAAAGGAATGCATTAATCATCAAGTGCAGACAGCAAACTTAACCTCACAACAATTTTCAATGAGCGAAGCAGACTAGCTAATGTGATGAGATTTTCAGAGAACAAAGCAACACAGTGAAAAGTGCTTTTCATTCATTGTGATGTGACCCAGAAATAGTTAGATTATTGTCCTCTGTCTTTACTAAATGTCCCTTCTGATGGGTGATTCCATTGTAAGTGTAGAGAATGGGAAAATATTCGTTTCTTTCCTTTTTTTTAAACACAAACCCTAGTCACAGAGAACACAAATGTACATTGTACATTATGGAGGAATATTCAGCAGCAAAGATAAAAATAAATAGTAATTAAAAATGGCTTCACGTGAAATTGGTACAGTGCAAGCTCTACACAAAGTAGGAACAGGTTGTTTAGGATGGGTGTCCATGTTTTAATTCTAATCCATGAATCCTCCATATCTCTTCTGCATGTCAGGCAGTGCCGTCTCGCCTCCGTCCTCCCAAGTGCGTTTCAGAAACCCATTGCTTTTCTGGGTGTCCAACCATTCAGGCCTGCCCACTCTGCGCATAAACCCCCCATATCGCTTGTGCAGGTCTCTCCCTGCCTCCTCTAGACCACTGTTCCCCTGTATGCTCCTCATGAAGCCACCATAACGTTTGACCATGTCCCCATCATGCTCCTCATCTGACTCTGAGGTGAGACCGACTCTGAGGATCTCTCTCAGCAGCTCCATCCGATGGTCTTCGGCTCCGTCCTCTGCCTTGTCCTTCTTCATAAAGCCTCCGTATTTCTTACTGATGGGCTCTGTGCCGTCACTGTCAACTGGGGCTCCCATGCCGATCTCTGCTGCTTTCTTAATCATGAAGCCCCCATAACGCTTCATGAAGCCACCGTATTTCTTGGCGAGTAGATGGCCTGGGCTCTCTTCCTCTTGCTTGCCAAGGTTGTCGATTGCAAGGCGATCCTCTTCTGTGAGGATGCTTTTACAGTCTTCTAGTTTTCTGGAGTCCACAGTTCCTTCACACTCTAATGTGCAGGTCTAGAGGAGAAATGAATGACCAATCAATGCAAAGAAACAATTGGTCCACCAGAGGGCACACACATTCAGTCTGCTAACGTTCAATGCTGCTGCACAATGACGAGTGGCAGTAATTACGTCTGACAATCTGGGGTGTGTTTCCCAAAGCCAACCATCATCGCAAGTTTTTTAACTCGTTTTCCATCATTACCAATAGAATTCAGTGGAATTTGCAACCATAGTTGGTTAACGATGCTTTTGGGAAATGCACCCCTGCACACTGGAAAATGACGATTCACTGAAGAACTCTGAAAACATGGCAACACGAAAGAGAGAGAGCTAGATTTGAAGAACTTGCTTTGAATTGCTTTTGATTTGAAAATATTATGCAACGGCACAAACAACTCTAAGTGAAAATTATATCACTTGAATGCATTCTGCATTCATATACAAAATTTTAAACCAGACATTTGATTGTAGAGTCTATAATGTCCATCTTTTGTTCAAATTCAAAGCCTAACTTTATCAAAAGATTGATGTTGGAAATTGGTGTATTATTTGAGTTTAGTTGAGGAAAAATGCATTGTTTTACTGAAGTTATTACAGAAGAACTACATACAAGTATTACATTTCCTTATACATGAAATATATGTCACCTAACCCTTGTGAAAAAGAAGTGCACTTGTATTGAATTTGCACTTGTGGTGTATACTTTAAGTCTTAAAAATATAACATTGAAAGTGTATAATATTAATAAAATAAAAGGCCACTTAAAGTAAGTATATATTCTGTTTCTTAACACACTTAAGTAAGCTTTTAAAATATTAATGTCAAAAGTTGTAGTATAAAGTACATTTTAAATCATGTTGTACTGTTTTCATGTTTTAAGTAGTACACTTTTGATGTGTTTCTGACATACTAAAGCACATATGCAGTAATTGATTATAATTTTATCTGTAGTGTTATTCAATATTACATAAGAGTTATTATAGTTTAAATGTTCTAAACTGTAACTTCATTACACATTTACAAATTAATCAATAAGTTTCAATAGAAATGACATTAAAGTATAATTTAGTTTACCATAAATGCTTATCAGCAATTGCAATCGGCATAACCATATTACAAAGACAATAAGTAATTATAAAATTACATATAAATATGTACCTAAGTGGGTCAAAAAAGCTTACTGCATTATAAATTTAACCTATAATACTATTAATATGCAATTAAGAGTCCAAAAACAATACATTCAGTTTGAAAGTATATTAAAAATATGCTAAAGTACTTCTTTTTCACAAGGAAAATGATTTAAGAACCACTGAAGGCTTGTTTTATCTTGCAAACAACTACAGCTTGTCTTATATTAAGTAAAAAAAAAAATGTCTCTCAGTTTCTCATTTAACCCACATCTTTATTACAAATAAACATTGCTTAGGCTTAAATATAGGAGGGACTAGGACTAGTTATCATACACTTTACTCCAGTGAATATTTCTCAGGGTAGGCTTAGGTTTGAAAGTCATTTCAATTGTAAAAGACTTGACTACAAAAAGCTATTGAACATTTCTTCCATTATAGGACAAAGAAATACAGTGAAGTGAGCCGTTCACCAATAGCCAGACATGTTGTCTCGTTATAAACGGTAAATCATCACAATTGAATCTGCCATTTTGTAAACAGTAAAACAATTATGAAACAACAACAAAAAAAAAGAAAGAGTAAAAGCTAGCATTTAAGAATATCAACTTGTCTTTTGTTGAACAAGCCTTTTGTTAAAATCTAGCGTCATTAAAAGCAAAAAAGAGAGTAAAATATAGCATTTAAGAATATCAACTTGTATTAATATCAGCTAAAATGAATAAATTGTATGAACTTCACGTGTGACAACTAGCCCCTACCTGACTTCTATGAAAAATACTCTTGTCCTAAGAACACAGCTGCACATTTTATTAAAATCTAGCGTCATTATACATGACTTTTGCCTGAATATAGGCTATAGGGAAATGAAACTCACCAGTGTGTCGATCTCAGTCTGTGGATGGAACAGTCGGTAAACACATAGCGCGCAGTCTCTGCCGCATTCAGCTCGAACCATCAGCACGAGACAGGCGCTCAAAGCCAGAGTCCACCAGGAGTTCATAGTTAACGCCATGGGCTACAAACGAGCATTTTACCTTTACTTACATGAGCATGTGGAAAATATAAAGCAAGCTGTTGTATAGTCTTAACAAATTTGTCATAGATGTAATACGCATATACTTTTAACTACAGGCTATAATGCGCGCGCACAAAAAAATAGCCTATAAGTGCATTTGCACATCCACATCACTAGACAAACTAACTCATCCAGCTATTTAAATGATTAGTTAATCGTTTTAATCATTCTACTTTAAATTCTGTGCAAAGTTTACCTGTTCACAGTAGTTTCTTGGCAGTGTCCACCGTAGTGCTGAATATGATGGACAGAGTTGTTTTAGAGAAAGATCACTCACCAGATCTGGTGCTGAAGCGTCTTTAGCCAAGTATGTATTATCTCTCAGCACGAGGATAAACCCCACACTTGCTCTGTTCAGAAACGACGGTCACTCACAACTTTTAAGCAGTGTGCCCCTCATGACGCCACGCCGTTCTCATCTGACGTCAGCAGGAAGCTTCACGCAAAGAGTGACGGCGGTAAAGTTTTTTTTTTCTTATTTTGCCTGAGAGAAACAGTTAGGCGAATGTATATTTCCTATATTCGAGTTATATTTAGTTTAAGGTGATCAAAAGTGCATTTGATAGTAATTTCTGTGAATATTTATGTACGTGGCTAATAAATAACCACAATATAAGTCTAAACTTAACCCTGTAGGCTACACCAAAACGTATTTTTTCTTTATTTTTTACTGCAAGTTGTTGTCATGCTATGAAATGTAATGCAGTCCACTTTGCTACTGCTTTTAATGTAACATGGTGTTCTATTGACCCACATTGGACATCATTTTTAAAAAACAGGCTAGTTGATTCCCTTCGGACAACAAAGCAACAGTATTTTTCCAGAGATTTTGTTTAGGGCCCATTGTGCTGAAGAGAGAATGCTGTTTTTTCAGAGCATTTCATGGTAATTACTAATACAGGCTGTAGACAACATACCTCTTAAGACAGGACAAAGTGTTCGAGAAATAATAGACTAGTGTGTTTCAATCCAACTCAATCCAACCTCTCAATGTGGTTTTGTCCTGCCATGCAGTGTAAACCATGATCAATATCAATATCATTATGACTGTTTTGTCTGAGGTCATTGTTTTGCATCCATAATATTATGTCTGTAGAGTTAAACATCTGTTGCAGCATTGTGATAGATGTATCATAACATTAAGGACCCATTTTATGGATATTTGCTCATTTGATTGAATCATAGTGTACAGGAAAAGTCAAACTCTTCCTCATTGAGCCCATACAAAACTGACGTCATTTAAAGGCAATTCAAAAGTTATCACAGGAAATTATAGATCATTCTATTGCAGATTCCAAGTGGCCTGAAGTATAAGAAATTGGTTGCCAGGACGATAATGCACATCGGTCACCGTGATTTTGCAAAGTAAGACATGTTCCTGGATCAACATCTTTGTTGATCTTGGAACAACATTTCAATCAGCCAATCAGATTTGTGAGGTACAAGTTTACAGTTTATGTCAAGTTTAGGCTTGCAACCAGGGTTAGGTGCTTCTACATCAATGTTATCTTTCCTCTCTGATTTTATGGATAATTTATGGGTAGGATTAGGTTTAGGGGTAGGAATAGGGTTAAGATTTAATTTTCAGACTGGAATGTTGTTCCAGGATCAACAAAATATGTTGTTGTCTTACTTGGCAAAATCACGGTGACCAATGAGGATCATTCAGAAGCTTTGGATACTGTAAATGACTGCTAATTCTTTAGACTCATTTTAAACTGTTTGCTATAAGACATTAAATGAGATTTAGAAGAGGATACTTTTTCTTTTTTTTTTCTTTTTTTTGATCCTATTGACTGCATGGAATTCGATATTTTAATGTTGTGATGAAACAGAAGCAGAGATCTAGAAATCTATTGTGACATACATCTGAGTAAAAAAGATTTTGGAAAAAGAAAAACATGTAAGTTAAAGGGACTTTCGTTTGTTGACTGGATGGAGGCAGATCTGAATGCGAGCTTGCAGTCGATTGTAAGAAAGGAAGTTAAGCGACTAAATGATTGGAGAAGTCCGACATTCATCAGAGAAGTCTGTTGTTTATTTTTGATAAAATCTGATGGCTCAGTGAGGCCTCTATTGCCAGCAAGATTATTTCCTTTTTCAGTGCCCAGAAACGTACTAAATACATATTTAAAATTTCATGTGACTACAGTGGTTCAACCTTAATATAATAAAACGACGAGAATAATTTTTGTGCGGCAAAATAAATAAATAATGACTTTATTCTACAATATCTAGTGATGGGTGATTTCAAAACACTGCTTCATGAAGCATCGAAGCTTTACGAATCTTTTGTTTCAAAACAGTGGTTCAGAGAACCAAAATGGATAAACAAAGCTTTTGTGTTTTGAAACTTCAATAGTTCACATGACTTTGGCAGTTTGATACGTGCTCTGAACCACTGATTCGAAACAAAAGATTCGTAAAGCTTTACGTGTTTTGAAATCGCCCATCATTAGATATTGTTGAATAAAGTCGCTATTTTGTTGGGTTTTTTTGGTGCACAAAAATTATTCTCGTCGCTTTATAATATTTAGATTGAACCACTGTAGTCACATGAACTGTTTTAAATGTGTCTTTAGTACCTTTCTGGGCATTGAAAAAGGAAATGATCTTGCTGGCAATGCAGGCCTCCCTGAGCCATTGGATTTTATCAAAAATATCTTAATTTGTGTTCCGAAGATGATCTTACAGGTGTGGAACAACATGAGGGTGAGTAATAAATGACAGAATTTTCATTTTTGGGTGAACTAACCCTTTAATTCTTCTTTTGTACATCTATTTCGGTCCAAAACCTCTGCTTCATGAGTAAATGACTTCACATCAAATATCACAGTGCTATGAGCATAACTAAACGTTTCAGAACACCACAATTAACGCTTGTAAACACATTTCTCTAATTATGAAGGTAGAAATATGGTGGCAATAACATTTCAAAGACAACATCAGGGCTACTAAACTCATTTCTTGAATCCAATTAAGAAACCCTGTTCTGGGGAATGGTAATTAATTTTAATCAGTTTTAGAGTAGAAGAAGAAGTAATGCTGTTCTTATTAATTCAGCAGACTCTATGAGGACAGATTTGACAGACCTCTGCACATAATCAAGCACTTAGTCACTGTCTTAAATTAAGTAGAGTTAATCATTCATTCAGCTTTTAAAAATGGTCTACACTTTTTATGAATTCTGAATCAAACATCTTTTGATAATGGATCAGTGTAACAACCATCTCGACGCTAACATATTGGTTTTCGATAAAAATCCAACTTCTAGGCTGACAATGAATATAATCTGTAAATTAATAAAATAAAACACAAAATGAGAAGCCATGGAGACTGCAAGTAACACTTCAGTGTGGACCTGTTTTAAGTGGCAATTTGAATAAATGCCACTATAGCTTTAATGTGCTGCTGGGGATTTTGAAAGCTTCATATTGATCCATTAAACTCAGGAGAATTACAAGGTGATGATGGTTTTGCTTGCCGGGGGGTCATAGCTGGAAATATACTTGTTTAGCACACCATTTCACTCCCACTGGCATGCTATCTTCATAAACTCTACAACAAAGTGGTAGTTTCATATTAATGAGCTATGAAATTGTAAATCTGTATTTTATGTTGACAGGTTTTTGCATATTTAATCACGGTATTAAAATTGGTGCTAACCTTAAAGGGATAGTTCACCCAAAAATGAAAATTCTCTCATCGCTTACTCCCCCTCATGTCTTTCCAATCATGTAGGCCTATGACTTTCTTTCTTCTGTAAAACACTAAAGAAGCTACTTTAAACAAAATCTGCCTCTATTTTGTCATAAGATATGTTTACATGCACACATTTTCATCTAACAGAATAAATCAAATCCAATTTCAGGTTCTGAAAGTTCTGTTTATGAACCAAAATCCGATTCACATATTCATTTGCTTGTGCATTAGATGTATTCCAAACAATGCATGTATAGTGCCCAGTTTCCACATTCAAAACTGAAAAAAGTTGCCGCAAGTATAACTGTCGCTTTTGCCTTGAGGACATATCTAAAAAGAAAGCATGCATTTGTCAGAAGATTAAATCATCATGGCACTGCGCATGTATGCAATTTTTGAATCAGATTGAGAAAATATTCAGATTTACACGTTTCATTTTTTCCTGTTGATGGGATTATTTCAGGACTACACCATGCCTTTCAATCTGATTGAATTTTCATTCAGATCGAGCTCAGTCGGATTGATTGAGGTGTTTATATGAAGGCATTTCAGTCCAGTTGAGCCATCAATCCAATTATAAACAAATTATTTTTGTGCTTGTGAATGTAGCTAACAGCCCTGAACCGTCGAGGCATGGACTCCACTAGACCCCTGAAGGTGTGCTGTGGTATCTGCACCAAGATGTTAGCAGCAGATCCTTTAAGTCCTGTAAGTTGCGAGGTGGGGCCGCCATGGATCGGACTTATTTGTTCAGCACATCCCACAGATGCTCGACTGGATTGAGATCTGGGGAATTTGGAGGCCAAGTCAACACCTCAAACTCGTTGTTGTGCTCCTCAAACCATTCCTGAACCAGTTTTTGCTTTGTGGCAGGGCGCATTATCCTGCTGAAAGAGGCCACAGCCACCAGGGAATACAGTTTCCATGAAAGGGTGTACATGGTCTGCAACAAAGCTTAGGTAGGTGGTACGTGTCAAAGTAACATCCACATGGATGGCAGGACCCAAGGATTCCCAGCAGAACATTGCTCAAAGCTTCACACTGCCTCCGGCGGCTTGCCTTCTTCCCTTAGTGTATCCTGGTGTCATGTGTTCCCCAGGTAAGCAATGCACCCGCACCCGACCATCCACGTGATGTAAAAGAAAACGAGATTCATGCAGGCCACCTTCTTCCATTGCTCCGTGGTCCAGTTCTGATGCTCACATGCCCACTGTTGGCGCTTTCGGCGGTGGACATGGGTCAGCATGGGCACCCTGACTGGTCTGCGGCTATGCAGCCCCATACGCAACAAACTGCGATGCACTGTGTATTCTGACACCTTTCTATCAGAACCAGCATTAACTTCTTGAGCAATTTGAGCTACAGTAGCTCTTCTGTTGGATCGGACCACACAGGCCAGCCTTCGCTCCCCACGTGAAACAATGAGCCTTGTCCACCCATGACCCTGTCGCCGGTTCACCACTGTTCTATCCTTGGACCACTTTTGATAGATACTGACCACTGCAGACCGGAAACACCCCACAAGAGCTGCAGTTTTGGAGATGCTCTGACCCAGTCGTCTAGCCATCACAATTTGGCCCTTTTCAAACTCGCTCAAATCCTTACGCTTGCCCATTTTTCCTGCTTCTAACACATCAACATTGAGGACAAAATGTTCACATGCTGCCTAATATATCCCACCCACTAACAGGTGCCGTGATAAAGAGACCTGTCAATGGTCATAATGTTATGCCTGATCTGTAATACATTTTTTGGGTGAATGATCCCATTAACCCTAGGTTGGACCAGCCAGATTATCTTTGCGTTAAGTACTCTCTAAGTCACTTTTGACAAAAAGCTTTCACTAAATGACAAGCACACATGAGATATGAGTGTAAGTTAATCCTGAGGGAACAACAAAGCACCTGTTGTGTGAGTACTCTGCCCTTTAAAAGCTTAAAACTAACAATTATTTTAGGACATGACAGCCTTGACTGTTTAAAACACTTCCATTACATGACCTGCTGGATTTCCAATATGCGCACAAGTCCACAAAAGTACTGAGACTTAAAGGGATAGTTCACCCAAATATCAAAATTCATTTATTTATCCTCACCTTTTTCCATGACTTTCTTCCTTCTGTGATTCATAGAAGAATATATTTTGAGAAACATCTCAGTGTTTTTTAGTCAATGCAAAACTGTTTGGTTAAATAACGGTTCTTTATTGGCAATGATGGTTGCATGAAGAACATTTAACATCCATGGAACCTTTCTATTGAACAAAAGGGAAAACTGGCTCTTTGAAGATATGTTCACTAATGGTTCTTTGGGGAACCCAAAATGGTTCTTTTTATGGCATCACTGTGAAACCTCCCTGTGAACCAACATTCTTCAAAATAACTTTTTTTTGTGCTCAATAGAAGAAATAATAGTAATGAATTTTTCTTTTTGGATGAACTATTCCTTTAATATAAACCTCTGAATTCCCATATGATTCATAAAATGACACTTTTTTCACTTTTGATCAAACAAAACCGGTGAAGTTTAAAATGAAATGACAAAAATCAGCTTCCACAAAATAAACGAAGATAATTGGTGCACAATTAAATATGATTGTACTGTGTAGTTTGGGTATGAGAAGACTTTTTATCAGCTCTCATATTCAATTTCCTGCTGGGTGAAGAAGGGATATCACCACCATAATTACAGTGTCACTCAGGCTATGGCCGAACAGCACCAATGACAGGAACAGTTAATTAAATTCTGCCACACACTGGGCTATTCTGTTATGTATTACTGATATGCCATCAGCAATAACTTTTATATTTACACCTTTTTGAGTGGATAAGATACCGAACATTGAAGGTGAGCTATGCAAACAGGAAGAGCTGCTCTGTAGGGCTACGTTTGAGTGTGATAATATAACCTTAGGGGAAGATAATAAATTTAGTTTTCCTGCAATTATTACATTATTGGTCATTGTAGTTATTAATTCAACAGAGGGGTTTGAATGTAGAACAGCACATCATTTATTAATTGTTTTTATTTTTGGACTGTTTTCCCCCATTTTTGGTGAAAAAAAGAAGTTTACTTTATACTTTAGCATACTTGGTAGCACTTTACTTTAAGGTGTCTTTGTTACACGTTACTAATAACTATAAATTATGCAGAATTAAATGCAACTAACCATAAACCAATCTCTATTCCTAACCCTATACAAGAACATGTTGTTAATTAATATTACTCAGTACTTAAATGTTATACTGTAACAAGGTCACCTTAAAAAATAAAGTGTATAGTTCACCCAAAAATGTAAATTTGATGTTTATCTGCTTACCCCCAGGGCATCCAAGATGTAAATTACTTTTTTTCTTCAGTCGAACGCAAATTATGATTTTTAACTGCAACCGCTGCCGTCTGTCAGTCAAATAATAGCAGTGATTGGGAACTTGAACAATAAGAGTCGAAAAAACTTCCATAGACAAATCAAAATTAAAACCTGCGGCTCGTGACGACACATTGATGTCCTAAGACACGAAACGATCGGTTTGTGCGAGAAACCGAACAGTATTTATATAATTTTTTACCTCTAATACACCACTATGTTCAACTTCGTTCAGCTTCCGGTTAGTAAGGTCTGATCGCGCTCTGACAACGGAAGTGATGTCTCGCGCTCATTGAAGTATATGGGCGAGACATCACTTCCGTCAACACAACGCGTTTTTTGACCTCACTAACAGGAAGCTGAACGAAGTTGGACATAGTGGTGTATTAGAGGTAAAAATTATATAAATAATGTTCGGTTTCTCGCACAAACCGATCGTTTCGTCTCTTAGGACATTAATGTGTCGTCACGAGCCGCAGGTTTTAATTTTGATTTGTCTAAGCAAGTTTTATTTACTGTTATAGTTGAAGTTCCCATCCACTGCTATTATTTGACTGACAGAGGGCAGCGGTTGCAGTTAAAAATCATAATTTGCATTCGACTGAAGAAAAAAAGTCACCTATATCTTGGATGCGCTGGGGGTAAGCAGATAAACATCAACTTTTCATTTTTGGGTGAACTATCCCTTTAAGTACATTACAATTAAATGAAAATGTATGATAGTTTGAATTTAAATTAAATTAGCTATGAACTTAGTCATGAAAGCATACTCTCTTTAAGTTCACTTAAGTGCAAGTACAGTTTTTTAAAATATATTTTTAAGATTTGTAGTACACTGTACATTGTATGTTCAATTAAGCAAACTTTTTCACAAGGGCGATTGTCCTTCAGGATCCTCAACAGATTATTGGGTACAGGAAATTGTTTGAATAAAGTATTAACTTTGGTTTACTCTTAGTTCAAAGGATTTTTTTCCATTTGTACAGCTCAAGTACAGAACATGCAGTATACTATTTTGATGTAAGAGAAACCCGTCCATTAACCAGAACAAAACAATGCCATGCTCAATTTTTATTTGTTTCTTTTTCCAGCAGGTGAATCTGATGTGACCTGCTGCTGCACATAGCACATTTATATTTAGCTACATAACTTGCATCTAATTTATAATTTATGAGATGTCTGAAATGATTCCTAGATCCCTTTTGCTGATAAATTTGCAATGTCTAGCTGTGTTTTTAAACACCAACATTTCAAAGGCACATTTTTCTGTTTGTCATTCACATTTGTTTGCAGGTACATTTTGTGTTCTTCATCTGGACACAACATCAATTAAATGCTTAATTGAAATTAACATTAAATACGTCCACTTTCTCCGTTAATTCATACAAAGATCAATATTTACATAAAACATGCAGTGGCACTGTCAGATCTTTGCGGGGTCAATTGTGCACCCTGTCCACATTTGTGTGTTCAAAAACAACAACTGAATTAGAAAGATTTTAAAAATGTACAAGCTGTTATATAGTTACTGTTACATAGTTTTAGTGTAGGCCTACTTCAAATCATAAAAAGTATATATACACTGTATATTTAAAAACTTATTGCAGATAATATTAACAAAATTTCATCGAAAATCTTAATTTGTGTTCTGAAGATGAACAAAGGTCTTACTGATTTTTGGCGCTCCGAACTGCTGATTCGACACAAAAGATTCATAACACTCCGAAGCTTTATGAAGCAGTGTTTTGAAATCAGCCTTCAATATATAATTCGTTATTTTATTTTTTTGGCACACCAAAAATATTCTTGTCGCTTTATAATATTAATATTGAACCACTGTACTCACATTAACTGATTTAAATATGTTTTTAGTACCTTTATGGATCTTGAGAGAGGAAATGTAATTGCTCCCTATGCAGGCCTCACTGAGCCAAACGGATTTCAACAAAAATATCTTTATTTGCATTCCGAAGATTAACGAAGGTCTTACAGGTGTGGAACGGCATGAGGGTGAGTAATAAATTACATTTTCATTTTTGGGTGAACTAACCCTTTAATATGAAATACATTTTTGATTATAAATAGCATTACCTTTCACACTTAAAGGATTAGTTCACTTTCAAATGAAAATTTCCTGATAATTTACTCACCCCCATGTCATCCAAGATGTCCATGTTCTTCTTTCTTCAGTTGAAAAGAAATTAAGGTTTTTGATAAACATTCCAGGATTTAATCCACAGGTCAAAGTTTGAACTAATTGTTATATACTTGCACTAGCATATTGAATATGACAATTTAGTTCAAACTTTGACCTGTGGAGGGCAGTAATACACTTAGCAGTGTCTACACTGCTGTAATTCAAATAGAGAAGAAGAGGAGAGCTAGTTGAAGATGAGCATTTATGGTTAAAACAAAAAAATTAAAAAATTTAGAAAATGAGTGATGGTTTTTCTAGATATGACCCTTATTTCTCATCTGGGATCGCATAGAACACTTTGAAGCTGCACTGTTTCTTTTTTTAATTTCTTTTCGACTGAAGAAAGAAGGACATCTTGGATGACATGGGGGTGAGTAAATTATCAGGACATTTTAATTTGAAAGTGAACTAATCCTTTAAGTATATTCTTTTAAGGTAATTTTTAAAGTACACAAAAAATGTACTTTCAAATACAACATACAATAAATATATAAATGAATAATGAGTCACTGTTCATATTATAAACAAATGACCGTCAGGGAAGTTATGCTGTCAGGGAACATCAGAGGTTAGCAGTATTCACGACAGAGCTTTATTGCACACATGCTATAATCACACGCAGGTGAGTTAATCAAAGGTATTGTGGTGTTTTGGATAATGGATGAGAGGAATAACAGAGTCTTTGCCATTTTAACAGGTTGAAGAGGGGGTAGTGAAGATGGACCAGGGAACAGAGTGAAGCACACACCTCATTGCTGTTGGAGTAAGTGCGTATCTAGGTGAGTATGTAACTTTCAGCCGTGACTTACAAGAACAGTTGGAGGAGAGTGAGGTGAGTGAGATCGTTGTGAGGTAGTGATGGTGGAGCCTGCTGAATCCGTGACATATGCACTCCATGGCTGACTCCATAAGATAAACAGCTTTCTTAAAATGAACATTGAGGCATCTTCATTGTAAGTTCTGCCTCCTATGAAGGTCACTACCCTAGAATCATGGATAATATGTATTATTTACATGCAGAACAAAAAGAGAAAAATAACATGCAAGAAAGCCTGACCACATGACTTGTTTTCTTAGATGTCAAGAGAAAGCCATATCTGTATGTCTTAGGCTTATTTTCAATACCCATATTGTAAATAACATGCTGATACATGACTCCATTTTCTTAGGTGACAACAATTTCTTCGCCTCAATCTTAAACACACCTCCATGACCTTTTCCCTTTCTGTGAAAACATTTACTGACAGCATGGCTTTGATGAAACGCTGGCTGATAATTTGAAAGAGCTCGTCCAATTTTCATGTGGTCTCCCGAGCTTTGGTGGTGTGGCCCATGGTGTGACTCGATGCTGTGACTATTCCAGCAGGGACCCTAGGTGTCACAAAATACATTACCAGCCTTGTTTACCCTGGTAGAGAACACAATTGCTATAATTATTGTCATTTTCATCAAAGCCAGTGAAAGCTGATGCGGTGTTAGTGTAATGCAGTAAAATTACAGGGAACACACTGAGAAGGGCCTATTAAAATGTCTGACATTGGAGAGGGATGACTGCTGCCCTACTTTTCACTCTATCATTTCTTTCAATTTATCTATATATCTCTGTCCTATATCATGGATGCTGAAAAATACAGGGGATACTTACCCCATTAAACTGAGCAGATGATGAAAGCCACGTATTAACTAATAAAAAGTTAGTTGCAATCCTTGAATCTGAATGGTCAAGCCAAGTGTACTGATATCTAGTCCAACAGCACTGTGATTTTTCACTGTTTGTCACAGATCTGCTTGCCTGTATTTGTTCTAGACAGACTGTGTGTTGGAGGTTTTTCATTGACAGTAGGTGGTGACAAATGACTTATGATTCATATGATTTAGAAAACTGATTCATGCAAGAAAGAAACGACTGTAATTAGGAGTAAGTCATTGAATCATCCACTCAACGATTTGCTCAAAAACACTGATTCATTAGAAAAGGAAATTCCACTTTGTTGGATTGTTGCTTAGCAACAGGCAATTTTACGTGGCTTTGGTTTTGTGTGGAACTATTTTCATGAACAGAGCAAATTTAGGCCCTGTTTAGTGATTTTTTTTGTTTTAAAATGCATACGTTTTGCTACGGTTATGCTACACCGACGTTTTCGAACTTCGAAAAGGGAGACTTTCTAAAACGCTGCAGACCCCATTTTAGTTTAAAAACACAGAGGTTGCATTTCAGTATAAACAGACCGAAATTGAGACTTTTGAAAATGACGCCGTGGCTGCCCACGTTCGCTCTGCGTATCCTTGACGACCATGTAAACAATGACATGGAGACTGAACTGTAATCTTTGCTGGCTTTGTTGTCATTTTTAGCAGTCATTGTGCAGTAAAACTGCATTTTTTTAATACTGCAGCTGCCTACATGCACAAGCGGCAATTGTTTACACTTGTACTCGCATGCCCAGTGTTCATGAACGTCATGTGACATGCGTTTCACAAACATAAAGTAGGCTGATTGGCAATATTTTGTCTAAAATAAGTTACTCAGTATTTGTGTTGTCTATTCACAGACTATGATGACGCATTTCCACAGTTATTGATATTGTAAATGTCATATAAATCTTGTAGGCCTAATTTTTTATATTTTAATTTAAACAATTTAAATTGATGAAACTATAATTTGTGCTGTATTACTTTGGAATTAAATAATTACTCTGGCTGAGGGAATTATATAATTTCACATCTTTCTTCTGACTGATGCAATCAATCTTTCTACACTTTATTCCTCTTTCAGAAAGTCGTGGCTATCCTTTATTTTTTCTTATGCTAAGAAAACAAAAATTTGTTCAACAAAAATTTGCATAGCTAATCAAACTTTGTTCTTAATTTTGATTTAAACTTTTACCTAGGGATCTTCCCATTTCTGTAATACTAAAACAAACCATGCATGAACTTCCAGATATAAATTAAATTAAATCATAAAACCTTTAAATGCCTGCAAGACACCTTAATCAACAATGACATTTTGGAGGGTTGAAGGACCAAATTATTATTAATTACACCTTTTTAAACTCAAGTAAATGTGATATTATTATTATTATTATTATTTTAGGACCATTGGGTCATAAGGTTAAACCTTTTTTTTTACTAAAAATATAATGATTTGACTGTCTTTGCTCCAGGAGAAAAGTGTTTGAATGAACATCGTCTTTGAGAAATGCATGATAAAGGAAAATGTCAAATAGAATAATTTGCATATTCGCCTATTAGGAATGATTGCTCTGAATATTGCTCTATTCATGTAAAATGTGTAATTGCAAGGCTTGCTAGATGACTAAATCCTTTCTTTTTTTTTCTCTTTCTAAATTAATATGTATGAGAAGGGCTGTAAAATCTGTTCATGGCTCCCTCACTAAAGAGGTGCCATTGCAAAGCTTTAGATGATGAAGGATAGACAAATGACAGCCTTTAAATTGCCTATCAGTTTCAACATAACATGGTAGTCAAATTCATCACTTCAACTTCTTTTGTATCAAAAAGTAATTATATTTCCTCAAAACATTTGCACTCAGAATGTTGAGTCATTTTTGCCATCTAATATGGCATTTAATTGATAAAAAGTTACAAAAATTCTTGGAACTGTTCAGCATTCCTGTTATGTTAAACAATTCCTGTCATTTTAGTCATTTAAGGTGATGGAAGTGAAATTTACATTATGGAAGTGTACTTTTTTTCACCTGGGAGAACAGAGCCTCTGCTTTTAAACAACATCAAAAATGTTTTTCTATAGCTTCATGCATTTTATCAACACTTGAATGCAGGTAAGTAAAAAAAAAAAAAAAAAAAAAAGCAACAATTTGAACAAAAATTTGCGAAAGTGGCTTTTTTTTTTTTTTTTTTTTTTGATTCTGTACTCTTTCTGAAGATGGGTAATAGTGTCCCCATCATATAACAACACGATCACATGAGAATATGTATCAATAGTATGAGTGTGTAATCTCATAGAATATATACGCCAAAATTAGTTTTGGCGTGCATATGGTACGCAGTTTTTCACGTGCATATGATACTCACTTTATGGCATGCATTGGCTCTTGGGTAGGATGGGGGTGGAGGGGTGAGGGTTTCGTGCATATAATATGCCATAAAGTGCGTATCATATGTACGCGAAAAACTACGTACCATATGCACGCCCAAACTCATTTTGGCGTATACATTCCACGACATTGCACACTCGTATTATTGATACGCATTTTCGTGTGATCGGGCTCCATATAACAGTGAAAACATGGAAAAGAGTTAAGAATTTGTGCAATCTAGAATTTTGGCAAAACATTTCCCCATGCATCGAGTTCAAGTTTTTCATGTGAATTCACCACATTGACCAACAAAATGCTGCTTTGTGCATTACTACTGACAGTGGACAATGGATCTTTTTGCCAGCAAAATTTTGCTAATGTTACTGCACATTTATTGGGATGTAGCGCAACAGCTGTATTGTATGGACTTTTTGCTCCATTTTATTGGTAGACAGTAGTAAAGAGAGAGGGGAGAAAGAAAGGCAAATGCGATGGGAAGATGACCTGTGATGGACTCCAACCAAAGTCTTCCAAGTCTATTTAAAACACTGATTCATTCAGGAAGGAAACAAGTGAGTAAGTCATTGAATCATTCACTCAACTAATTTGTTAATTTGTTTCAGAAATTAAATACCACTGCAGTGTGTTGTTTCTTAGCATCAGGCAACAGTTTATGTGGCTTTGGCTTCGTTTAGAACTATTTATGTTATTGGAGAAAAACTAATTGGCAATATTGTGTCTGAAATAAGTTCCCCAGTTACTCAGTATTTGTGTATGGAGTCTATTCACAGACTATAATTACACATTTCCACAGTTATCGACATTGTAAATCTCTTAAAAATCTCATAAATCTCATCCTGTGCATTAATATTTACAGTATGTACATTTTTGCTTAATGTTGCTGCACCTTTACTGGAATATAGCACAAGAGTTGAATGCTATATTGTTTGGATACAGAAAGAAAGAAAGCAGAATGTATGGGAACATGACCTGGGATGGACCGAACCCAAGTCATCCAATAGCAACACAAATGAACATGTTGGAGTATTTACACTGACCACAAAACCATTCCTTTATCCTTTTATTATGGTTGTATGGTGATTTTTTTAGCGTGTGTGTTTGTCATTTTTGGAGCTTAACAGACATGGTCACTATGAAATGTTATTATTCCAAAAAAAGTAATACGGGTTTGAAATAAGTAAATAATGGCAGAATTGTCTTTTTGTCTTAACTATTCCTTAAAGTTGGCAAATTTGACATTTGCAAAGAGATTTCTAGTCAAAATGTAGGTCATTTTTTCTCTGATGTCACAGCCTACCCAAAGTATTATCCACAGCCCCTGACTGTGAAATGAAATTGAATACAGGGCAACTGGGAATTCTTAATTACATGAAATCACATTACCCTCTTAGAAGTCTAAAAAGATGCGGTATCACAATTAGAACAGAAGCCCAAGTGTTTGTTGACAGGTTAGCAGTGGTACTCTGTACATATTCCTGACTAACAGACAGGAACATTTTGAAAAACCTCTCTACTTGCCTCTGATTATATACACTTAAGATTATTATCAATTTTTAGATTGCACTTGATGAATAATGACTTGAGATGTGAGCTGGCTCTGTTGAATGGCTGTTGAAAGGAGGTTATAATGTATTGTCTGCCATGGCAGCTTTGAAGTTGCATTCTTGAGAATAATGAGACATGACTCACCTTCTCTGCTCCTCTCCACTTCAGGCGTGTCAATGCAGGAGATGTGAAAGTTACAGCTATTCAGGATAGAGGAAGGAATCAGTCGACATGTGTTAAAAAGGTACACGCACACAAGCCCACACTTTTTACCCAATAAAACTTTGAACATCAAGGTATAACAAAGAAAAAATTCAATAAATCTCTCTCTCTCTCTCTGTCTATATATATATACTTGTTATTAGGGCATTTTATTTTGTGGTGCACAACATTATTACCTCTGCTGGAATAAACATGAATTTCATATTAGCATTGATGCCAAAATAAAAAAATCCATCCATATACTTATACATATTTACATTACAGCAAGGCCATTTTGCACATTAGCAATTTTAAATTCTTCTAGGATGCCTTGAGTAAATACTGAATGCTGAGAGGGGGTCTTTGATCATCGCTTAGTTTCCACTGCTAGTCAGTTTCGGCTCAGAAGTCACTCACCCGGTTTTCTGTGCTTCACTGGTTTCCTGTTGTAGACATAGCCTGGGGAAAGGTAGACTGACACCTGTGTTTTCTCTGAAAGACCATGCTTTTCCAAGGAAACAGCACTTTTTCTCTCTGCTTAGAGGGGTAAACATTTATAAAGCTCTTTATTGAGTGCAAACACTTCAATCACAATAGAGAACCACATAATAGCCCACAGCTCAGAGACCATTTCTGTTAGGGTTCATGGTACTTATATTTTGTAGGCCAAGTGGATTCTACATAAGAATACAATGTTGTTTGGAGTCTTTTCAACATATTTTCGGCGAACCTCATGCTTGGAACACGCTAATGTGAATAATTATTGTGGTTTTATTAAATTGTAATACTTCCATGAAATATCTGTCAGAGAGAAATTATTCAGAAGTTTAAATAATGAATCACATTAATGTGATACAATCATTATTCAAGGTAAAAATGGTGTAATTATACATCAGAAGCAAATGTGAATCACAAGAAATCAGAATTTTAATTCAAATGGATTCTGTTGTTCATATACACCGACTATCAATTTAGGACAGCACTAGAACATTTCTGGACAACATATGTCTATTATAGTCAAACAATGCCTAAAGTACTCCCACTTGCTCTCATAAAGGCTTTTTTATGCTCTGGTGCTTCCTTTTACATTATGTAAACCACTCATATAGCTAAATGCTTAACATAACACAATAAAAATGAATTAGTCATACATTCAAGTTTGTGTTTTAGGGTCTATTTATGGAATGGGATGAGGTAGAGTGGAGGCGATGAGGAGAAGTGGATGACTTTACAAAAACATTCAGTTTTACTGATATACTATTATATTTTGTTGTTAATATTTTGAATTGTTATTTTTATGGTTTCTGTTTTCATTCATTTTAGTTTAGTTTAGTTTTAATAAGTTAGCTGTGTGTTTTTGTCGTTTTTATTCTTTTTTTTAAGATTAGATGGGATGATTTGGTTGTATGTGTCATAAACGGCTCCCCAGTTGCTTTATTTTTTTAATTATTTTAATTCAAATCAATGTATTTATTTTTTAAATTAGTTTATTTATTCATTAAAATAATTCAATGTATTAATGTGTTTATTTGGTAACACTTTAGTTTAGGGTCCAATTCTCACTGTTATTAGTATGCATATTACTAGGATTGGCTGTTTCTTAATACTTATAAAGCACGTATTAATGCCTTATTCTGCATGACCATATTCTACATCCCTTAATCCGACCTAAACTTAACAATTACCTTACTATTAATAAGCAGTAATTAGGAGTTTATTGAGGCAAAAGTCATAGTTATTAATTAGTTAATAGTGAGAATTGTACCCTAATCTAAAGTGTGACTATTTAGATATATACTACAAAATTTTCTTCAGCTCTGGTCCATATCTGGTCTGTATTGTCTTATCTAATCTACACAAATTCGCATAAATAATAGAAAATTTTCTCAGTTTATAGAGTTCAAATGTAGCAAAAATATTAATTAACACTGCATTGTAATCAATTAGCCAGCAAAGCTTCCCACACCTTCTCCAAAAACAACTTCTCACCTGTTTTACACTGTCATCCAGCATCATGCTTTCTTTTTGCTGATGACCTTGTGAGTAGCTCCGCTGATGTCTTCAAAGCGGCACGCAAAGCATTGTGTCCCCGGGGCTCGAAGGCACTCTCTAAGGCAGAACACAGGGGTGTCAAGGTCCCCCCTATCTGTTGCAGAGATGCAGGCAGATGGTTGGGATAATTACTTAAAGCCTGAGGAAGATAGTCATGCAGTCCGCCGCATGAAGAAACATTATAATAGATTGAAAATGTCTTCAGGCAGGCCACAGGGGCGGTACACGAACAGGAAATGCACAAAAGAAGACTATGACTGTCAAAGCAGAAAGGACAAAGTGTTTTTTGACATTGGTGAACACTTAAAGTACTTTACCTCTGGCAAAATTGGCTTTTAATAAAACTTGACTGACTATGCAGTAGAATGGCAAAAACATTTTTGAAATCTGTGCTGCCTGACTAGAAAAAAAGGCTGTTGCCTTCGGCCAAATAAGTAGTAAAACCACAACACCCATAATGCACTGGGCATGTTGCCATCCATGGCCACTCCCAGTCTGCTATGGATACCGCTGACCAGAGTCAAATAGTGTCTTGCTTTAGTAGGTAAATACTTCTTAGCAAACATTTAAGCCAGGTGCACATTGTACGATTTATAAAAATCCTTTTCAGACTGTATGACACATGATCCCAGCAGTAAGCCATGTCACACTGTAGGATCTCAGCTGTCATTATTGTCAGACCGTATGGCAGTCAAGACTTCTTGCCTTCAAGATGACTTGTCCAGAGTTTTACATTATAAATCCTAGTGTTAATTCTGATCATGGCTTGTCCTGAAAAGAAAAACTGAATAAAAAAAACAAACAAAGATGATATGTGGAAAGCAAGTGGTGGTTTGTTGTTGTCATACTAATTGTATCATCAGGTTCTGTGCTCCTATTGTTTTTTTTTTATTTGAAGGTTGTCATATGAGAAGACCAGTGTTGGGGAAAGTTACTTTTAAAAGTAATGCATTACAATATTGTGTTACTCCATAAAATTAACTATCTGCATTACTTAGTTACGTTTTACAAAAAGTAATGAGTTACTTTTACTTTTGCGTTACTTTTTCTCACCTGGGCTGGGCTTGCTTGTTTGTTTTTATGAAAACAAAAAAAGTTCTATTTTTTCAGCCCTTTCACATCAAAAGTGAAATGAATAAGCCTCAGGCTAAAAAAAAAAAATGCATATTTAAATGTGTACAGTAGAGGGCGAAGCTCAAACAAACCTTTCAGTTGTGTTGCCATTCTGCCACTGGTTTAAAGAAGAATAGGGTACAAGAGAAAATAGTTCAACACTCTTATTTCTAAATCTAATCTAAAGTATTTTTTACTTATTAGTATTGTTTAAGTAGATCATTGAAGGTCAGCAGCAAAGACATTGGTTAATAAGTGAGATTAAACACAAAGTATATTTGTGTAATTTAATACAGTTAAATATTACAGGTTTGCGTAAAATTCTGAGATTATATTTCGCTGTTTTTATTCATTTTGAGGAACACTGAATGTTTTTGTGCACGTAATGAGTAAATGAGATGAGTAAATGCATGCTCATATTTAGTCTAGAACTACAATAACCCTCATGTTCACACAGCGCACACAACACCTCTGCACTTTATTTCTCTCAACATGGAGACAGGAGAGCTGTCAGTCAGTAAATGTGAAAAAGTAACTTAGATATTTTGTTGTAAATTGAAAAAGTAATCTATTACTTTACTAGTTACTTGAAAAAGTAATCTGATTACGAAAAGTTACTTGTAATGTGTTACCCCCAACACTGGAGGAGACACACTGCAGGGCTGTGCCTCAAAACTTCTGACACTGGCAGGAAAAAATTAGATTTTTAATGGTTATTAATCGGCTGTCGGTGAACATGTCAAACTAGCGAATAGCGCCAAAAGACTACAGATTTTAGCTTAGGATAAGAGGAATCTTTTAGGATTCATAAAATGTTTCTCAGATTTCCAAATCAAAGCCAAAATCGTACAGTGTGTACCCAGCTTTAGTCACAATGCTGTTGACTTGTATTGCTCCCAGGTGCAAGAATTCAAAGGGTAAATGTTTAGCGGGAGAGAGTTATTTTCGCTTTTTGTTTTGTAAGCAGTGGCTAAAGGCTGCAAAGAATCGTCAAACTGTATGGAACACAGTGATGGAAAATCTGAAAAACCTTAGTATTTGTAGTCAATGTTACAAAATAGATGACTACGAACACAGTGTTTTAGACCAAATGGTAGGAAAAAATGCGGAAGTATAATCTGTAGTTTTCACTAAATTCCTAGAGTTGCCAAAAGTCTGCAGGACGACATAAAACAGGACAAATAAACGTGAATTTCTCGGTCCAGGTAATACAGAGAAAAAGTAAACATTGTTCATTTACATGTATTACCAACATTGTAACAATGCAAAGCAGGTTGAAAATCTGCAAAACATATGGACTGAGGTAAAAAACTAAACCAAAAAAAAAAAAAAAAAAAATTTAATGACCAAACAGAGTCAAATTATCTTGCTTATCTTCATCAGCCTAATTGAAGTGCCTTATGAATATTATCAACCACCAAATTACACCACGGGTATGGTGAGGAATTAATGCAATTCCTTCAAAGTTCTCATAAACAATCAAGAGCCAGCTTGGAAGGGTTCCTCACTGGAGCTGTGCTTATGGTATGGACTCTCTTTGTGCTGAAGGGAATAGAGGTGAGAGGCCATAAGCACATTATGGAGCTCCTCCAATTTGCTTTGAGAACTCTGATACATCCTCAATGGGACATGATAAGTCATTGAGCATTCAACTACTTCAAACTACTCCAAGTTTTACAACACTCTTTCAGAGGTTTCTTGAGGTAAAACAATGTCTGAGAAGGACAAAGATAAATATGTAAAAGAAATATAGATGATGTTTAGATGAAGTTCAACTAGCATAGAATATTGCAGGAAGGTGTCAGCTCTAATCTTAGTCAGATAACTCTGAGAATTAATTGCAGAGGCTTAAGAGTG